>NC_082399.1:8305287-8329062 GCF_031168955.1 Gadus macrocephalus
ATACGTGCGTGTTTTAAACATCTAAAGTGTATGTGTTTGTGTGTGTGAATGTCTGCATATTAATGGCTTTGATAATTATTTTTTAACGACACAGAACTTGAATTTGATCAATGCCAGAAACAAACACAAACACACACACACACACACACACACACACACACACACACACACACACACGCACACATTATATAATTGTTAAACCTTTAAGCACGACCTCCTTAATAAATTGAAAAAAATCCCCTAAGAAAAATCGAACTATTTCCCAGTCGTGGACACACACATCGTGCCCCCAACCACACACACGTTAATAATAACGGTTTGACTCGGGCCACCAAGGAAGATGCCCCATGTTGACCCTGCTCTCCCTCTCTTTATGATCCGCGGACGGACAAAGAGAAGCATCACACTGATAACGGGCCAGATTACTTCTTTACAAGTGAGCGAGAACAATCCCCAAATGTTTCACATCTGCTGCAGGCCTTGCTGGGGCATTAGCATGAGAAAGTGAAGGCAGTGCTTCAATCCTGCACAGCTCACCGGCTGAGAAAGAGGACACAGGGCCCGGACATCGGTGGCCGCACCCCCGCCAGATGTCCCCCATGTTGTGGGACAATGCCCCCGGGGTCGCCACCACATTTAACAAATCACACCCTCCATCTCTTTTATTCTCTTATCTTCGGGGGGGGGGGGGGGGGTGAATGAAAGGCAGTAGATGTTCGCTCATCTCTGCCCCGGAGCCCCCCCCCCACACACACACACACACATACATACACACACTTATTACTGTCATAGCTTTACAGGGGCTCACATTTCTCCACAGCTTCACAATGAAGATCCAGCTCTACCCCCCCTGAATAATAAAAGTATACATATATATATATAAATATAAATAATTAAATAAAACCACACATATATATGTATATGTATGTCTTTATATATATATGTATACATATATAAATAAATAAATTGTTGTACAGGAATGTCTTCATAAATTCAATAAATAAATCTGGTTGAATCCAGCGGCATGAATATCAGAGGGCACTAAATAAACACATAAATAAATAAAAGGCAAACAAGCATAGCTTTAAAGTGAAGCTTCACATGGTGCAACAGTCAGGGAGGTACAGAAGTGGACAGGCAGTACGAACGGACCGCCATGGAAGACGTGCTGGTGACTGTGGCTATAGTGAGTGAGTTTTGGGCATGGCGATCTCGCATTTTCTTGTTGGACGGTGTTTGTCGAGCAGGGGACAAAAAGTTGCAAGAGCAAAAAAAATAAGTTTAGTGTAATTACACACTAGACGTTGGTCATTTAAGAAAAATGCAAGCAGTCTTGAAAACAAGTAATAGAAAAAAATCAGCCTTTCATCTTCACCATTATCCAAATTGCTGCACTTTGGTTTCGTCCATTGACGCAGTTTTTTGGTCAATCTTGGCTGTACACTATATAAGGTTAAAGCTTAAAAAGATTACACACAAATTCTGTTGATTATGCCACAATGGCTTTTTTGTCCGTCTTATACTTTGCATATTTGAGAAATTCAAACGACAGGATTCAAGCCCAAACCACTGAAAAAAAAAGCCCATTGAATGGTCCCCCCCCAGGAATGTATAAAGCGTATACTTTTGTGCTGTATTTCTCAAATTCTCAACAGTGAGAATGTGTCCGTGTGGAAACCGTTTTCATTGCCGGGCTGGCCAAGTAGTTCCATGCTGTCTCCACCGTGCACATAATCTCCAGGCAGGTTTATGAACTGAAGTTTGGGAGCTGCTGTCAGTTTGAAGGAGACATCTTTACTGCCAGTAATATGGCTTAGCTTTTTAGGGGGGGTTTATACCTGAAATACAAAGCTATAAAACTGCATTGTGGGGCTATTTTGGACAAAACTAATCTTTTTCAGTGTCCAGACAAGCTGGGATTTTTGGATAGTATATGGCTTTCATAAGTTTTAAGGTCTTCTGCACGATGTGGAAATTTTTGTAAAAAAGTAACTGCTACAACCCGTGCCCCCTGGGATACATTTTTGTCTGAAACAGATGCTATTTTAAACGATTTACAAGTGGACACAGTATGGCTACACTTTATGACGAGTTCATTGTGTGAACTTTGACTAATACCTTCATTTTCCACACCAGGTTGAGCTGCCAGACCCCATCGTTTGTCTTCTAAAACATATTTCATACATTCACAGTTTACCAACTCAATATCAGGCATTTACAAAAGAAAATACGAAAAAAATTCTGTTGGCTCTGAGATTCAGTAGAGGGCAGTTTTCCATTCCCTGCATTGATTCAGGCACGTTTTTCTCAGGTTGATTGAGGTCCACCTAAAAATACCTAAATATGCAATATTTAGCATGAACATGCCACTACAGTACCAGCTCTGAATTCATTGCACGTCTTCATTTGGCTGATTCTCGCCAATGTTAAATTTACATTTAGGGCATTTAGCAGATGCTTTTATCTGCTTTTGCAGCATTGCACTCAGTCGTGGACTTTCTGTTTCTACGGGTGGAAATATAGATAAGTGCTCTATATACACAGCTGTTGACCGTCCACAGAAGAAGTGATTTCCCCCGGTCCTGTCAACCAGCTCTAGCTGTGCTGAACAGGAAGGGTTTCTGTTGACTACAGAAACACAAATAAATCATCCTCTTAATCAACTTAGTGTTCCCTAAATTGGTTGTTTTCCAAAAACATGTAAGCAATGGGAGGAAAATGACAGAGCCCATAATGAATGCTCGTCCTTCCGTGGGCTTGGCATCATATTCTCTTCCGGTACTTCACGGCTCATTTGTCTTGTTTCGTTCCACTACAATACCAAAGAAAAAACAAAGTAAAATGTGGTCGAGGGCTTGCATGTGCTGTGATCTTCTGAACTCCGTATTTACTCCTGGAGGAGCCAGAATAAATATTTAAAAATTGACTATTTTGCTCTGAACTTACAAATACGACCTTTGAATAACGTGTGTTACCATTAGCTGTGCTACAAAATAACAGACACAAACTGGAACAAATTATTCATGAGCGAGCTCAGCGTGCCTCCCGTGAGAAAATGAATTTATAGGAGAAGATTCAACGCAACAATCCTCCTAATGGTAAAAAAAATTAAATAAACATATGGGAGCTAGGCAGCCATGTTTGAATTGGTGCCACATT
Source organism: Gadus macrocephalus (assembly GCF_031168955.1). Classification (NCBI taxonomy): domain Eukaryota; kingdom Metazoa; phylum Chordata; class Actinopteri; order Gadiformes; family Gadidae; genus Gadus; species Gadus macrocephalus. Next base: position 8,308,447 of record NC_082399.1, read on the forward strand.
CCTTCCTCTAAGAGGCAGCAAGAGGCTGCAGATTATGTGCGGCCGAGAGACCCAGAAACAGGGAGAGAAAGAGATGAGAGCAAGAGAGAGAAGAGGAGGAGATGTTACTGGCACGGAGGAAGGGGGGCGGGGGTGGTGTTGTGCCTCCATTTCCATCAGCGTGGCTCCTTTTTTTTAGGTTTCAGCGAGTGGGACGTGGTTCAAAGGAAGGCGAGTGAGTGCGAGTGCAATAGGGTTAGGAACACACATGGGTCACGGCCATGTTATCTCTAGAGCGGGGAACAATCGAGCCCAAAACCCGATCTCTAAATACACATGGCAGGAGGAGGCAAAGGTCCCGGTGATGTAAGGTCTACTGTCTAGTGAAATGTAAACACACCCGTGAAGCCTTTCAAACACATTGAGAAGTGGGCTTGATTTACATATTACTGTAGTATCCAAATATCTGTACATACTGTACTTTTATAAGGTCACTGTGTGTGTGTGTGTGTGTGTTTCTGTGTGTGTGTGTGTGTGTGTGTGTGTGTGTGTGTGTGTGTGTGTGTGTGTGTGTGTGTGTGTGCTTGTGCACACGTGTGATAAAAAAAGATTCTACCCCCAATCGGCATCTTTAATTGAACCAAAGAGACAGATGATGATGACAGACAGTCTTGTAAATGAAAGCATGTCATCCTGACCTTTGACCCCACCCCCCTCAAATGCATTGCCTGGGACCGGGGCCAGAATGTGGACAATGGCCGGCGGGACGTTATGGGGTAGATTATCACCGGTGTTGTCCAAATGACCGCTCCCAATGATACGTTTCATGTGAGTCCATTAGAGGGGATGCTGCAGCTGGACAGCTGAGTTCATTAAAAAGCAATATGTGGAGGTGTTATCCGCCACTTCCCACTGATACGGATCTGCTCACACATCCCTGAAGAAGACAGCTCGTGTGTCTTTTTATTTTTTTTCCGCTTACCTCAGGCGGCTTCATCACCCAAGGCAGGCATACACACAGCGACCCAACATGGGGAGTTTGGATCAGCTGTGACACTGGCGGCACTAATGCTTCTGGGATTGACGTTTTTGGGGGGGGGGGGGGATGTTGAGATCTGGCAAAGATACACAAATGTTGACGTGGGTTGTTTTTCTTGGGTCCCCTTTGGTCATGATGCTGATGGTGATGCTGAGGATCAGTTAAAGCAATCACAGCCTTTCAGTCGCTGTGTGAGAAACAGCTTGATCTTACCGTGGACCTTTTGTTACCTAGAGCTCCCAACGGGCAGCAATCATCGGCATTACTTGGAAAAGCGTTGAGATTAATAAGATGGAGAGGTGATTTATGTAATTGTTCACTTGTTGGCGTGTCCTTAGGAGTCCCGGTGGCAATTGCTAATTATTTGGTAGCTATACAATTACCAACATGCAAAGATACTGTGTATACAGATATACATACATGCATAAATTAACATGCATGAAATACCTACATACACACATATTTAATTATATATATATTTATACGTACATACATAGGCCTACATATTCAAGCATAATTTCATAAATACAAGCTGTACATGGCAACATACATAGAGAGCATAGCAATATATTTGTACCCAAGACATACACACACTCACACACACTCACCCAGACACACACACACACACACACACACACACACACACACACACACACACACACACACAGACACACACACACACTCACGCTAGCGGGACTACAAACTGTTCACTGTGAAAACACCTGAACCGGGACCTCCCTGCCAAAAGGTACAATGAGGTCATGAAAGCTGAGGTGTGTGTGTTTGCCATGACGTCTGAAATAATTACATTGAGTCAACGCTGGACATGTTGAAGGGCATGAGACGCACCGCGGGAGTTGTTTGCTTTGCGGGGTTCAGAGCTTGCGCTCAGCGCACGGCAGATATTTGACAAACTGACGGCTCCGCCAACCTAGACTCACCCCAACAGACGTCTAACGTTGTGTGTTGGCTGGGTTCTGATTACAACAAGCTAATTAAGGGGAATTTGCATCACCTAATTAAATAACACATTGGGGGCAGGGGAGTGGTGTGTGTGTGTGTGTGTGAGAGGGAACAGTGTGTTTGAATTGCCTCTACCTTTTCCAGATTACGGTCTGTGCATAGGACTGATGAAAAGGAAATTATGTTTAGGAGTAATTTTTCATTGTCATTTTGATGATAAACTCAACTCTCAAGATAAGGCTGATAAAGCTGCCAATGCCATCGTTCATGTTAAGTTAAGGGGGAAATTTAGCTAGCTTTGTGCCCCCTTTTCCACCTCCCCCCACCCCAGGCTCAAAATATTTACATCACAGACGATCTGGCTCGGTCACTTGGAAAATATGTAATGAATACTATTTGTAAATGTCAGCGTTTTGGCCTGGCTGTGCCTCGTGAAAAAGATAAAGTGGAGCCCTCAACCACTTGCTTACAGTTTTTTGTTTTTGTTTTTTTACTGGACGCTGAAAGTCTAATTACATTTCTGCCTTCAGCGACTCCTTATTAAGAGTTGGAGCGTGAAAGATGCCTTGTTAGCCACAGTTAATCATCAAAGGATGGCGGTGGACACTTCTGCCTTGGTCAACCCTTCCTCGGGTGACCTGAGAGGGAAGATAAGGTGCTTATTGTGACTCAGGTGTGGTTTCTGGCCAAAGTATTGCTTTCCAGACAGTAGCATAGTTGGTATCGTACCAAACTGTCAGTTATGCTACGCATAATGCTACGTTCTCTGTCATTCTTCTCATACTTTAAATAGGGGTAATTCTTGCAAAGCCTCAGATCTACTGACTCCATGTGCGGCGGTCTCAAAGACACTGTAAAAAGCTACTGTAATTCACGCTCAGCGGAAGGCAATTAGCTACTGCAAAGATAGGACTTACATGTTGCAACAGGAGACCGAGGAGGAATAAACTGAACATCAGAATCATTTACATTCCTTTATGTCATAAATATTCTTCGACACTTTGGACATGGATTGAGACATTTCAATGTTTTACACAACACGTAGACGTATTTAAAACCACATCAATCCAAAACAATCATTCTACTTGTATTCTGTGTGAATAAGCTTGAATAAGATGATATTCAATTAATCATAAATGATCTTTATTACATTTCAATATAAAACTTTATTAATCACACATTTTGGTTACATACATGTGGATTCAAGTACATGTATAAATTCCATGGAAAAAAACTAAACATAATGGGCATTTGAAAATGATTGGGGTATACTTAAAAAACTGGCCAGAGATAATCAACAACTTTGAATCACAATGAATAAATCAATAATAAGGCTAAACATTTAATCCCTCTCCTATAGTTATCTTAATGTGGCTTTGGGACCAATCATTTAGCATAGCAAGAGGCATTCAAAAAGAAAAAAGTAAATTCTTTCAAAGCCACTTAAAAGTAATCACTGCGGTTTTCATAGTGGCAATCAAACTAAATGTTGCACAACTGGAGCTAACCGGTATGGAGGTATAACAAGCCAAGGCACCAGAAGGTGGACCGCTCAAGCCATTATGGCATGAGAAAGTCGCCTTGGCTGTGAAACATGAAGTTAGAGAGGGACATTCGCTACACACACAGAAAATAATCCACTATGCTGTGGACATAAAACATACAGCACAATACAGCCAAAATGGATAAAAACATGTTCATGTATGGACCTGTACTGACCCCCTTTAAACTCCACAACCAGGCTTGGCAGTTAAGCATGTGAAGGACTTCCACAACTTATCCATTCACAAATTAGGTCCGCCTTGGACTCCATGGCCCATTCTCACCTGCTTTTTCAATTCTTGTCCTCCTCCCCTCCCTTCCTGGTGAATTGTGTCCTACAGACCATAAAAAAAAGACTTAACCACAATGCACCTGGACTGTCTACATAAAGAACACACTCATGCAGTCTGTGAGGAGCTGCCAAGCGAGGTTAATGGAGTCGAGCAGAGCAGCATATGACGTTATCACGTTGACCAGCGGCCAGTCAACGCTCAGTGATGAAAAGAATGCCAAGGTTGTGTCCACTCCCCCCGGTATATGTAACGCGAAGGAGGACTGCGTACAGATATGTGTGAGAGGAAGACGGGGCTGAAACTGCTCTTCAAAGTGCTAATTATCCTGATGACGGAGAAATTGATGTGTCTGTCCGAGGGACTCGGAGTGAACCCATCTCCAGGATGTCTTCTTTTTTTGACGCGTGCCTTTTTACCCACCTCCCTTCTGTCCTGCTGTCTGCTCCTATCAGCCCGCTGTGCAGGTGGGATTCCTAAAAGGAGGCCTGAGCAACATTTTTGGCCGCCCGCTTTTTTTAATTGACCTCACTGAAGCCTTTTTATTTCCCACAGAGGGAGCGGGAGGGAGCTATCATTTAATGGGCTCGGCTTGTCCCAAGCTCTCCCTCTGCCTCCCACAATCCTGTTCTGCCATGACCACACTGCAGGGAGAGCCCACTTCGTTGCGTCAGACACATTCACATGCACACACTTGCACACACTTACACATTTACACACACACACACACACACACACACACACACACACACACACACACACACACACACACACACACACACACACACACACACACACACACACACACACACACACACAACCACACGCACACATACTCAAGCACATACACGCGCATGCACACGCATATACATGAATGCGTGCACACACACATACACAAACATGCACCCGCACACACACACACCCACGCACGTTAAAACCTCATTTTAAATGTGCAGATAGGGCAGATAGGCGAGGCAACACCTCTGCCACCAGGGTTTGACGGGTTGACTAATTTAAAATGGGCCTTTTATGACACCTGGGAATACATTACCTCGACGGAGCACAATAATAATGCATACACATCAATCAGGGAGGCCTTACGCACACATTGTGTAATAAAGGCTTATCTCCTGCTGACACCAGCGCCCCGTCTGACTCACCCAGCCTCCCCCCCCCCCCCCCCGCCCGAGAGACCCGCGCACCGGCGACGGCTGCCATCAGGCGATGGTTAGCGGGGCATAAATACGCAGTTTAAGGCCCTAAACGACATTTAAATAACACAAAGCTGACAGCTCTGCCGGCTCACACGCAACAAACACCCAGTTGTTTTCCAGTGGTTCCCCCACCCTTCTGCTTGCCCCCCCTACCCCCAACCCCCAACCCCCAACCCCCATCCCTCCCCCCAACCCAACCCCCCATCCCCACCCTCACCCCACCCTCACCCCACCCTCACCCCACCCCAGCACCACCCCAGTCTGAAACAGAGAGACTGGGTTGGCATGTCTTTTACGCAGTTGTGGAAAAGAATGTTGTTTTTTTTGGCGTGTGTGTGTGTAGAGAGGGAGGGAGGGGGGGGTGGCGTTATATGTGCACACTCGTCCCCCACCCTCCTCCAGCCCGCTAGCCAGCGTCACACGTGCCCCAGCGTCTCTAAACGCTCCGCCGCCGGTGTCCCCTTGCTGCGGTGCCCTAAGTTTTTCCAGACGTAAAAAACTGGATTCAGCTGCTTGCAAAAATGTCTCTGGCTGCCTACCCTGCTTTTCCACACTATTTAGAAAGGGAAGGGATAGGGGAGGGGGGGGGGGGGGGGGGGGGGGGCATTTTTGTTTTGTTGATGTATAATTCCGCCCCGGGTAATGCTGAATATTCGCGCCACCGGCACCTCTCCTAAAGTGGCCCGTTGTGTTTATCTAGAGTGGGGTGGACGATGGGATGGGGGGGGAGACGTCACTGCCACCCAGACACCTGGGAAATCCTGGAGCTTATGTCAGAGCTGCTTTGGAAGGAGGCTTTATCGTTGTGTGTGTGTGCGTGTGTGGATGTGTGTGTATATGCGTGTGTGTGTGTGTGTGTGTGTGTGTGTGTGTGTGTGTGTGTGTGTGTGTGTGTGTGGAGATGTGCATGTGTGTGTGTGTGTGTGTGGATGTGTGCTTCTGTGTGGGGATGTGCGTGTGTGTGTGTGTGTGTGTGGATGTGTATATGTGTTTGGAGGGGGGGGGGGGGGGAACTGATGTTGGTGTACGACTTAAAAACATGACGCGAACAGTGACGCCACAGATTCAATCAAAGGACTTAATGAACCGAGAAGGTTGATTGTATCACCGCCGCGGTTTACCGATGACGCAATGAATGATGTCACACCCCAACCCCACCCCCCCCCCCCCCTCCCCCCTGCCCCCCGGAGATATATTTAGACCGAAGGTAGGCCCTGGGTGAACGTAACTTCTGTATTTGTGTGCTTGGTGTAACATGACCTCACCTCAAGACAATCAACCACGACGTTGTCGAGCCGCGGCCGTGGCGATGGCGGCGGCAGCAGCAGCCAAGAGCTGAGCGATCCAACATGTCTGCTTCTGTAACCTGTTTCCACTCCACCTTTTCAAACAACAGTAATGGCTGCCGTCGGCGTCTCTCCCACACACACACACACACACACACACACACACACACACACACACACACACACACACACACACACACACACAGGCCGCCTCTGCACAGCCACCCGCGCTGCTGCTGCTGCTGCTGTCACGGCTATAGACAGAAGGGGGACTGCGACGGCTCCGGATTGGCTGGAAAAACACAAGCTGCAAGAACACCTGTGTATACACACACACACACACACACACACACACACACACACACACACACACACACACACACACACACACACACACACACACACACACACACTGACAGAATCCCCCCAAAACACACAGAGGCACACATACACAGGCACACTGACACACACAGGAAGACACATGCACAGGCGCACAGACATACAGAAGCACATACACAGGCACACAGCCACATGCATGCACATGCATGGTCACAATCACACAAACACACGCTTACATTCCTTAAACAAATGCCCATTAGGCCCTTGTGACTTGTTAGGGCACCATGTATTTACTGAGAATTAACCACTGTTGACAGTATGCCACTTCCTTTCTTCTCCCTCTGGAAAGAATTCCTTTCCGAGTAACCCCACTGATCCGGGGTAAGCGAGCACACGTATTAAAAACAAGCTTTCCCTGCTTTATTTAGACCCGTCCTCTCCCCCACCGCAGCACAGGGCTTGGTTCGCATTGTGTCGTTTGCTAATATCATGTCCCGATAGCTGATAATCTGCGCGTCTCACGGGCACCTCATCCATCACTTTGGGCCGGTGCTATCGCCACTGACGACACCTTAGCTGCCTCGTGCGGAATGCGTGCCCAGGACGGATACAGGGGGGGACCTCTCCCTGCAGAAAGGACCCAGAAGCTAACGGGGATGAGGCCGGGAATGTAGACCGCGGCTCCTCGCCATCGGGGCTACGGCCGCGTACAGGGGGCTCGCGTTAGGGGGTCACTGTGTGTAGACACGGCTCATTGGAATTATTCACGTTATTCGTAGTCCCGCCTGACTCCTTTGGTAACGGATCAACGGAGCGGTCGTCTCCGAGACCAGCCAATGTTGTTCCAAGCATTCTACTACCGGGTTTGGTAAATAAATCAACACTTGATCTCCCCGCTCGGCATTGATGCAGAGCATAATGGCAGGGATGGCAGGGGAGAATAAAAACCCCTGTCTGCAAAGCGCTTTGGGGTAGCGTCTATTTAGTCTATAGAGCGCTTCTGCGAGTCAACAAAGAAGCAACGCGAGACGGCTGTAGCTAAAACACTGTTATGGGTGAGACTAATCATGGGTTATTGTGAGTCAGAGATCCCTGCCTTCCAGATTTAAAATGTAAGGCTGCGTATATCTCATTAGGTGACAGGCGGTCCGAAGATAAGCCCCCCTGTCTGACGGGATGAATTCCTGTCTAGTCCTGGCCTTAGACACACAGGAGACATACACACACTTCTGCACACGTGTAGGCGTGCATGTGCACACACACATGCAAACACACACGCTCACACACACAAACGCACGCTCACATATGGCACATATGTAGGTATGCTTGAAATATGCAGGAATATATGGTAATGATGATGATGGTCTGAACCAAACATTTATGTTTGTGTACCAATTAAATGCACGTTTCTGCAGGCACAGAGACGCAAAGACGCTCAAACCCAACACACACACACGTACACACACTCGCACAAACAAAATGTTGTCAAAGCAAATCAAATGATCCATATTTCCTCAACTCCAAAATTGTCTCCTTAAAGCTGATTTGGTCTTGATCGCCTCTTTTTTTGGCCCATCAAATTTCATTTGATAGCCTTTAGACATGGCTGTTGGTGCCATTAAGACAACAGTTTGTTTTTCCTATTTTCCTAAAATTCACCTTGTGTTACACTAGAGATTCTGGGTTGTCACCCGGCCAATTACGAAGGATCTTAGGATGTTGCACGCAGATGGGAAAAACTCCAACCCAGAGAGACACGGCGCCCTAACAAGTTGTGAAGGTCTCCCCAAACAACACTGAAAGCGTTCCATTAGGGCTGCCTTGTGTCCCATACAGCTCTGCCACATCACCATTAGTCTTCCCCCCGTCCCTCTCATCTCTCACTTTGTCTTTTCCTCTTCTTTCGTCTCCCGTGGTCTCTCCTTCCCCTCGATAGTCACTGGGTGTGTGCGGTACAGTCTGCATCGTCCGTAAAGCTGCAGAACAAGTTAAATACGAGAGCGTGGCTTTGATCCATTCCAACAACGTGCCAAACCCTGGTGTCCCGAGCCAGCCTAATCCCTGACATGCGAAATGAGTACCTGCTCTGCAACCCCTTTGATCAGCTGAGGACTGAGGACACGCAACCCGCCCAATTACAGCTCTCTTCACTCATGAGAAGGCATCTACGTGCCTATTAAACAGCAGCGAGATTTAGGCTCCTTTCAAAAAAATTAAATTACAAACTCAGTCCCCGGGGCCCGCCCCTCCAGACAGCACTCGAAAAGAGTGTGTGGAAATAGAGGGTGATCATTAATACACCGCCATATGTTGGCTCCGACTGCCCATTACATGGCTTAATCCTAACCTCGGGGCCCGTGGTGCTCCTGAGCACAGACCACAGACACCTCTAGGATTTCAGCCCTAATGTTTGAGGTTCCTGTTATATTTGGCAATGCGCTTTGGTCCACTCCGTAGAAAAAAAAATTGTTCTTCGATAAAAAAACGTATACCAGAAACGCAAAGTCATGACGCATTCTGTTTCACACTACGTTGCCAGTTTTCTTCGTTTCGACCATCTTTTCGTCTTAGCGTTGGGGTTCTTTTAGGTCTACTTCAGTGTTGCTGAAGTGTTCTGGCAGATGAATGTGTGGCTTATCATGAACAACAAACGTAGTGTCTCTGTGTATCTATTCATGAAGATTATGAAACGTAATCCACCCCTACCCTGCATGTAGTCTCCACTGTGGGTGTTGTACGGACAGACTACAGACAGGCTTTCCGTGTCCGTACAGTATAGCCACTCGGCAGAAACATGAGCGTGGCAGTTGTTGCAGAACATTAGTGAGCATGCCCAGAGGAACAACCAGCTGTAATTACACAGAGCAGACATGATACCTCCATTCTCTCCAGGCTAGCCTATTGTTTAGGGACGCTTTAGTGGTGGGGGTGGTGGTGGTGGTGGGAAGGGCAGTGGGCGGTCGGGCGGGGGGCTAGGATTGGCCGAGATGATAGATATAAACCCACCGGGGGTCTCTAATTCTAATAACTCTAAGCACCACTCGCTCCAAAGTCTCTGTTCGCCCGTTTTTTCTTCTAACACCCCTTCTGCCTTCTGCTAAACTGACCACATTTTGCAGAGATTAAAAGGAAGCACAGAGGATCCAAAGGGGCCAATTTCATTTTAAAACTCAATCCAGCCAGCGCGCAGGATTTGCATAGCTAATTAGATGCTGTCTACCCTTTTTTTTTTTCAGCCGCTCCCTTCTCATCTCGCCTCCTACTCCTCCTTCAAACGTGGCTTTGTAGTGACAGCAAAGTGAGGCTGAAACCCAGCGCGGAGACCTCTGAACCACTTGCTTATCGGGGCTAACAAGGCACCATGTTGCTAATGTAAACGATTTTATAGCGCGTTGTACGGAATCAATGTCAGCTTAAACTTTGGTCAATTTTTTTTACTGCTGCCTTTATTCCCAAATGTAAAAAGGACATTAGCCTATTTTCGTATCGCACCCGGCCTACATCTTTTACAGCATAAGGAGGTTATTGTCCTTTTGTGGCTTAATTTAAAGACTCACAGACTCTGTCCTGTTACATGCTTGTCTTAGGGATAAACATTACAGTTTAAGCAGCGCTAACATGCTACAAAATATCTAGGCCTACGGGTAAAATGATAGATATTCTAACTGTTCTTAAAATGACAATGTTCTAACTTTCTTAACCACATATAAAAACAGATAGAACAGAAACGGAGCGAGACAGCGGCACAGAAAGATGGCCGGGGAACACCACAACCAAAACATATGCTAATCCAAATGATACTCGACCAAGCGCACATGTGTGAAGTCAAACGTCCTTCATTCCCATCTCAGAGGGGTCTTTCCAACCCCTAATTAGACCTTAAGAGCTCTTTGGAACTGATGTGAAGCAACTGCCTCATAATCGTAATAGAAATAATAATAGCCTCAAATTGTATGTAAATGAACAGACAGAAGAATGATATTTGGACAAATCCGAGCGGTTATAATGAGGGTTCAGGAGTTCAGCGGGAGCATTAGAACATACAAATGGCTCCGTGCTCATACGGCAGCCCATTCCAAGTGAACAATGTCCCCTGCCATTGATTTTATACTGTACTCCTGGGTAATGATGTTTTAACGATTCCGGGATTAGACGAAGATAAATACAATTACGCCTGATCTACTGCTTCGTGTTAAGCGTGCGTTCAGCATCGGACATGGGATTGCATGTGGTCTTTCTGTGGAATTCCCAGCTCTCTGGCTGGAATTCTGTGGGTGAGTGGCTTCTGTCATCCCCCAAGTCACGGTAATCAGCCGTAATGAAAGAAAGAAACCCGCAAAAAGCAACGTTCTCTTTTGCGTTGTGTTTTCCTCTTACATATTTGACTCTGGATCCTACCCCCCACCATCGCTCCCGTCTCAACCCCTCACATCTCCATTGCCTGGGCTCCACTCCAAATCTCCAGCCGTACGGAGAGACCTAATACGACTGTGTTTTCTTAATAATTTACTAATTTAAACCCAATTCCCCAATCCATCCCTAACGACTGGCCTTCCTCATTCCATACGGTCCTGAGAATAACACTCGCGTGATCGCTCTGGAAAAGTCTGCCTCATCCTTCTCCTCGTGTATTTTCTCTACACGAGAGGTGTGTGTGTGCGTCTGTGTCTGTGTGTGTGTGCGTGTGCACATATTCCCCTGTGTGCCTTGCAGAGGATGTGCTAAAGACCTCGAGTGTGTGTCAGAGCAGTAGTTTCAATGTTTGAAGCTGCTTTCTGGTGGCGTTAGCAATCCCCCAGACGGTGCACATGCGTTTATTGCTTACAGGCCTGGTTCGTTCAGTGGCTGTGTACGCCTTCCTCTGAGATCAGTGGTCGATTCTGAGCACAGGCGAATCCCAAGCAGCGGCAGCTTGAAATAAATCACAGGCGGTTTTAATCAGAGCGAGGAGCAGAGGAGAGGAGCAGGGGCCTATGAATGATGAACTGAAAACTTTGTTCAACTTCCCACCTCCCAGCTTATCTCTCTGCCGTCCCTCCCCTCGCTTGCTAAAACAACCTCTCTCTCGTTCAGCGACACCGCTTTGCGTCTTGTCTTCCCTTTGCTGTTCTTCACTCCCTGTTCCTGACATCCCTCTTTCTCTTACTCTCTCTCTCTCTCTCTCTCTCTCTCTCTCGCTCTTTCCCCTCTCTCTCTCTCTCTCTCTCTCTCTCTCTCGCTCTCTCTCTCTCTCTCTCTCTCTCTCTCTCTCTCTCTCTCTCTCACTCAGTCTGTCTCCCTATCTTTCTTGCTCTCTTTTTGTCTATTTCTCTCTTTCTCAATCCTCTATATCTTGCTCTCTCCCTCTCTTTCGCTCTTTCTCTCTTTCTTTGTCTTTCTGTCGCTCTCTCTCTCTCTCACCCACGCACACACACACACACGCACACACACACACACGCACCCACGCACACACATACACACAGTCTCACTGTCTCTTTATCTCTTTGTCCTTGACTGGCGTACTCTTCCTGTAAACAAGCCAGGAATCAAATTTTGGCAATCCTGAAACAACTCTGGATTGCATTTTACAACCCAATTAAACTGGGGCAGTAAATCACCACTTGTTAACACTTTGTTAACTGATTTATTTATTTTTCATTTCCTTTCCGTTTTGTAAGCAGTTGCGTCTGAGGCAATATGAAGCACTCCCAGTCATGTGTATGTGTTTGAGTGTGTGTGTGTGTGTGTGTGTGTGTGTGTGTGTGTGTGTGTGTGTGTGTGTGTGTGTGTGTGTGTGTGTGTGTGTGTGTGTGTGTGTGTGTGTCGGGGGAGGGGGGGAGGATGTCTGATGACTCTCTTTCCTCGATAGTGACATCATTATGTGGATGACTCTTTCTGGCGCGATGTGCTATGTCGTTTCATCACATATAAATACACAAACACAAACACACAGCTACAAACACACATACACATACACACATACACATGCACACAAACACACACACACACACACACACACACACACACACACACACATGTGTAAAGGGCGCTGCACATGAGCACTTGATTATGCACATACAGTACATACACACAGAAGCAAAGATTGCTTACGTGTGCACAGTGCACTTACAAAACAAATCTGTCTCTTGGGCTGAACGCAAAACATGCTCCCTCCCTTTCACACACACAAACACAAACACATACACACACACACACACACACACACACACACACACACACACACACACACACACACACACACACACACACACACACACACACACACACACACACACACACACAAACTCACAGAGGATGATTTCAGAGGCAGAGTCGGAGATGCTAGATATATGTTACAGAACCTGTCACTAAAAACGAGCCGTTTGATTCATCAGAAGAGCAGAAATCAATACAAGAATATTCTCCACTCTGCCTGTCTCCCATTAATCTCCCTGTAGATTAAAATGTCAAGGCGGTGGTGGATGGGGGCCATAGTGGGCTCCGTTCCTCATGCCGACGCACAACCCCCAGACAGTAATTGCGTGCGCTAATCAATCAAAAGAGGATGCGTATGAACGATTGTCATTTTTCATGAGAGAGACAACAGGTTACTATGGGTGGGGAAACCTGTCGAACCTTTCACCGGCGCAATCCATGTTAATGACTTATCGATAACCGCTGGCGATGTCGGTTAAGATGAGAGGGTGAGGAGTCGTGACACGCTGGTCTGACCGGTGCTGTGCTGTTCACCTCATTGGGAGGATGTGATAGGAATAATTAGAGTCGAGCCTTGCAAAAAAATAAATAATATTATTTGCAATGTGTTTGACGGGACAGCCTGATAGAGTCAGACTAGCCTACAGGAAATAACCCTGTCTTTCACAGGCAACCGAGAAACTAATTTTGAGCCATCAATAAGCTGTGTCCTTCATTTTTAAACACGTTCTCAGGCACACATGCATATAACACACGCACGGTCCGGCACACGCACGCACGCACGCACGCACGCACGCACGCACGCACGCACGCACGCACGCACGCACGCACGCACGCACGCACGCACACACACATAGCGAAACACTCATAATACTCATGCAAACAGTGGTTTGGCCGCTTTGGTCGACTTGGTGATTCAGTGATGAATGTGGAGAGCACCTAACAAAGACTGGATGACAAAGTTAATTCAGCGCCAGCTGACATGCTCGCAGGGTAAACCTCCATATTTGCTGCCACGTCGATACAAAGGCTCCATTATGTTGCGTTGAAGGCCGTTGTTCATCCACACGCGAAGGCAGCTCCGTTATTAAGCACCACAAGCCTTCCGCTGCAATGCTGGAGTCGTTACAGCGAGAAGCGGGAAGAAGAAGGTATGAGGCTAATCAAGGGCCAGCTTAGTTAACCCCATGCCAAACAACTGTCGTGACTAACGCAGAAGAAATACAAATCCACAAGTGAACCGAAGGGTTTAGCCTTTACAATACGGGGCTGGATGTTCTGGATATCTGCTGCCTTCATTTTTTCTTTTTCCGTATACTTAAACTAGCGATATTCACATGTTGAGGAATTAGAAATGGCAATTAGCGAAAAATAGAATGAGCACATGCGCCCTGCTATGCATCAGGATTGTTTTTTCGAAATTATGTCAAAACGGCAAATGTAGTGTAGCAAGTGTATCGCATGTTGGCGAGGTAGAGAGATCGAGAGAGAGAGAGAGAGAGAGAGAGAGAGAAGAGATAAACGCCCGATGGCAAGGTCGTTTTGACATGCTCATTATGCCACGTTTTGGTTGAGTTACAGCTAGAAGGTCTCCCCGGGCCCTCCAGGGCCCTGGATAAGCAGGCAGGGGAGGAGGTGGACCGGGGCGGACACAACACAGATTATATTCTCCAAGGGCAACGAGCTCCAGACGACTCCCACTTATGACCCTGCTGCACCAGCTCAACAATGTGAACCCGGCAAGACAGGTACAAACCCGGGAAAAGTGGTCAGAGGGTTGACTCTCACCGGGGCCGGAAGGGTCTGGGTTTGAACCCCAATGTCTGCGGTCTAACCGGAAGCATCACTGAGCAAGATGGCCGACCTTTGCTCTTCAATAACATGTAGCTAAAAAATAAGTCCCTTCGCAATAAAGTCCAAAGCAGCAAATAGTAAACAGACCCCACATACATGGGAGGCTTTTCCTTTTGTGATTTATTAGTGTGACCATGCACCGTTGGATTTACTCTGTGTGGGGGGTGAACCCTCTGCGCGATAGCTCTGCCCGGTTTTGATATTTTGTCGCCTGAGCTAATGCAGGGCCGTCTTACGCTTACGAAACACTCACTCCATCAACCGCGTGACGTGTTGTTTCAGCTGCGGCTTCCACAACGTTCTGGCGAGGTTAGCCTGCAGTGCAGAGGAATGCCACCTGTAGCCCAGTGCCGTCGAGTTCTCATTCAGGCACTGGGTTCCACATCTCTAGGCTTTTTCTTTCTAAAATAAACACTTTTATACCTAAACTTCTTCGTTCAAGCCCTACTTTTCCTGTTTGTCTGAGTGAACAAAGACTGGGTGGGTTTTCGACATTGCTGAAACACACAACAAAGAACATTTGGCCTATGCATCAAACTACAATTAATTAGAGTTATATTTAATATATTTTTTTAGTGAGGGCATTTTGAATATGAAACCAAGATTAATCAACAAAGTGACATAATGAAATAGAAGAGTTGTGCTTTTTGGGTTCCCGAAGTAATAGTTAATGTAGTCATCTCCAATGTCTTTGACAAACTTTGAGGTTTAAAAGTATGCTTAAAAGCATAAGGGCATAAAACAGGGACATGGGGGATGGAATATATAAATGTATGTGCTTGTGTACAGTGCACAATTCATAAAAGTAATAAAAACAATAGAGCAATAGATCTGTTCTACAGCTCCGGGGCCACCGTACCTCCATGCCCCCCCCAAACGTTGGCTTTTGTCTGGATCCCTGGAGATAGCAACGTTAGCGACGTTAGCGTCCCCTGCGGCGGCTTGCGGCGGCAGCAGTGACTCACAGACGGGGCTCGCTCGCTCCGGTTGTCAACAGCATTATGGGTACCGAGTCTGGTGGTTTCTCTTGGGAGCCCGAGTGGTCGGCGGTACAGCGGGGGGGGGGGGGGGGGTTGTGGAAAAACAGGGCGTGTCCAGGAGGAGCCTCTTGATGTGGGTGGGGGTGGCGGTGGAGGAGCGGCAGGACGTCAAGGGTGTCCCAGCCCAGGACTTAGATCTGTGCTCTTGTTGCAAGGCCACTGCATAGCAACGGACCCTGTGTACATTGTGATGTGCGCACGTGGGCACTTGAACACGCACGTGCAGAAATGTGATCTGGCTCGAGATATGGTTTAGTGTTTGAGTGTGTTTGAAGAAAGAATGCCTTCTTAAAATTTGCAAGGCCAGCACAGAGAGCTAAGTGTACAGGAGTGTGTATGTGCGGGCACAAGCATTATACAAGCATACAATCACACACACTCCGAATGAGGATTGAAATGTTGCATCCTGTGCCAAAAGGAAGCGATATTCCTTTAAGTGTTTTCTTAAATGGATAGTAAGGATTACTTGGAGCATGTTTTTTTCCTCCAAAATACAATATGTAAGTGGCCCGATCTAAAATGAAAGACAATGTAGTCTCACTCATTGCTTTTCTCGTTGAGATCATGCAACACATGTCATGTGTTTGTTTCTGTGTGTTCATCTCCTGGAAACCTCATGACACCAATGGCTTAGATCGATGTGTATCTCATATAGCATCTCAAAGGGCCGACTCTCACAGAGTACACAACTTAAAACACCTCTAAGCCCTGCATCATCAACTGCTAAACCTCCTCTCTTCCACAGCCTTAATCCTCATGTAACATGTGCTTGTAAAGCTTAAGAGTAGAACTTCCTTGTTAGTGTAATATGGGATTAATGTGGGTGTAACTTTGCTTAGCCTTTGGATTACAACGTTTAACTTTATTCTCCTCTCAATTATGAAGTCAGTCACACGTTGCTTGTGCAATCCCTTTGCACTCGTTTGGATTGGTCAAATTGAACAAAGCCTATTAGTCAGCCTTAAAAGTGTATTTTACATGATCAAATTGAGTTGTTATTTTTGAATGATGTTAAGTGCTTTATTATTAGTTTAAGTGAAGTGTGGTAAAGGTCTGGTAAGAAATCACATTTTACCCAGAAAAAACGGTATTCACACAACAGCGATAAGGTGCATTTCACATGAGTCATCTTAACATTTTCAGTGAAATTGTGTTCTTAGAAAATAATTGCTGGAATTATGCCAAATGATCACAAATGATAGAGACAGGGCACATGAAAACAAGGCTTTCACCCTTGAAGCATAATTTAATTATGTCTTTCCCTTTTGGAGAAAATATAGAACGTTAAAACAATGATTTGATACATTGGGGATGTTTGGTGTTGTCCAGCTACTCTTGAATTGTCTTACTCTTGAATATGACACACACACAGACACACAGACACACAGACACACACACACACACACACACACACACACACACACACACACACACACACACACACACACACACACACACACACACACACACACACACACACACACACACACACATATGCACACACTAACACATACATTCTAACTAATTTAATTAAACATCCTAACAAAATGAACACAATCCATTCAAATGAGGAGTCATCTCCAAATGGGACCAACTTGACTCCAGGGTTCAATGGGTTCTCCTTGACTTCAGGACCTGTCCTATGTCCACTTGTACCTGAGGCATGCAAAACAAAGAACAGCTGATGCATGTCTCTTGTGTTGTCCCTCCGATGGGTCCCTTCTGCTGCCTGTTCCCTTTGAGATTTAAAATTTTACCAAATGATGATAAATGTGTTTACTCTTACAGGGCTTAATTAGGCCATCCAGATTTGCCTCCCCAAAGGGTTTTAGGTTGGTAGAATCTGTGCATGTGAGTGCACATGCACGTCTTTTCAATGCTGTGTGTTTGGTCGAGTCTGGGCACATTTGGTGTGTGTATGTGTGTGTGTGTGTGTGTGTGTGTGTGTGTGTGTGTGTGTGTGTGTGTTGTGTGTGTGTGTGTGTGTGTGTGTGTGAGTGAGCATATACGTTGCTGTGTGTGCATGCCTGTGCAAGTGTGTGTGCGTTCATTTGAGTTCACATGCATGTGTGTGTGTGTGTGTGTGCGTTCATTTGAGTTCACATGCATGTGTGTGTGTGTGTGTGTGTGCGTTCATTTGAGTTCACATGCATGCGTGTGTGTGTGCATTGCTGTGTGTGCATGAATGTTCATATGTGTGTGTATGTGTGTGTGTGTTCTGCTGTGCGTGTACTGCTGTGTGTGTCCTTGTCTGTGTGCATCGGGTGTCTGCACATATATATGTGTGTGTGCCTGTGTGTGTGTGTGTGTGTGTGTGTGTGCCTGTGTGTGCATGCTCACACGCGTCCATCCACTGGGGACATTGCGGCGGAGGAGGTGTGTGAAGCAGACAGGTGGCGCTGATGGCGTCTCTGTGATTCACTTTGCTCCTCATTTGCATACATATGACAACCATCTGGGCTAATAGCCCGCCACAACGCCTCCATCGGGCCCGCTCCCGCGCCCACATCGCGGCCGCCGCACTGACATCGCGCTCGCGGTTGCCAATAGCGACGTGCCAGCTGACGCCATCTTTCGAGCAGAGGCGATAAGGAGGGGAGTTCGCAGGCTTGATTGGACGACTCGGAGCCGTACAAGGGACCAAGCCTGGGTCAAAGCAACTGTGGGACTGTGAACCTGAAGGAATCCATTTCTAGAGAGGTTAGTCCATGATGGATGAACTTGTGGATGGGAGTGTTATACTCTTTAGAAACTTTCTAATTCAGAACTTTTTGGGGGGGAGGAATCATGTAGCTGCATCAGCAAAGTTACACTGTGTTGATTCATCTTATTTGTGGCTAGATGTACACTTATGCCGCTTTTCCACTGCATGGTACCAGCTCGACACGACTCGACACGACTCGACTCAGCTCGCATTTTTTGCGTTTCCACCGCGGTACCATGGTATCTGGTACCTGAAGTGGCTGCTTTTTCTAGTACCTACTCGCTCTAGGTTCCAAGCGAGCTGAGCCGATGCTAAAAGGTGACGTCGGCAGACGGCCGGCGACTGATTGGCCAGAGAGTGTGACGAAGTCACGAGAGCGACATGGCAACCATGCTGGTAACATCCATAGCAGCGCCGCAGCCAACATGTTCCACTTCTCCAACTTCTTCAACATGCCAGCTAATAATAGTAATGCGATCGATGTCCTCCATTGTTGTTATTTGGGTTCTGTCCATGTGTGGGTTGCGTATGTGTTGTTTGCGTCGCGTACACAAATACGTCACGGCCCTTTCGCGCAGCCGACCCCGCCCACGTCCAGGAGGTACTATTTGCGGTGGAAAACGACCCATGCTGCTACCGTGTCGAGTCGTGTCGTGTCGAGTCGTGTCGAGTCGAGCTACATGTGCGGTGGAAAAGCGGCATTATACAAAGGAAAGTTTGGATTTAACATTTATGAAATGAAAACTGTTACCATCACCAAATTGTAAAAAATTACAACACTTCTACCTATAATCTGTGTCTCAATGCTTCAATTCCAACCCAGCTGGTAACACAGAGCTGGGTTGCAGCTGGTAACTGTAGCTTGCATCAGGAGTTCTTTTTTATAAAACGCTGAGCTGTCAACCTGTAAAAATAGAGTGAGCGAAAAGGTGGACATGCCAGGCAGTGATGAATTACTTTCAGGAAATTGACGTGAAATGACCCATAATGGTGCTTGAGCCAAGGCGAAACCACATACCCGGACGACAGCTCAGCTAAAGCAGTCAAAACTAAAGGTTCAACTTATTTTTCTCATCAAGAATAAAATGGTGCATTGTTTTGGCCTTGACATTGGCCATGAGAACATATAAGTGGGACGAGGGGAGAGCTGGGATGAGTGGTTCATTGGATGCTTTTTCCCCTATTATTAGGTTTTAATGTTGACACATTGCAGTCAGAGCGTGAAATCAAAACTAAAGAGCAAAATTCAATTTTCACTACTAACCCCATTTTCCTCTCTAGATTGTTATCGCTACCTTTTCATTATCAAAATAATAGCAAGAGTTACGGATATTAGATCTGCCTTTGAGTTCCTATGACTTTTCATGAGTTGAAAAGTTGAATGTTTGAAATACAAAGATAGATAGATAGAGAGAGAGAGAGAGAGAGAGAGAGAGAGAGAGAGAGAGAGAGAGAGAGAGAGAGAGAGAGAGAGAGAGAGAGAGAGAGAGAGAGAGAGAGAGAGAGAGAGAGACCAAACGTTAACGATCTTACTGTAGGCGTTGTTGCGGAAGAGACAACTAAAGGATTCACTGTGAGTCTCCTTGGATGGACGTTGTCTGCTTCATGGGGATCGGAAGGCCCTCAACGTACGAGGGGTGACATTATGGAAATAGTTGGTGCGGGGAATGGCCAGTATAGAGACAGCATGGCGGCACAATGGCTAGTCTAGCTGCCTTAGGAGAACAGCCAGGTGTTAGTGTCTTGTCTGTAGGATGCTCTGTGTATTTTCTCTGTTCTCTGGTTCCCTCTCTCTGGAGGTCAGGGGCGTTGGAGATATTGTGTTTATGTCTTTAGGTGTCTGTCTCCACAACGGGCCTTCTTCATTCTAAACTTTCCCGGCCTACTGTCAACTATAGTCTAAACTTTTTTTGAATGAATCCCATATTGTTCACATTCCAGTGTCCAATACTAGAATAACATACATTACAGTGGTCAAACCTCATCATCACATTAGGGGTAACCTGTTTGGCGTGGACGGGGAGTTTCGAACGAATTGAGAGTGGGGAAAGACGGAGAAAACTATGGAGGGCTATGAAGGGGATACGAGGGCACACCGCCAATATCAGCTCTTTTTATTTTACAGCAGAGTCCGGCCTATTTTTCTTCGATTTCCCCTCCAGATCTGTGTC
>NC_082399.1:8329162-8364162 GCF_031168955.1 Gadus macrocephalus
CCTTTACTCTCCTCTCCTCTCCTCTCCTCTCCTCTCCTCTCCTCTCCTCTACTCTCCTCTCGACTCCTCTCCTCTCCTCTCCTCTCCTCTCGACTCCTCTCCTCTCCTCTCCTCTCGACTCCTCTCCTCTCCTCTCCTCTCCTCTCCTCTCCTCTCCTCTCCTCTACTCTCCTCTCGACTCCTCTCCTCTCCTCTCCTCTCTCCTCTCCTCTCCTCTCGACTCCTCTCCTCTCCTCTCCTCTCCTCTCCTCTCCTCTCCTCTACTCTCCTCTCGACTCCTCTCCTCTCCTCTCCTCTCCTCTCCTCTCCTCTCCTCTCCTCTCCTCTCCTCTACTCTCCTCTCGACTCCTCTCCTCCCTCCCATCAGCCTCTCGCCGGAGTAATTGAGCAATTAGCGGTGATAGATTCATGGCAGACAGTGAGAAAAAGGGAACTGTGCCTGAGGAGGTGGAGCAGTAGGTGTGTGTGTGTGTGTGCGTGTGTGTGTGTGTGTGTGTGTGTGTGTGTGTGTGTGTGTGTGTGTGTGTGTGTGTGTGTGTGTGTGTGTGGGTGGTAGGGGTTGGGGTACATACAGTAGCTTTGCTAGGAGGGGCCGCTGAGCATGGAGTGGACAAAAAGCTAAATGCTGAAGGTGGAGACTGGGGGGTGACAGAGCTGCGGGCGTCGACAGCCTAGCCTAAGAGTGATAAGATTGACAGGAGCCAGGGGGTTCATTACTGGCCTTGTGTGTGTGTCGGCATGTTGGCGTGTGTGTGTGTGTGTGTGTGTGTGTGTACAGGCGTCTGAATGTGTGTGTGTGTGTGTATGTTTGTAAATTTGTGAATATGTATTGCAGGCCAATCCATCAGTCAGGAGAACAGGTGTGTGCTTGTGTGTGTATTCGGGTATGTGTGCGTGTGTGTGTGTGTCCAAACCTGTCTTCTCTGAGAGAGAGAGAGAGAGAGAGAGAGAGAGAGAGAGAGAGAGAGAGAGAGAGAGAGAGAGAGAGAGAGAGAGAGAGAGAGAGAGAGAGAGAGAGAGAGAGAGAGAGAGAGAGAGAGAGAGAGAGGGAGGGAGGGAGGGAGGGAGGGGGAGGGAGGAATGGAGGGATGCTGACAGGGAGCGATGGTAGGCGAGACGGAGACGCAGGAGGAAGAGGAAGAGGAATAAGAAAAAGTGTAATTAGTCTGTGATAGCTAAACGCTGTCCAGACACCGCGGGCGCCTCCGCCACTTTAACCTGCTCTAATTAAATATCCAATGACAGCGGATCAAAAGACAATTTGCCAGAGAGAGAGGGAGAAGCACCCCCCCCCCCCCCCCGGCCCCCCGGCCCCCCGGCCCCCCCACGCCGGCTCACCTCCGGAGACCCCGGTTGCCTCGTGGCCCGCCTTCACGGAGGTCAGCGGGCCGCTGATGAATGGCCCCCCGTTATTTTATTAAACACCATTTCAACCGTGCTCCTCTTTCTCTGCTTCTGCTCTTTTTCCTTCACGCACACACACACACACACACACACACACACAGACCAGGGCATACCACATGGACACTATTCCATTACCGCCATCACTATTACTGTTATGTACCACCCCCCCCCCCCCCCCCCCCACCCAGCCCACACATATACACTCCCCATTACCCACCCCCCCCTCATCTCTTTTTCATTTTCCTTCAGGTCAGAGGTCGTAGAGCAATAAACTGCCTCGCCAACCTTATGGTGGGCCCTGGACACGTTTAAAGGCAGTGTGTTAGGATACGTGTGAGTATGTGTGTGTGCGTTAGGTAAAGAGTGTGTGTGTTTGTGTGTGTGTAAGGTTGTGTGTGTGTGTGTGTGTGTTTGCGTGTTCAGGTATGAGTGTGTGTGTGTGTGTTCAGGTATGAGTGATTGTGTGTGTGTGTGTGTGTGTGTGTCTGTGTGTGTGTGTAACATAACAAAACTACACAAATGGCAGACCTCCACAGAAAACACAACAGTGTGTGTGTGTGTGCGTGTGCTTGTGTGTGTGTGTGTGTGTGTGTGTGTGTGTGAGTGTGTGTGTTAGGGTATGAGTGTGTGTGTTTCCGGGTGTGTGTGTGTGTGTGTGTGTGTGTGTGTGTGTGTGTGTGTGTGTGTGTGTGTGTGTGTGTGTGTGTGTGTGTGTGTGTGTGGTGGTACAGTAGCTGTGGTCATTGTGTTGTGGCCGACCTCGAGGGGGACGGATTGATGGATCAATAGCTAATAGCCCTCTGAATAACAGAGAACACTATGGGGAGGGAAGTGGGGGGAGGGGTCTGTATGAGAGGGGAGGAGTCTGTTCCGGACCCTGAACCACACATATGGCCACCCTGTTCCTGTTTATTTCAAGTCAATTATTAACATATGAAGGTTATTAAACCAGAGTAGGTTTTAAATTGTGGCGGGGGGATCATTAAACTATTAAATTACCCCCGCACCTCCCCCTTCCGCTCACACGCCTACACACACCCTGCCACGCACACTCCCTTCCACACACACACACTCACACACACATGCGCGAGTGCACACACACACACACACACACACACACACACACACACACACACACACACACACACACACACACACACACACACACACACACACACACACACACACACACACACACACACATTAACTAAGGTTGCATTGTGTGCCATTGCAGGCAGCAGCTGTGCACCATAGATTATCCTCAGGTGTGAAAGGACATCTTTACATTTGTCATGTTTTCACTGCTGTGACCACTCCCCCCCCCGCCCCCCCGACCTCCCCCCTCCCCCCCACACACACACGCACACACTCACAGACAAACAGACACCTACACACAAACACAAACCCAAACACACTTTGTTCATGTTAAGCCTCCAAGGGTCTTTAGCTTTACATTTACTTCTTTGCCGATAAAATTGCATGCTAATAGTTATATACTGAAGAGCGACACTCTCTTCAAGTAATAATGCAAGGGCAATAAACTGGCTTTCTAGGGAGGCTGCCATTAAATGCAGCCTCCAAGTGTCAACAACTTGTCACAGGCACAAGAGTTAAGCATGAGAGAAGAGCATTCACTTTTTCATGAGCTGCACGGAAATGAAAAACGAAACACAGTAGATTAAGACTGTCGTGGATAAATCGTCCTTTAACATGTGTTGGCCCAACAACATAGTATTGGAAAGCATCGCAGGCAAAGGGACGGGAGGTATTGTGAAATCTTGATTCGGTTTTTTGCCCTCCTTTTTTGCATGGTGAGAGAGAGAAAATCCATCATCCTCATGTGACTGCAGAGAAGCTTGAGGTTCAATGTCTTCCTAAGAAGAAGCACCAGTCATTAGAATGCAAACCAAGACTAACTGAAACCAGAGAACACACCCTCATCATTGTACCACAGTCCCCCCTTTCTTTTTATTTTCCTCATGATATAGATCAAACAGAATGTGATCAATGGATCACGTTATCAATAGATAACCATATCTGTGTTCTCCTGCAATATATTTCCATAACCGAAGCAGACATATTTCATTTACAAAGAATCTCACGATCAGATGGCTGCTGTGCTATGAGTCATCCTGCTCTGATTCCTCATGTCCTCATTGAAGACTTTCAAGACATTCTTAATTTGCATTTACTACCCACATTGTAATTATACAAAGCTGGTTGAAAATCGATAGAGTATTCCTTTAAAAAAATTTCTCTGTACAGAAAATCGTCATTTCCCAGAATGAACCGCTTCCATGTTTGATTGTGCTCCAAGCCACCATGAGGGCTTCCTCTAATACCTAAACAATGGAATTGTTTCCGGATATACCCCCAAATTATACAGCTGCAGCATAGTGGAGACTTCTGCCCAATTAAAAAGCATCAGAGTTATTTCCCTGCCAAAAAGTACCCACTCATGAGAACGACTCCTCTCTGTTTAAACCTTGACTCGTTATGTTTATTTCACAAATTCTTTTGTTTTTGGCCTTGTGGACTTTACGAACCAGGCATGTCGGAAAGTCCTTATTATGTGGTCTTGGTCGTATATGATTGTATGGGGCTGTTTTGTTTCACTGGGAGATACCGCATATAATCGCTTCTCATTCTTTTACGTTATCAAACGTCAGAGGTATGGCCCTTTTCTATCCGGTTTTTCCATATTTAGTGCTAAATGCTTCCAGTAAACACTCTTGTTTATGAAAGTATCTGCCGTTTACGTAGCTAGGTTGGGAGGTAATTAAATCAGTGGTTGTTGTTTTCCTTATTCGAGACCCACTTGTACGCACTTCAGCGATCAGTGATACGTCTGCACAGTGCATTCGTTTTCATGACTGAACCAAGCAACAAAAATAATCAAATAACTTTCACTGTATGCACAAGATTATCAAGAGACTTTCAGTGAATGCTATCGTGCCTCCGAGAAAGAATGAGCCCAGGTGTTTACACACAAAAGACAAAAGCGAACCCAGCTGTAGAGAAATACTGCCCCAAGGGTAAAAACAAATCCAGGATTTGAGGAGATTATTTTTTTAGCGGTGGTGCATGTGTGTGTGAATAAAGAAACGTGATGAGTCATGCCTCCTAGAGAGAAAAAAGAATGAAGCAACATACCATTTCTTCAGGCATTTGACTGACAAACCTTGCAGTAGTTTTTGACAAGTATAGTAGAAGTAACAAGCTATGATGAAAAGAGTGAATGACCAGTGGTTTGCTTTCTTATCTACAGGAGCCAAGCTAAAGTCCTTGGCTCATGTTTCCCTTTGGTGTGTCTCGGGAGACATTGACAACCCTTAAAGTGACCACAGAACCATAACACTCAACATTCAACAAGCCAATCATCGTGGGGGAAGCGTCTGTAGGGTTAAGGATATAGTAGTCGGATGAAAACTATGATTGATGCAATATTGTTCATATTAAAAGAAAACCTCAACAAAATAATTCTATTCATTTTACATTCTTCATCAGCCAATGTATCACGCGCCAAAAGGTTTATACACCTCTTTGTTAACTTTGGGAAAACATGGCATCCACATGTACGTCTGAAATGGAGGCCTGGTAATGATCAGCCTCATCATTCATCATTCTCTCTTTTTCGGGGCCACAAGTGGAACATGTGTTCTCCCGGTGAATATTAGGATAAATATCAAGCGTTCATTCATCCCTTAACCTGTCAAACAGATTGCACAGTGAATACCTCTTGGCACGAGGAATTCAAACGCAACAGAGGCCTGGTATCAAAAAGGATTGGTCCTGAATGGACGGCACTTTGTTCTTTTTTCTCTCTTGTTCATTAAAGCAAACTTTGAAAGAATCAGAGTCAGGTGGGGTGAAGGGAGACGCAGGTGTTTCCCAGCCTGCTGGCAATTTCTCAGACGGTGTTTGGTGAGCGTTAAGTGTATGAAAAGAGCCCGATTAGAGCGGTGTGCTATAGTGTGCTGCTAAACAGTAACCAGCTGGAGATGAGGAGGGAGAAACACAGGGGGGCCACTAACACCTTCGGCTAACAGGTACGGCGCGCACGCCTCCTCTACTTCACATGCTCAACAATGCTTTTGTTTCAGCCTTGGCCGGTGAGCGAACAACATCTGCATTTCATCTACCTGATGCTGCTCAAAAGGTTCTTAAACTCAACAATGTACCTCAGATTCACGTACTTACACCCCCTCCCGGCTAAACCACTGTCACTAAATCTGTAATATTGTTAGGGTACATATTTCCTGTATTCACCTCACATTGGTGCAAGCCCCTCCGTTGGTCTGAGGAAGCCATCCATCTGAGGCTGAGAAGTATCCTCAAGAGAATTGAAACACTCACAAAAAGGTATGCAATCACACCCCCACTCACACAGACACAGACACAGACACAGACACAGACACACACACACACACACACACACACACACACACACACACACACACACACACACACACACACACACACACACACACACACACACACACAGACACACACACACAGACACACACACACACACACACACACACACAGACACACACACACACACACACACACACACACACACACACACACACACACACACACACACACACACACACACACACACACACACACACACACACACACAACCACAGATAATATAATTTGTGCGTCCTGCTGACATACTGTTATTTGTACAGGAAGTGCATCGTCTCCCTGAGAAGGAGTCAGAGTAATGGACCCCTTCCCTGTACTTGCTGTGCTACAGCTTTTCCCAACAGCATATCTGTTTCTTACACAACCGAACGCGGTGCATTTTCATTGCAGGGTCACTGGCGAATAACCTCAGATCCATCGCACGGCAGACTATATCGTCAAGGCTCTCAAGTCCTATTAAATATCAGTGTGCCTGAGCATGAAACGACTGATCCATTCGTCTTGTCTGTCCCACGTCTAGAGTTCTGTCCGGCCGGTAGTAGATAATGCTCATTCCACCTGCCAAGGAGAAGCCTGTTCTGCTGCAGCACAATGAATTTGGGCAGCACAAAAGGTGAAGTCAGTCTGGGGAACGCTGCTGACACAGACAAAGGATAGAGCTCAAGTATAGCCTCTTAGTATAGAGGTGGGTATGTATTCAAGACACTCCACTGAGGTCTCTGTTTGGTGTGTTTGTTGACGAGTGGGACCATCCAGGGGGGGGGGGGCGGTATACTTGAAAAAATTAAAAATAAGAAAGCGATTCTGTTGAAAGGTGGCAGCTTTTTGATTGACACCTTCATACAGATAGGCTCACACAGTGTCAATGTTTTCTCCGGACACTTTGGAGCACGGCCTCGCGGAAAGGCATGTTTGATATTCTTAAGCAGTCGAGTAAACACTTGGCATAAGGAAGCACTTGATTTGGCCGAGGCGATTTGAGTCAGACTGTGGAAGGGAAGAAGGGGGACATAAAAGAGGCCCTTCATGATTCTAACTGGCCCATAGGTTCAGGTTTCAAACAACGCAGTTTAAAAAACCCTCTCAACCAACACGCACGCACACACACACACAGACACGCACACAATAATACACACACACACACACACACACATACACACACACACACACACACACACACACACACACACACACACACACACACACACACACACACACACACACACCACACACACACACACACACAAAACTCCCCCCCCCCCCAACACACACACATACACACACAGTAATTTGCACCACTGCACACATGCAAAAACAATTTCAATGTTTTACACTTAAACGTATACACAACCTTTAAGTTTACTTCAGAATTCATATATAAACACCTGCATGGTACACATATTTACTTTTAAAAGCATACATACTTCAGGTGAACAGACATGCGTCCAGTAAAAAATAACAAAAAAACAAAAAGGGACACACACATGCACACACATACCGATTAACACCAAACACGCCACTGAAATGTCTGTAAAATGTTTGTAGGGTGGATACATGCGCACAAGAATGCCAGGCAATTGGTCGTTTATTGTAAAAAATGCCAGGCATCCTGTCTAGTGAAACCTTTAAGGCTCTGTAAATGAGTTGAAATGCAGCCAAAGGTCTTTGCAAAGACAAACACTTACAGCTAGGCTAGCCTCCACCACATTCTGGCAGGCTGTTCAGAATAAATACATTAATCAAAGATAAACTATTTATATTTGGTTAGGACTGCTCTTTCTTTTGTTGGTAATTGGTCTGGAAACAAAGGTGCTCAGTGTCAACATATAATTATGCTTTGAGGAATTAATGTTTTCCTTTCGTAAGTGGTTTTGTCGTAGTTTTCTCTTTATTCTGTCTTGCGCTTAGAATTTCGACAACATAGTTTAATTATATCTATTCTTACATTCAGTACTTATTTTCTTCCCCAGTTCCAGGCTAGTTTAAAATAATCCCAATTGCTGTACTAAAATCCCCCAGTGCTATTTTTATAATGGGAAATTATGCGAAGCATGTAGAATATTCCTATTGTGTCAAAATAAACACTCCTATGTGCAAGAGTCACATATCAGAGTAACTTTGAGTTTAAGATACAGACATGCAGCCCACATGATGAATACAAATGAAGTCACAAGCTTTATTTGATCATTTATCATTATTTTGCTAACATTCAGAATGAATATATGCTTTCTGAAATGGTGAACCACTCCATTCAATCTCAAGACCATTGTACAGTATCGGTGGTTCACCACGATGGACTCACCCCTCCTATTTAAAACCATGTCCAGCCATGTATTCTGCTTTGAAACGCTGTTCAACCTTACGTTCTTCACGACCTTAAACTAATGAACTGATTCGTACCACCTGTTTGCCTTCTACCGGCACATTTGTCAACAGTGACACATGGCGAACAAACAATTATCCACCGTGCAAATGTTTTTCGCTTAGATATGATTGACCCTGGTTCAGGGAGAATGTGATGCCACTCAGCCACAGTCACAACATTACTTTAGATGAGTGAATATAAAGCAGAATGTATTGAGTCAGTCTTTGCACTGCCACCTATGCACCTTTTCACAGTTATATGGCACCATCTGAGTGGTAATTAACCTCCGGTGCCGCCTCTGGGATTCATGTTTTCTGGCACTTTGTCTTTCGCTATAGGCTGGAGGGAGGAGAGCTGTGTAGCATGTAGCGTTGTGTGTTTGGGCCTTCTCTTTACCATCTATCGAATATATTTGCTATCATATAGTATGTTTAGAAGGCAGTGTGCAGCCAGTATGATGACTTTGATGGTGGTGTGGCTGCCTACATTCTCAAAGTCTCAACATTTATGAGTTTTGACAAATTGTTGATGAGATGAATGATGAATCTCAAATGACGGAGGAGACGAGGTAAACACCAACACATTGCGACACAGATTGGTGCAGCCTTTTTCCCTGGACAGTTCCTCATGTTTAACAATCACCACTTCACCCCTCGGACCACAGCTGAAAGTACTACTGGTCTTCCACAATAAAGGTTTGTCCTTCAGGGTATAGACCAGGGAAGAGTTGTTATCATTTTGATAATTCCAGATCTATTCCCGTTCAATGATTAATAACATGGATAATGTTTTTATTGTTGTCCTGTGGATATATGTGACACTACGAACAAGGGAAAACTAGTTCACTGAATATATTTAAAAACATGATGCTTAAAAATTGTGCTTAACATCAATATTACTGCTGGATTTGTATATGTACAACATAGTCACATGGTCATGGTTCAAAAATCCACAATGTACCAATTTATTCATCAATAATTGCCTCACAACTTTATTACATTCTCGTCCAACAAACCAGAGACAGCTCTTTAGTAAAATGGTGGTCTCAGGATGCTCTACTGTTGTACAGGGCACTTAATTCTGCCAGAGAGACAATGCTAAATGAGGACAATTGAGCAGATGTTTTCCATCGCCTCGATTTCAGCGAAAGCTTAACTTGTCAGTTCCTTTAGAACCAATAAAGCAAATAAAGAATTGAGCCTGACAGCAATATAGATTTGCTATTTGAAGATCTCTCAAGAATGCTCACTTGAAAAATGGGAGATCTTGTATTAATTCCTAGGGGACATGCATGCTGTTTTCATTATATCATACCTCTTATGAATTCAGCTTTAGACACCAAGTTATAACTCACGTTTTTAGGATTCCAAAAAACAATTGCGTAGCAACCCCAATATTACTGAGACAGCGTATGGGAAGATGGTCCGGTTTTGACAATGAACTCTTTCAGGTGAGTGCTCTCATGTCACATCCTTGCCTCCTCTGTGCATCCCTCGGCTGGCAGGGGGTACATGAAGCAGGAACACATTTATCTGACGACCTCAATGGATTTATGACATGGCGGGAGAAAGTGGAGCAGTAACAGGCTCTGTTCTATGAGCATGGAGCCTCTGCAGTTCCTCAAGATGTATGACAAGGAAGACACCCCTGATTACCCTTGGTTAACTAAGCAGGATTGGACTAGGACCGGTTTCGACTTTGTTTGGTCTGCGCTCAAGCATGTACGCATGTGCACTTTTCTGGAAGTGTGCACACATTTCTTTGGACTCTCTATTTCCCAGGCAATGGCCCTCACCACCCGCAGGACTGTACTGGAGTAGGAAGAATAACAATAATCACAAAACCTTAGAGTTCAATAAAGACGCATGCAAACAATCAAAGAATGCAATAAATAATCAATGCACATGGCCTAATGGGAAAACCACATGGAGGAGAAAGTAGGGTTCTGTCTGCCATATGTGCATGGGAAGATACGGCGAGACCTTCCCGTGACCTCTGGAAACCGCAGTGCTCTGACGGCTATTCCCCGTACGTCTTGACAAATTTGTGGGCTATGCGTTTCACCAGCGACCGACCGAAACCCTGCTCTTTAAGAAGACCGGCCAAACCAAATACAGGCCGTACAATGGCTATGGCCTGGCTTTAACCTCAATGACCTTGCCTTGGGGTATGTTGCTGCTGGACGCATGGCGCACAACATTAACTGAACTGGCGGCCTGCAGAGAGTCATCTAGTCTGATGCCACAGGGCATGTGGCACCATCACAACCACCTACACCACCACCACCACCACTATTGTCCTCCACACGCCATGTGGCTGGGCACACCCATTGATACCAGTGGAAAGCCATGAAAGAGTGTAAGCCATGAAAGTGCCCTGCCTTGTCCGTCTAATAAATCGCGGTGAACAAACTTTAAAAAGAACGGGCTGATGTCATGTCACAATTCTTTTGACTTATTCTTATTGATGGGGTGCTACGAAAACTCTGTCATCTTATTGGAAAATTAATGTGCTCAGTACTCAATGTTCTTTTTTTATCGGGTAAAAGAAAAGTAACATACAAACTACAACGTCTCCTCCGCACACGTTTTTTTTTCGGGGAGGTTTGGGCGGATTTATGTCGGGAGAGAGGAAGAACAGATGGACACTTAGGTTGACGTGAGCTGGGGATAAGCACGGTTTTTCTCACAAACCGCTTGCACCTCCCAGAGAAAGCATTCAGACCTTTGGGAGGCATAGAGTCCATTCCTCATGGCTGTTTGGACGAGGGCTTTGGGTGAAAGAAGTCGCTCTGTGAGATTAATGATCCATGGCCAATTAGAGGCTCAGCCCTCGGAGGCCCGTGTGAAGACACCGTGGTCTCAGACATAAACATTGGGCGGCCACTGGGGCCAGTGAATACCTGCAGTCCATAGAACGAGGGGCAAGGCCTCGGACCACCGGCTGGTGAGGAAAGAAGCTATTGTTGTCCTTAGTCGGGGTTTAGCGTAGATGCTCTCCCAAAACTCCAGATATGTCTGAACAATGGGAGCTGCTTACATTTTAAGGGGCCAACAACAGCTTGTCCCACCGCCACTGACACCCTAGCAGATCTCCCAGGTCTCTCGCTGATGCCATCCCAAGCCCAGGACCAGGGTGAAAGGGTTTGAGGGGCAGGGGGGCGGGGGGGGGGGGGGGGTGAAGGCAGTTTAATTTGACACCCTGTGGTTGACGAGCAACAGGGCGCCAGCCAGGGGCTTGTTAGACCCACTCTGACAACAAAATGTTGCCCTTGAAAATCAATTATGAACAGGGGAGCGTCTCCTGCATCTGTTCCTGCTTAGAGTTATGTTGCGCTGTCTGTCTTCCCCTGTCCTTTAACGGAGGTCTGACTCCACAGCCGTCGGGATTGGCCGGCCCTGTGGGATTACTGATGGCACTAAAGCCTCCGGGACAGCGATTGTAAATCAGCGCCGATGGACTGGACTGGGCGGGTTGGGGGGGGGGGGGGGGGGGGGGCATGGAGTGATGACAGGCTTCAGCGGGCCCTGTTATTTGACTTGGCCATTTATTGGGGTTCCATGGGAGAGGGTGTTCCATTGAGGATGCTTAGTGGTCTTCACGGTGGGGGACATGTAAAACAAGGATAAAAAATGATTTGGGCCATTCGTCCAGAGCCATATGTGACCAGCGTGCCGTCTGTGTGGAGTGAGAAAGTCTGTCTGTATTAATGTCCATTAATGGCCCTTCAGCACTTTGCTTACACAACTGGGGACCACTGCTACCTCCAATTGATTCAACATGTTACCTTTCACGTGACTAGCGAGCGCCGGGAATCTGTGTTTAAAGTAGAACGCCGGGTGAATTCCTGAACTCGTTCAGTCTTTCACTCTTACAGCCATTTCTCAGGGAACTGGACTACCAGAAAACTACTAGCATTGCACTCCACCATCAATCTTCAAAATTGCTCCTTTCCCCTCTTTCAGATGGGACTGTGTTGATTCAATTCAGCCTAAATCGCCCAATTGCTTTTAATCAAACACTGGGGATATTCGACCAATTGCTGAATCTGAAAAATTAGGAGAATTAGTATTTCTTGTTTACATTCCAAACAGTTTATTCCAGTTTACAGACTACTTTAATTACAGTAGAACATTGTGTGTATGTGTGTGTGTGTGTGTGCGTGTCTGTGTGTGTGTGTGTGTGTGTGTGTGTGTGTGTGTGTGTGTTTGTGTGTGCACGTGCTATGGATGAACTGAGTATCCCTAGGTTTTTTATTTTTTTAAATTTTATTATTATTCACGGATAATATTATCCATGATATTATATTAATATCCATATCCCAAACCCGATTCAAGCCTGATTTAAAGATCATTCTGCAGATAAAAGTATATGACTCTTTGCTCCCATATGCAGCAACAACAACAACAACAACAACAACAACAACAACAACAACAACAACAACAACAACAACAACAACAACAACAACAACAACAACAACAACACATCCTCCTTCAGTGTACTTGTGTGTCCCCCAGAGAGGATTTTTACAGCCTCTTCCTTTTTACTTTTCAAGATGCTGTGAAAAAAGTGTGATAAAGGACCCTCAATTGGGAGGACCACCAAAGATGGACTTGTTGTAAAGGGCCTCATTTGGAACAGACTTCAGTAACTCCTCCCATTGTGACCCAAGTCATTCAACGCCATTCGGTCCATCTGCTCTTTAGGTTTCTCCTTGTTGTCTACCTTATGGACAGAAGGAAGTGAAAGCATGTCTGGGTTTGTGACCTGCAAAATGTTCCTGTGTTTAGCCTTTTAACCACTGAAGCATGAGATAGGACTCACCCATAGAACTGGAAATCCAACGCAAATCTGAAAAGCAGATAAGTGTCATAAAACCATCCCTTTCAAAGAAGGTTTAAAAAAAAGAGCACATCGATAAATTAATCGTATTCTTTATCAAACACACATGATATACATGTGTTACTTGTTCTGCACGATTTGCATTTATTTGATGTAGCTTCAATTCCTCAGAGTTAAAACCACAAAGTTGAGTGGCAGTGTATGGTCAGGGCAGGAAACGAGCAAAGAGATGAACCCATTTCACTGGGGGTTAAACAAAACTCCCATTCATTGGCAGATCATGAACTATTCCTCCCTAAATAATGCTGTAAGCTAATATTAGTCTTCCCGCCACGGCAGAGGAGGGACAGCGCACACACACACACACACACACACACACACACACACACACATACATAAGCACATACACAAGCA
The DNA here is from genome assembly GCF_031168955.1 of Gadus macrocephalus. Lineage (NCBI taxonomy): Eukaryota > Metazoa > Chordata > Actinopteri > Gadiformes > Gadidae > Gadus > Gadus macrocephalus. The sequence continues at coordinate 8,342,622 of NC_082399.1, forward strand.
AGCATATGGACAAACACACTTACACACACACACAAACACACACACACATACAAAAGCACAAGCAAGCATATGGACAAACACACTTACACACACACACAAACACACACACAAATACAAAAGCTAGCAAATGTACGCACATATATACACACAAACACACATGCACATACACAAGCACGCACATGGACACACACACACACACACACACACACACACACACACACACACACACACACACACACACACACACACACACACACACACACACACACACACACACACACACACACACACACGCACATACACAATGCTCATGAATGAGTCTGTTTGTTAATGTGAGAGGTCCTGACATTCTGTTATGCCTGTCATTCATTCGGGGAGATGACGGATTCAACAGATTGCTTCAGTGAAAATCCCTGTTCACAGAAAAACAACATGACCCCCTAGATAATGTTAGGAGCCTTGACCTTACCGTCAAGAACAACCACTGTACCGCATGTTCAACATAATAAGAAATAATAAGACATGGAATATTCCAAAAGAGTGTTCAGGGAAAAAAATAAAGGATGTGAAATTAAAAAAAGCATAAAGCTGAGGTTAAGGATTGATAGCAGAAAGGAGAAGCGGGTCACGGCGTAATGAAATCTTGTAGAACAGCGCATAATGGCTTTCTCCTGCAATAAAGGTGATCCTGTGCTGGCTCTGAAATGGCCTGTGTGTGTATTGTTGGCATTCATCAGGGCCGCATCTTGATGGCACAAGGAAGATTAGGTGATGTAATCATGCCTGGGGAGCAAGAGGCCGGCTGGAGGCCGGAATGAACCAGATGAATCAGGAGAAAGGGACACACAGTTAGCATCACGCAGCACTGAAGGGTTATGAAGATCTTCATCATGGGAGTCCAGATTTTATTTTGCGGAGGGAATGAGATTCAGAGAAATTAAGAAATGCATTTGATGGATGAAATCGCCTCTTGAAAGTGCCATTGTCTTAGTTTGTATACTATTAGGAATTATAATTATATGATAAATCCTAATTAGAAGTATTGATTTTCCAAAATAAAAGCAATTAAATGTATTGGGCTGAAGGTATCATACAATTAATACATCATAACCTGTGTGTATATAATAATAAAAAATAACTGGTCATTTGACAAGTTTACATTATTGTTTTAAGTAAACCGACGCGTAGGGCACACTGGCCCTATGTTGGTGTTTATTGCCGGTTGAGACGCCATGGGGAGAGACCTTTACCCCTGAGTATATTAGATGATTTTAATAACACAAGAAAACATTGACTGTTATTCATTTTAATCCTTTCCTTCTCTCTGCAATACCTGTTTTGGAAATGAGATGCGAGTGCAAACATTAATGCAATGCATTCCTCACCGTCCCACCGGCAAGGCTGTCTGAATCCCTGCCATGATCACACACATAAATTACAAGGCCAGAAGCAGAGCCAGGTAAGGGACCCAGAAGGGCGGGGGGCAAAAGGCCAGACATTGAATTAGAAGTAAATTGAGATTCAAACAAACCCCATCTCAGATTTATTGGTCAATGACAGTGTTCATCTGGCGGGCAGGGCCCCCACAAAATGAAGTTCCAGGGTAATTCCCATCTGCTGCTCCCGCTCCATCTATCTCTCTCTCTCTCTCTCTCTCTCTCTCTCTCTCACTCTCTCTCTCTCTCTCTCTCTCTCTCTCTCTCTCTCTCTCTCTCTCTCTCTCTCTCTCTCTCTCTCTCTCTCTCATTCCTATCTCCCTCACTCTACCCCATTCTCTCCCATTCACTCTCTCTCCCCTTCCCTCCCATTCTTTCCCTTTCCCCCCTTCACACCCTCTCTCTCTCTCTCTCTCTCTCTCTCTCTCTCTCTCTCTCTCTCTCTCTCTCTCTCTCTCTCTCTCTCTCTCTCTCTCTCTCTCTCTCTCTCTCGCTAGTTTCATGGTAGAAACTTGATGTCATATCTCAAACTATAAATCAAGTTGCCTCTAACAAGCTGCAGTATAAATCCTAACAACACAGCATGCACAACTGAACGGTTATGGGTTTATGTTCAGTATGATACTTACATTTAAGTTCCACAAAGATATCTATTACAGTGAATCTCAAATCACACGCACTACTAAACTATTTTGAATGTATCCATATTTTTTCTATACATTTTTATAATAAAAATATTGAAAATCCGGATCTTTATTATATTCACAAAATGTAACGTTGGGTTCAGGGTCCAGGTTATAAATGCAACACACATGTGCCCGCGCGCGAGCATGCGCACGTTGCACAACGGCTTGACAGCGGAAGTGATTCTCTCCCTCAGTAGGTCACAATGGCGGCGCGCTGCATGTGAAAAGGACGTAACGAGAACCGGCTCTATGCTTTGAGAACATGTTTAAAACACCATGTACCAGACTGTCAGGTGAATAAATACAATATATTTGCGGATTGTTCTTGCTGCGTTGCATGTGAAATGGTATCCTCATGATCATTTGCTAAATGTAACCCTGGAAGCGAATACCTAGGCTAGCCACGATAGCACACATAACTAGCTCTCGTCTATAAGGTGGCATAACTGGTCGGATGTTGACCTTATGTGACCCTGCTATTATGATTCCGTTATAAACCGTTTATAGGCACTATCCGCGATGTAAATGTGGACTAATTTGAAAATGTTGATAACCCGTTTTTAATGTATTTAACAAACCCATACACCCTTGAACGTTCTTGTTGGCACAGTGCTTGGTTTTAATATAAGATAGTCAACAGCACTGACACAGCATTGGGAAATAAGTTATCTAATTGTCATGGTTGTTGTAGAATGTACGTCGCAGCGAGAGCTTGCATGGTGACAATAACAAAGTGTCCTCTATTTGCTAGGTCTGGTCGGTGCAAGCGTGAGCCAGAAGTTATTAGGAAATGCTTCCATCAATTACCAGACTGCTCGCAGCCTTATTCATTTATATAGGAAAGACCCATCGAATTGGATAACGTACCAACAGCTGCATTTCCTAAAACGCCAGGTAGGTTGTTGATAGAGGTGCATCCACATTTGTTTAAATGTCATTTTATGCAAGGATTTCTAGTCTGCATCTCTTAATAGTTTTAAACCAAACTTACTATTTAAAACAGGAAGTGAGACTGTTTTCGTTTATAATTTTCTAACATGTTTTTGGAGGCTGACTTCATACGAGAACTTGACATTGACAATCATGATTTTGATCCAACTTTGTTTATTTTACATTTTTCAGTATGTTACAAAGGGCCGCAGCGAGCTCCACCAGCGAGCCGTCCCTAAACAGACGCCTGCCATCCCAGTTTTGGATGAGAGGGACGACAGTGTGGTCCAACGGGTGCAGCATGTACAGGCTATCTATCCCCCGCACCCAGCAGACATTATGCCTCAACCAGATGATGTCACCAGTGAGGAAGTGGTATTGCCGGTAATATCTAATGCACTGCCCTCGGCTGAAAGGACCTTACTGAAGAAGGGGAGTGAGAGGGAGACATCGGATGAGACGCCACATTTGCACGTGGAGACAGATGAGGCCAGAGAGGCCCGTCTGGACCGACAGTGGAAGGAGCTCAAGGTCGACGTATCCGAGCTACCGGGTGTCTATGCCAGGCTAGCCAAGAGCAGACTAACAGGTACAGTGCTTCAAATACTATGGTCATACAGAAGAGGCTTTTATCCAAAGTGCATGCATTCAGATACATGTCCTTATGGAGGAGTGGTCTAGGGGTAAGGCATCCAGTGTTTCCCATACATTGACCAATGTGTGGCGCAGCGCCACAGAATCAACATCAAGCGCCACAAATTGACAAATTCTTTTTTTTGTTGCGATTTTTAAAGATAAACATCGTTCCGTTCATTCATCTCCTCATTGCACTCTTTCTCCCTTACATTCTCGTTCACATACGCACACGAACACGGACACACAGAGACAAGCGCGCATTCATGCCTGTGGTGCGCGGGTACACTTGTAAACAGCTGATTCGCCCGCTCCTCCTCTCAACGCGCCTATCAAAGGATAACCCGAAGCAGCGGGATATTTGGCACAGAGGAGACGGTTGTGCGACCGTTTTACCATAGTTTAGCAATGTATACTGTGCTCAAAAACACCTGCCCAAAATTATTGTTAACTCAGAAAAGATAACGTTAGCCCTTATGAACTCAACGTTATTGATATTGAACATTCCAGCATAGATAACGTTGGTACCGTAGCAAACGATGTAATTAATATGAAATGCGGTTATAGTTGAGATAGGCTACTCTTAATAAACTTACAGGAGTCTTTCCACGAAATGTACAGGATATGTACAGATAGTATTACTGAACAGAGAAGGATCTGTAATTATGTTTTGGTTTTCGCGGCACAGATAAGAGAAAAAGGAAGATTCTACGCATGCGCTTAGACATGGTGGTGTTGTGTGATGGTGTATCACAGCACCACTTATCCGCCTGACAGGCATACCCAAACGAAATCCACACACTTTTGCGTCACCGTATGCTTGCTGATTTCCTCACGAAAACGCTTGTCTAAACGTGGAATCAAAAGTGAAGACGCGACGCCACTTTTGCGTCTTCTGTTCAGACCCTCATCATGTAAACGTAGCCTAAGTCACGGCAGTTTTCTAAATTGCAACAAAGCAAATTTATTTCTCAAAAAAGGGCTAGTAAACACACATACACAATGTCATCATGACCTTTATTAAACATAAAAGAAATTTTGATGTAAAAATATATTTTTAGTTACAGATTTCTTTTTTTACAGTGGCCGATTCAGAACAAGTCTGCAACCCACCAGTTGAGAAACACTGCTCTCGACAATCATTGCCCACAGTATTATACTCAATGACATTTGCATTGCTTTGGGTAATGCACAGTGGTGTACTGAAGAATGAAACTTCTTGCATATCCCACATCATAGCACAATGTAGTTTTCAAATCACGGATAGGATCGTATAGAGTTAAACGTTTTCGTTTTTATGCAATGCATCATTTTAATCCACATGCTACATGGTTTCAGCCCTGGTGGTGGTGACAGCTGCAGCTGGCTTCGCAATGGCACCTGTACCCTTTGACCCGGGGATGTTCGCCCTTGCTTGTCTGGGAACTGGTCTAGCCTCCTGTTCTGCCAACTCCATCAACCAGGTCAGTTACCTCCCCAACTCTCATCACAGTGCGTTTATGTCGATTCTTGCATTGATGCTGACTCCTTAAGGTTCCCCATTCATCTGCACACCAGTTGAATTGTATCTTGTCATTAGTTAATGCCGTTACTTGGATTGTCCATTTTATATAATTCTCTTGTGCAGGATTGGTCAAATTTGCGCACAAGATAGGAACTTGGATTGGGAATGCAAAGAATTCTTTCGTGTTGTTCCAGCCACTCCATTATTGCTTTGAATATCTTTTAGCCAGCGAGGCATTATTTATTTAATGTTGAATCCCATTATTTATCGAACACTATGCTAAGTGCCATTCTTTAATGGGCTGAAGGATGGATGCCCCTTACTGTCACTTCTTCCATGATAAATTGTGTTTATCAGTGCAACAAATAGGGCCTACTCAGACATAATGAGGTATGACATGCTCTGTTATTAGCCGTTATGCATTACCTTGAGTGCGTGGTAGAAGTTATGGAGTTCTATAATATCATTATCAAGGTTGCACACATTGCTTGAATTGCTCTGCCAAAAAATGGATGCTTTACCAAATAGATTTCCAGTTAAAAATAAAACAGGTCTTAAAGGACAAATATTGCATTAACAGTCAATAATACAATTATTATCGTCGTAGATCTGCTACAACCGCTGTCTAATCTAATGTATTAATTCAATTAGATCTATTTACGTTTTATTGCAGTGTTTTAATTCTTGGTTAATGTTTTCAAACAGAGTAGTAGCTTACATGGTAATTTTTTCTATATTATATTTGTTGGATGTATGAGTTCCTATGTCCTGTAGACACTTTTGGCTTTATTCTTATTATTTGACTTTAAAGATAAATTGAAAAGGATAGTTTTATGCATCGTATCCCTCAGACTTTTGGATTTGTCCTATCAACAAGGACGTTTGTACTTTACACAAATATTCTATAATGCGTACAGTTTAAGGTTTTTCTTTTTGTTGGATGACACTGGATATTGTGGTGGACTTTCTGTACATGCTACCCCTTTCGACATTGAAAATAGTTGAAAGATTTGATGAATATCTAAATGTCAATCATCTTTCAGGTTATTGAACAATGACAAAAATGTAGTTGATGCTATGCATCAATATATGCATTTAGATTGGACATTAAAGTCTTAGAGCAAAGGGCAAAAAATACACATTCTTATGTGTGGCATTTATTTATGCCAAATGGGATTGTGTCTTCTGTACAAGGCCGGTACTGTATGTTATTTGACTGTAGCCCCGCCCACATAGTTATGTAACTGTATAGACCTAGACAATAATGCAGGAGCCAGCAAAGCCCTTTGTTTGACCTTTGCCTTGCATTCCTCCTTTACCGAGCATCTCAAATATGCATCAAGAGGAGACAGTAAAGCTGTTATTACGTCCCTGCCTGGAATCATTTTCTTTGTTAACTATAACCTTTTGAGTCTTGGCGTCGGGAGACTTTAAATGCCTGTCATGATTAGGGCCGCCGCCGCCGTTGTTGCGCGGCGGTGACGTTGTGCACAGGAATGCACTCAGTGACTTAAGAATATTAGTTTTAATGGGTGAACTCTCCCTCAGCCCCTGGATTGAACTCCACTCAGTGGCATGCTCAGCCTGTAATTTGCCCAGAGAGACCTGATTACACTGCAGGTTCCTTCCCCGAGGTGCAGAGGAGAAGCAGACCACTGCAGCATGCCCTAGCTTCAGGCCCCGCCCGCCTCGCTCACAACTGAAACAACCCTTCTTGACGAGGTCAACCAAACATTCAATTTATCCCAGGAGGCATCCCTGTTGTTTGCCGCCGCCGTACAATCACTAAGTTAGTAATTTCCCCCGTCGTGTATCACTTTTAAGTGGGGGCATCTATGAACACGCATGTGCAAATGTTTGAGGAGCGTTAATTTTCTTCTTCAAAGGGCCGTGTTTGTATCGTGTATAATCAATTCATCTCCTGCGGTTTGCATTGTCTCGTCTTGTTAGCGTAAGGGTGATACTGTTTCGCCTCTTGTGTACCTTCACTTTGCACGAGAACAGGTGTGCAAATATCTTTTTTGGCCATGAGGTAATAATACCTGGTCACCTGCTCGCCCAGAACTTAACAACCCCCGATGACTTCACACTCGAAGAGCCTCGAGAGCTGTCATCTAGCCCTCCTAGCTTGAGTCTTTATTTGTGGGCAGGCCAGAATCTGAAGCCCTGTCAGTCAGTATTTCCTCCCGCAGCCCCGGGCTAAGATATAATATAACTTCATGTTTCCTCTCCTCCTCCAGACAGGCACTGATTCAAACTGAGACCATAAAATAATATTACGACTTTGAAATGCCGCCTTGAGGTTTTGAAACATTATGCACTGCTGGTGCAACTGCATGTAACAATCCCCTTCTTGTATTTACCAACGACGAAAACAACAACACCAACGGGCGGGGGACGTGTGTGACACATAATCACCTGTTGTCCTTGCCGCCGTGGCGACACACTATGATCATCTGTCACTCCCTTTGTCTCCTCCCCAGAGACACACCCTCACCTGTATGTCATTGATCTCGACACTGCTGAGGTGAATTAGGAAGTTGAGGTGAAGAACAGCTTATAGATCCGGTTCCAGCTTTTCCCCCCCTCGCTCCCCTTCATCCGTGTCCACTCTTTCATCTGGGGGGTGGGTGGGAATTACCGCAGAATCGCAAAGGGGCTTTTTACTATTGGACTGATCAAACAACTGTACAAACAAATCAAAGCAACGGGAAGATCCGACGGGAAAACACTTCCTATTGCTTGGGGTGTTCCTCTCTACTAACAGTCTATCAGTTTTACAGATCTCATCTTTGCAGACCTCTGTTTTGAGTTTCGATTGACTAGGATTTCTTTGGCTAACTAGTCAAATGTGGCCGACTTTTGAGGGAAATATAAAATGGTCAAATATAAAATGTATGGTTCCCTCCTAGTTTTTATTTACTATAATGTCTCGTCATGTGAAACTTCTCTTTGAAATCATCAGTACAAGTTATCTGTAGAACTGCATTTCATATAGCTTTTCGTTGTACTGGAATTTTATTATGGGAAGAACACGGCATCTTGTGTGTAGATCTAGACAGAAAAAAGTTTCTAATATATTTTTGGCTACTTTTTGGAACAACATAAATGACAACATAAAACAGCATTAAAAGTCGTAGGAGCTTCCCGTTGTCCTCCCAAGGACGTTTATTAGGGCTTTTTACGATGAGTAAAATGCTGCAACATTTACTTCAGTGTTTAGAATCTAAAGGGACAGAGGCGTGTGTAGTTATGTGACCACACACCTGTCAAATTACCTCAAGGGGAAGGGCAAATAGGTTTAGGTGGGAGATAAATGCTCTCGCTTTGGGAAGTAGCAACAGGACCTTTAGTCGGGCTGTCAAATCCCCAAGACTGTTCTTTGTCCTGCAGGGCAGTGTCTACACATGCAGCAAAGTGGTTACCGGATTTGCAAGAGCTATTAAGTACCCAGAGTCACGTAAAGAGGTCATCGGAATAGACTGTGATTTGGAGTACTTCGTTTCCGTCACATGCCATTTATTGTTCATATCAAACCCTTTTTAGGCCTATAAACTATTTTGTGAGCTTTGATGAAAGTCAGATTGCATGTGCAGGTTCCCTGCTTGGATGTACATTATAGTTGAGGTAGTCTCTCAAATCTGACTTTACATATATTTCCAAAGTCCGATGATAGACAAGCTCAAATCTGGATGAATGTTCGTTTCACTTTCTTGCTCTTCATCATTGTTTCAAACAATCATGTAGGAGGCGGAAATCTGGGAGCGTGTAATTGGCTATTAAAAGCAAACACAACTCAGCCAGCAGGAGTAAACTCAAAAAAATAACCCGTAAAGAGTTACAAATCTACATGGTGTAGACTGGACACTGTAGAAATACCTCATTAAAAGCTTCATCCGCAAGTGGGAATGACTTATCTTCGGTAGAATCTATCCCTCTTGGAACAATGACCACGGGGGAGGTGGTGGGACAGTGGACATCATCGGGTGTTTTCCTCTGTCTTGTCCCTCTGTGGACCCAACGGGTAATTAGAAGGTTGAATTATTTGGGAATGTCCAGGAGGTGATTCGGTCCTCCAAAAGCCCCTTTGGCGCACAGCCGTCACCATCTCCCAGGGTGTTCTAACCGTCATCACCCTCCCGTCTGGGGCCACAATTTCCACTAATTGGATAATTGTATCTGAAGAGAGTTTCAAGCTGCAACCTATAACACTGGTAACCCGAGGCTCCCGCCCCCCCACCAGTGTGACTGAGACCCGATATGGTCGTTTGACTGTCAAAACAAGAGCGCCACACTGTTTTGACAGGGACCACGGTGTAAGTCACACCGCGTCGACACGTGTGTGTTTGTTTGGATAAACAGAAGGCGGCTTGTTTGCCCGAATGTCTCGTGTCATTTCTGCTTTCACGTCCACGGCGGCGAATCTTCCTTTTTGTCTGCCATCTCCTGCCGAGAGCTGTCTGAGGCTGGCACGCACACACAAGCAAGCAAGCCCCCCCATCCCATCCACCACAGCACTCTGAGCGTACACCCTTTTGGTCCTGTGTAGGCATGCATTATTTACTTTCTTGCCTTTCTTCTGTGTCCCTCTGCAAGTTATTTGCAGTGCACAAGGGTTTGACAGGACGTGAAAGGAGAAAAGGGTTGAAATTATTTTTGAAAGACACGACGGCTCAACATTTTATCATGATTACGACTTTCACATTTTTATTCAATATTTTGGGCTACTAAGCTGGTTCTGTTTAGTTTGGGTTAAATGCTATGGAGTTTTTCCATAGTAATGCAAACAAAGTGTTTTCTTGATAATGTCGATCACTTTGTAGTTAAGATGACTCAATTCTTAATATGTCACATATCCGTGATCCTGCGTGTAAAGCAAGCTCAGTTTGAGAAAGATATCCAATGCAACGTGTGGCTTCAATGAAGAATGGAACAGCAAAACCAAAGAAATTAGAAACATACACATTTTAATAGTTGTTGGTACCACCCTTTAGTTCCACTATTCTCCAGTATCTAGACGTGCTGCGAGATCCCAATGACTTCTCAATGTTGGTTGTTGAAAATATTTCATCCAAACTATTGATTTATTCACAGTGACACGAGTCAATCACTTAATTAATTTCTTCCAATTGTGTGAATGTTTAAATTGGTGATCTGCCAGTTGGAATGGGCACCAAGAAAAATCAGATAAAGTACTTTTATTGGTATGAATGTGAAATACCGATGATGTTTAAGGGGACCATTAACATTTTCTAGCTATACTTAGAAATTACAGTAAAATGTATAGTAATGTGATGGGACAGTCAAACATTGAACATAAAAGCTTGCGCCTTTACATATTTCACACATGTGTGGGCTTCATCGGTTCAACATTATCCGATCAAATGTATTGGAGTCTCTTCTAAAATGACACCAATTGCTCAGGGTGCCTTGGCTTTGATCAAAGACCAAAATATTACACCTAAAGTTTCTTCGGGATACATATATGCACCATTACACCAAATAGTCTTCATATTGTACTACAAGCGTCCTTGACTGCAGTGACTGTGTATGAACATAAACTTGGAGACCTCCACGTTTGTTTTAAACGCACACAAGGCAGGGTGTAGTGTTTCATTAACAGGGAAAGAGGCGCTAGCCACCTACTGAGATATTCCCCCCCAGGCTCCACTGTCTGCACACCCAGAGCCCAAACCTTCAAGGCTGTCAGAACAATTTTCAGGAATTTGACTCCTCTTCTTGTCGTTTTGGATACCCCACATAGCATGCTTTTCCTTTCTTCTTGCAAAGATCCCGTTTTGCAGCTGCTTGGTCGAGCTCGACGAATACAAGCCGAATAATGAATGACCTTAGTTTACCCGTGTTGAACAAGTGATTGAACTGTTAATGTATGGCTGACCCAAATAATTAAAGGATCCAGCAATAGGTTCTGCACCTTGACATTCAAATTACAATTCAGTATTCAAGAGTTTTGTTACATTGGTTTCCTTTATATTTGAAATGATATGCTAATATCCAAGAGTCCATGACATCACTTTGTTCATGTCGGCCTCTTAGCTGTGCTAGAACGTGAGAAGACCACCATGTTTTGGAATGGCAAATAAAAGTCACTACAACTGCTACCTAAATGATAGAAATAATAAATAGCGTACACTTCATTGTCGTTCATTGTTTGTATATTGAACATTGAATGATATTCACCAATGGTACACTTTTACTTACTTTTATGTTGGAGTCTAGCCTTCACTAAAACACAAGCACCCTCTGCCACGAAAATGCACCAATTTAAAACAACTTGGTAAATAATTATGTTACTGCCTCAACCACTTTAGACGTGGTTTGTCTTCGCCACAGTTTGTTCCTTCGGATGCTTTTGTTATTTTTTGATCAGTTCTTTGTTTTATAGAACCGCCAATTATTTTGATCGGCAGTTCTAATCAGTTTTTTTACAAACTGATTAGAACCGTGAACAAAAGACAGATTTAACAAACTCTTGATCCTTCTGTCGGAACAGATGCTATTCCTCAGATGTTGTTTACCAGCACCTCTCTTAAAACAATAGAGCAGAAATTACCCTTTGCCATGGAGTGCATTTTTTCCTCCATGCGGTCTATTCTCCAAGGAGAATGGATGGAAAGATCTGTGTATTCGTCTAGTGTGATGGCTTGATGGTTGTCTTTCATTTGCCATTTGGATTAAAATGAATATTTAAGCAGACAGCCCTGTTAAATATTTAATCACCCTTAAATCCTTTTGTGTCGCACTGCGGGGTGACGTGTCAAACTGTACACATTGGAACTCCTGCTGCGCGGGGAATGGCTTTCTCCTAGTTTAAACGGTCAAGCAGTATTGCAGCTATTGTATGATCGCCCGAAAAATAAATGTATAAAGCTCCTTCTGCTTGTAAAATAAACATAATAACATAAAAAACATAATATAATGTGTTTTTTGTTATCACTGTATTTCCCTTGGATACAGAAGGTTCCACTTTTGCCAGTAAACAAGCCATGTCTGGTTGTTTGGCTAGGTAAGAAAGCATGTCAAATAATAATTAAAAGTTGATGGCTTTAAGGGCTACAAATGGAAAAGATTAGTCAACGGCGACTACACGTTACGCAATGCATCGTTATATTTCTGCTGTGTCTGCCGTTGCAAACGAAAACCGCATCTCACACGCAAGGTTTCATACCGTGCCTTCAACGCAGCCGCATGATTACAGCAAACGCGCCTGCACCACTCGCCACAACAGTCGGCGAAGGGGGAAGAAAAAAGCCTGGGAGTGAGTGACAGGCAGGTGGATCTGCTTGCCCACAGGTCCTCAGCTCCTCAGCTCTGCCTCCAGGCCTCAACAAAGCACAGTGATTACAGGCTTCATAGCCAGGGGAGATGAGTGAGAGACACTGCTGAGACCTGAGCGGGAGAAGGGGTGCGGGGAGCAGACTTCCACTCAACAACAGTTTGTCAACGGCGGGTGCTTGCGTACAATTCTCTGGAACGGGATGATCATTTTCTGTTAAGCCTCGTGATGTTTTTAGGAGGATGTGGTATATATCTGAAAAACACAAGAAGAAGATCAATATTAGATCCGCTGATCAGTAGTTCGACGATTCCCATCGTCCTTGTTTGTTATTGTGCTGCATGACGTGTCTATTTGTGAAGAAGCATATTCACATGAATAACTGCTCTCAGTAGGCCTATGCTGCTCCCCAAAAGTATTATAAATAGCCAACTAACCTTAAAATTCAATCCTACGTTTACTGAAGGCTCAAAACGGATGTGCCAATGGTTGGCAGAGGAAAGCATTTCTGCTGAGATAGGATCGCGGAAACATGCCAGCATGCAGTTTCCTTGATAGAAATAGGCATATCATTTATTTATCCACTTGGAACACATTGAGATTCCAGATGTCTTTTGCAAGGATGACCTGGCCATAATAGAGCTTTTATTAATATGATTAATGTGAAACAATGTTTGATTTCCCACAGCAAGTTATTCTGTTTATTTGTTATTCGAATGGAATGAATTGAGGGTTGGTAATGCATTGATTGACTCTGGTATAATTGCTTGCCGTATTATCGCAATGGCTTTCCCTTGCAATTATGCACGGATACTTCAGAGTGAGAGAGTTTAACAATTGAGTTGGTACAAAACCCTAAACCATTGTTAACTCTCAGAAGCCAGAAAGACCAAACTAGTGGGACACTATCAAGTTAGCAAGATCGATGACGGTGTTTCAGAATAGAAAGGGGTTTCTATGTAGGCCATGTATTTCTTTTTCCCACCCCAAATCTCTAGCTTGCCCTCTCCATTGAAAGGTAACGCAGCCAAAGGCTAGCAAGAACACTCCATTTAATGCTGGGATGCGTGGATAATTAACAAAAGCAGCCCTGTTTATGGAGTGCCCGCAAGCTAACATTGCATGCTAATTTATTTTCAGCCCAGAATCTTTTGGGGGGCAACGGCTTTGCTCTTGGGGGAAACAAGATGGCTTCCAGCATGGAGAAAAGCCTGTCCCTAAGCCTGTCCGGACGGCTGCTTGTGGCGCCTAAAACTCTCTTTGACATATTCTCGTGGGTATAGTTTAACTAGTGTGATGTACAAGCACTGCTCGGTTCGTTTGAAACAAAGCCGTTTATCTGGCCTGTTTTTTTACCCTGGTTGGGCAGATGGTAATTTATTTTTGGAACGTAGCTCTGTAAATGAGAAGAATCAATCTATGCTGTTGTTGACATCAGCCTTGGCACATTGCCTTGTGTGCAAACGCTTCAAGCCATATATTACCCTAATAGGTTTTCTAATAGTATCAAGAGCACCATAGTATATCTTTTTCCAACCATTTTGTTAAAACTGGAACTTCTCCAATCTCCAAACTTTTCCTCGCATGGTTTTTCAGTGTACGGTATGTTAATAATCTTTTTTTTTTTTGTCACAAACCAATTCGGCCATTATTCCTCATAGTACAACAAAGGGCTGGTTTGATTTCCCTCTCTTCAGACGGTTGTCATTACCTTGCACCTGGCAACATTAATATCAGCCCCTGTTCCTAATTGCATCTATTATTTGGAATGTCAATAACTGTTGTTGAAATGACACATCCTTCATTTCATCGCCTCCAAATATACATTGTGTCACATTTATTTGTGCCACATGTCTGCAATTGTGAACATTTTTATTATGTTCCTTTCACGGTTTATTCTTGGGGGAAATAGATTTTGCCTTGTAGATTTTGAACCCCCCTATTTTACAAAGTATACTTCCCCGTCTACCAGAAATGCTTATTGTTGTTCATTATGAACACCTACGGTCGCTCTCACTGAGTTTTTGACTGGCTAACTATATTTGGTTCTCTTGCGTAACCATCAATCTCACACACACACACCTACAAACACACCTACCTGTTAGTTTGGGTGTGGTTGTGGCTGTCATCCTCAAGCCTTCCTTTAAGTCACTCCAGTGGTTGAAGTTATAGTCTTTTGTCGCCCCAGCTGTGTTAGATGCAGACAATCCGTCACTTGCCGTTTTGTGTTTGCCACTAATTACTGTTCACATGACAGGCCGTAGAGAATGTGTACACGTGTCAAATGACTAGAACCAGACCCCTGTTGAATTATGAATCATATAAGTTGAAGTCTACATGAAATGTAAGTGTATATTTGCCTATGTGTTTGCCTTCTACAAAAAATATTTCTAATTCAATGGCTCACCTGCAAGCTTGTTCTTTGATACCTCGTCACATTCTGTCAACCAGGAAAAAAATCACTTATGAGGTGTGGCTTTTTACGTGTGGGTTTTTACGTCAGTTATGAGGCCCTTGGTATTTGTACATATTGACGAAGACAGGGGCTTAACATACACAGCTTTTTTCTGTTTTTTTTTCTCCATGACTCTGATCTTTTATTTTGGCGGGTGATGAAAGAGCTGCCGTGGCATCAATCTGTCCTACTCCGTTGCAAACGGTTCTCCATTCATTGTCTTACTACCTACACCCATCAAATGCAACGTCCCTGATCACACGCAGATAAAACCAAGAACCTAAAGCCTTGTTGGGTTCCAGATTACTCATTCATTCAAGAAAAAAAGGCAGTAACCATCACTTTTTACTGGTCATGTTCAACCCTGTCATTTGTAGCCAACTTTTGTTCCATGAGCGTGCAGTGATAATGCGTGTTCTCAATTTAGAAAGGCCTCCTTTGGTATTCCATGTAGGACCAGCTATGTAAATTCAGTGTTTACACGGGATCTGTTTCTTTCCTTAGGTATACCTGCAATTTGCTTTTAAAGAATATCTGGAACTCTATTCAACACGCTTTCCTCATTGGCTAGGCTCATTTTTCTTTATACCATGTAACACAAGCTACAACATTTATGACTTTATCTCCACCATCCATCCATATATATTAAAGGGACTCTCACCTTTGTTGCATTTTTACACTTTTTTTGGATAAGGTTAAATTGGTAATAACACTCTAATATGCAAGACAGACCCACCAGGAGTAAAAACAAACAATTATTTTACACTCATAATATTTAGTGAAAACTTCAACCAATAAAATTCTTCGGACCGAAGGACCTTATTGGCCGACAGACCTGTCTGTTTGCTGCATGGATATATAAGGTTTTCCGTCTGCTTCTTGTGGCGCATTCGGGCCCGCGTCATCAAGGCGCGTCCTCAACTAGAGGGTTTGTTTTGATTCCACGGCAGACGGTAGTGAGTAGCGACCGTAGCGACTGACGATGGCAGACCAAAGTGGTCCACGGCGTACTGAAACTGCACCATTCAGTCCGATTAGGGGACACATCTCGGACTCGGACTCACAGAGTTACCCTCCTCTGGAGCCTCAGGAAGACCTCCAGACTGTTGGCCACCAACTGCACCATTCAGTCCGACAAGGGGACCCGATTCGGCCTCAGAAGCCAAGTGGTCCCACTCCCCTGGATGATTCTCAGGACCTCCAGACCGTTGGCAACCAACCGCACCACTCATTCCGAACAGGGGACCCGTTTCGGACTCAGACGCGAAGTTGTCCCGCTACTCTGGAGCTCCAGGAAGACCTCCAGACCGTTGGCACCCAACCGCACCACTCAGTCCGATTACGGGACCCATTTCGGACTCAGACGCGACGTTGTCCCGCTAATCTGGAGCTCCAGGAAGACCTCCAGACCGTTGGCACCTAACCGCACCACTCAGTCCGATTACGGGACCCATTTCGGACTCAGACGCGACGTTGTCCCGCTACTCTGGAGCTCCAGGAAGACCTCCAGACCGTTGGCACCCAACCGCACCACTCAGTCCGATTACGGGACCCATTTCGGACTCAGACGCGACGTTGTCCCGCTACTCTGGAGCTCCAGGAAGACATCCAGACCGTTGGCCACAAGAAGCAGACGGAAAACCTTATATATCCATGCAGCAAACAGACAGGTCTGTCGGCCAATAAGGTCCTTCGGTCCGAAGAATTTTATTGGTTGAAGTTTTCACTAAATATTATGAGAGTAAAATAATTGTTTGTTTTTACTCCTGGTGGGTCTGTCTTGCATATTAGAGTTATTACCTTATTAATACCAATTTAACCTTATCCAAAAAAAGTGTAAAAATGCAACAACGGTGAGAGTCCCTTTAATTGATCATTAAGGCTCTTAGTGCCCATTGAGTGCCCATTGAAGTCTGTTGTGAAGCTCCTGAATCGTATATTTTCCAATAGCCAACATTGATTTAAATAAACAAAAAGTAAAATGAAAATGGTCAGTAACTTCTCCAGACTGACAGGGTTATCTCATGCCCAAGCGCACTGGAAGCTGTGTCATGCCATGTCCTGACAGAAAGCATTTCAGCCCCCGCCTGCTCAGGGGGACAGAGGGCTGACAAGTCACTTCTGAGACCCGACGAGGTGCTAACCGTCTGCCTTCATGCTTGAGGGGACAGGGGAGGGCGGGAGGTGTGGAGGATGGGAGGGAGGAGGGTTGTGTTCGGCTGGGGTAAGCATGGAGGAGGACAGACGCTGACAGGGACTGTGTTCTGTCCTCCCTCCCAGCGAAGCAAGCAAGGAAGGGTCAAACCCCCCGGACACAATTTTAATCACTTTTCTATGCTCTCTGCTTTGGTCCTTTTTTTGTGTTTGGCAAACTTGGTACCCCATGTGCACACACTATGGTGCAACTAATACAATAAGCAAGTGGGCCAACAATTTGAGTTTTCTTTTTGTCCTTATGTGGCTGAAAAACAATATTTTTGCTAGTATCAAATTATAATGCTGTTCGAACATTCTTCAGTTCCTCCCACATTTCGAGCCCTACCCCTCACCCTCTCCCTGATGAACCAATTGAATCCTTTGAAGTTTCATTTAAACACAAAAATGGTTCAACCTAAATTTGAACAAAAATATCATGAAATCAACCTTTTAACAGATCTTCACGAAAACGTCGCCCAACATTTTCTTTGTTTACTTGTAGTTGAGTCATGCCCCCCCCTCCCCCCACCAGCTTTATCCCAAAGGCTGCCTCCTCTTGGAGAGCCGCACGACCCTCCTGCCTTAACCGCTATCAGATGTTTACTTTTGCACGACATGCAGGCACACAGAAGGCGGGCCGGTAGAAGAAAGGATAGCCTGATTGAGGAATGTACACACAGCGGGTCGGGCCTCCACTGCAGCGAAAGCGCTCCGCTCTCAGGAGGATGATAGACGCGGGCCCCGTGACCCGTGTCCCGGCACGTCCACGGTCCAACGGCGCGCCAGAGACCGTCCACGAATAAGACTGAAGAACATTCTTCTGGGTGTTTCTTCTGCATAACTGCAGCGAAAACAGAGAAGTGAAAGTTTATTATGGAATGCATGTAGAAGTTGAGCACAACATGTACAGAAAAGGAGGGGGAGACTTGTGTGCTCCATGCTGTTGGTCTGTTTCACCACACAGACAATGCATTAAGTCTATCTTCACACTGCCCGACCCGGCGGCGTTGGGAACTCGCTATGTAAAGTGTTTCTGATGTCGGCTGCTTGAATGCCTTCAGAGACTAAACAGTGTAGAGGACAAAGGTGTGAGAATCGGGGTATCTGCAGGGTTTCGGTCCCTCCCCCTCCCTTGTTCGCCTTGATCATGCTTTGAAGGACCTGATGAAATGATGGATGAGTCTGTCCAGACCGACGGAGTGGATTTAGCCACGGGTCACCAGAGCCTAGGGCCTGGACACAAGCCCCACCAGAGGTGCTGATAACTGCTGTCAGCCCGTAAGGAGGGCCCTGGCGTATATTCCACCGCTGTGCCGCGTTTTAATGGCCGGCTATACTGGAGATGCAGACTGTCTGTCTGTCTGTACCCCCGCCATCTCTATACACACACACTCACACACAGACGGAGCACAGTCGGGGCCTGCGGTTAGACACAGCTGGGGAAGAATAATCTAAACACTCGCATTCTCTCCAACATACACACGCAGTCATGCACAGGACTCCTTTTCAACCGCAGCGGCTTCGACCGTTGAGAGGCCTTTTCCAAAGGCATGCCATGTCACTCACACCAACCGGGGTCACTTTCCAAATGCCCAATGACAGCGGAAAGAGGCTGTTTATATTTTGCTTTTTAAACAAGTGTCTTGACCACACACGGCATGGACCGGCACAGCCAGGCCTTGGCTGCTCACATCACACCCACCCACCCTCCCTTCCAACGTGGTGCTACATGGAGACCGGCCCGGGAAACGACAGTAAAATGCCCTTGGCTTAGTCAGAATGTTAACTTAATCGGAGGAAAGACATAGCCGGCCGACCAGAACAAAGGGATTTTTCGTATTAGCTCAATCGAAGGTGTTTACAGATGGGTGAAAATGAGCATGTCGGCCAGGGAGCTGTGTGTTTAGTTTTCTGGTTAGGTCGGCCTTAGTTGGTGGGTGGTTCATAATGTTTCATTTAGTTGTGCGGCAGACGGCACCTCACCACTTCCCTGTAGTCGCCGGTAATTGTTTTTCTTTTTCGAATGTCTCAAAGCCTTTAATGTAAAAAGTTACAAAGGGTTCAAGGGAAGAATTCATATTCTGACAGGAATATTATTAATATCATGCAAAATAAACAAGACCAGATGCAACCGTTGCCAACTGACCTCCTTCCCAGGGCCGTGCCGGAGATTTGCAGTCATAATCATCATTCGATGAGCACGGTGTGGCGAGTTCCACCGTGTAACCCAAAACTCCTTTCACAGTCGGGAGGCGGCGCTTCCTGCCCGACGACGCTGCAAAAACGGATGAGAGTCGTGATTGTTTATGACAGATAATCACCTACGAGACACTGCTTCCACCGGAGCAGCTCAGCACACCGTCACGAGCGTCGCAGTGAAATAGACGACGTTCATCTCTGTAGAATGTCCTGAAAATCCATAGACGGAAAAATAGTATGCAGCCACTTATGTTTTGTTCAATGAGACCACCCGCACTAAAACCCTCCGCTTTTAGGTGAACCCAGCATTTCAGCTCCAGTTTTGTCTTCTCCGACTACGCTGTCCCCTCTTACCTCTTTGTGGGTCAGTGCGGGGGCCCGGGCTGCCTCTGCCCTGCAGGCCTGGCTTGGCTCGGCCGTGGCAGCCGAAGGGACTGATTATCAGCAGGGCAGAGGTAATGCTGCTCTGCTCAGCATTAATTGGCTGATTAACATGAGGACAGTTTAGCACTTCACTGTCCCACACTCGGGCCATTAATCACGGACCAGGCGATGCCAGCTGAACGTCTGCCAACAGCTTTAAACAGCCATATAAAGAGAGGGATTGGTGTGTGTGTGTGTGTGTGTGTGATGGGGAAGGGGGGTATATAGTTTTACATGCACAGCCAAGAGGGAGATGTGACCCACTCTGTCGGCCAGACAAAGTAATGCAGTCTCGGGGCCGTGGTGCCGAAGGAAAACCCAAACGAAAACCCAAACGAGACGCACAATGACTGCACGGCTAAAAGTACATTGCACCTGTGTGAGGGATTTGGCCGAGCGCGTCGTTCGTGTCTTGGCCGGCTACATCTGCTTGGGGGGCTCCCAGGCTACATATAAAATGGTTCCACTACATGCATGTGTTGCCATTGCAGTGCCTCTAAAATGGGCCTTGCAGCTGGGGAAGAGATGTGTGGTTCAAAGGTTATGCCGGTCTTTTTTCCCCCTTCCTTTCTCAAATACTCCTCCCCCTCGCAGGCAGCTGATCGCATACAGACCGAAAGGGTTTCCATGTTCGGATCGCAGCAAGTGATCCTCCTGTCATTGCATCACGTCTCGGGATCAGAACGGCCTCCAAACTCCCGAAACATCTGCCAGCTGTCCCGCAAGTCGCATTCCAGACCCCGACGCTGTCTCCCGCTTTATCTCCTAGCCTATGGCTGCCCTGGGTGTAAATTAATTAAATAGTTTTTTATTTCCCCCTGTGATGAGAGTTAAGCACTCGGCAACGGATGTCTTGGGACCTCGGGCAGCAGGCTTTGCTTCGTTCAGCGTTTTTTTTTTAACTGTGGAAGCTGGTAGAAATGTTATAGACCCCGGTTTGGTTTGGATGAATCACACAAAAAAAACACTGCTTCGACACTAACTCTGACTGCAGGAGTGGAGCGACAATGCTGAGGTTGTCATTGCCACCTCAGCCTAGGTCTAGGCCATTAATATCCTCTCCTGTCCAAAGGCCATTCTACCGGGAGGTTGCCACAGTCTCTCGAGGGCTTCCTTTCCCACGCACACGTATCTTCTTTTTGTATTGGTACCAGTTCCAATCTGGCTTTACACTGGATGGATTACCCGTGCACCACATCCTCAACCCATACTTCCGGCTGCCATTTTAGTTATGTTGCATCTTTCTAACTTGCCATTTAGTCATTCATCAAAACGATAATGAAATTAGTTTTGAGCTTACACGTACAGTTTGTAACACTCCTCATTAAAGAGTGGGCAGGGCATTAGTTGGGCATTAGTTTCCTAACAGATACATCGTGGACATTGGTGTTCAATCCCAGAGCCTTTCGCTTGGGAGTTAAGCACCCTCTATACTCCCCATGTTTCTCTCAACCCATCCTCCTTTTTTTATGTCTTATCTTTTGAAGTCACCTTGTTCCATTCTGTCCAAATCGAAACATCCTCCCACGCCCGTGTCTCTCGCAGCGCGTCTTCTCCGGCTGTACTCAGCGCGTTATATCCTAAACGCCTCACAGTGGGATCGTTAGCGCCGCGTTGCTACCTCAGGTTAATGGGCACTCTGAGACGACCGTAATCTGGTAAACAGGATCCTCCAGCCAAATGTGTAAAACGTCCACAGCGTCGCTGTCATCGCTCCAAGGCTATTTTTGAATCATAAGTCACTAAAAGCTTTTCAATGGCTGCAGTAAGAACAACTTTATT
>NC_082399.1:8366662-8391433 GCF_031168955.1 Gadus macrocephalus
GACTTGACGCTGCACCACGCGCTGGCTCTGGGCGGAAATAATGACACGGTGCGCTCCGCTGATGTGATCCAGGTGAGCCCCCTCTGACTCAGAAGGGGCGAGAGAGAGAGAGAGGGGGAGAGAGGGAGGCGAGGCATCACAACGAGATACGAACCGAAATCATCACCGCCGCTTATTAAAGCGGCCTCCACAACAGTCTCGAGTGTTTTGTTCAGATAAAACTGTTCCATCTTGTCCTCTTTTCCCCTCCGCTCTGCTGTGGCCCCTAAACTGCCGTCCCCCACGCCACCCCTCCCTCCCTACGTCCCCACCCGCACCTTACAAGCCTGGCCAGAAATGTCTCAGAGCTCTGTCTTTCTGTACAGCGTAGCCTCTATAGAGTGGGGAAGTCACGCCCCTTCCGGTAGGGCTCATGGGACCTATGAGATCGAAAAATATGAATGGGTGTCAATGGAGAGAAAATAAATATTTTATATGCCCTGGATTACACATATGTTGTTTGTGGATTTAAATGATAATTGTTCATACAAAGAAAACTAAAAATGTTCGTGAAGAAGTTTGATAATTTTAGGTTTTATGTGAGGCCGCTTTGTGAACTACAGCTCTTCGCTGCTCTCGACGCATATGATATACGTCGCCACACCCGCCTTTGGAACTCGGCACAGAGATGACGATCTCTCTGCCCCACTTCACCGCTTTTTCCAAGGGGAGGATAAAAGCATCGAAAGAGGTGAAAACCATTATAAATCGGGGCACGTGCAGAGTTTCAGTTATGCCGATGGGAAGATTGTCGGTCTTCTCCACGCCAGTCGCAGGGAGCGTGACGTCACATACGAGCCGTGTAGTCTTTCTCGTTGTGTTTTCTCTACAGCCTTTATCTGAACAATTGCACAATAAACGGTCGAACTCTTTGCATGAAAAATTATCCTTTAAATCCACAAACAACATATGTGTAATCCAGGGCATATAAAGACCGGGACCAGAAAATAATTATTTTCTCTCCATTGACACCCATTCATATTTTTCGATCTCATAGGTCCCATGAGCCCTACCGGAAGGGGCGTGACTTCGCCACTCTATTAGGTCAGTAAGACGCCATTGGGAGAGGGGATTCCTTCATTTTGATGCGTCTCCTTTGGGCCGCCGCGCCCAGGCTACGGCCGGCAGAGACCTCAGTCGCCCACGGAACCGGGGCCCTGCTGCGCTGCGGGGCCCCCGCCTCTCCTCAGGGTGGGCCCCCGTCGGTACAGACTGTACTTCTCTCACGTGGCCCCTGACCTCCTTGACGCGTTTCCTGACCCAGGAAATGGAATTAACACCTCTGGCCAGGGGGCCTCCGGGGGCCCACAGCCCGTCACAGCTGTGCACTAGCTCTCCCAGCCCCCGGCCCGGAGACGGGAGTTCTAGAGAGTCCCGCTAGTTGGCTCTGAAACCAAGGCTCTGGCTCGGTGTCCACAGAGCAACGGCCATGCAAAAAAAACGCAGGCGGAATTCCATCGGAGCCTCGACAGAGACAGGGGGAGAGAAAAACCCTTTTTCTACCGCCAGCTTTAAGCACTCACACTGGGTGGTTTTTGAGGGGGTGATTCGAGTTCCACTTCAGTCCCAGAAGGCAACTTAAACCAAATGAGAGACATCATATTTCCTCCGCCCCCCTGCACCTCTTGAAGTGCCGCAGGCAGGGCTATCAAAGAGGTAAACCCGGTCCTCCAGAGCTGTTATCATGCAAATGCTGCCTTTGAAATGAGCCGAGCGAGGCCTCACTCTGCAGGGCCTCTCGGCATTGATCACAGGTGAACTGTTCTCCGGTACAAGACTGTGAAGGTACTTTCCAGAGTATCGGTGAAGCAGTAGAGAGCGGGTTTACGGTGATCCTTTCCACAGTCAGGCTTTTTACTCCCACACTAAAAAAAAATCGCCGCCATCTTCATCATTTTAGGCGCAGACTCCCCTGCAGCTCTTGTGCAGCGTTAACGGCCACATGCCGTTAACGCTGAGATATCGCCGTCTGCGCGGTGGCTATTTAGCCTTGGGCTGTTTTCTGATCTGTCAAGTGGGCTGTAAATGGAAGGGGGAAGAGGAGGCTGGGTGCCGAGGAGGAGCAAAGTAGTTTGACTCTTTATTAGACGTTAAACGTGGGACGTATTCATGGTTCCCCCTTAAATACCGATGCCTAGAGATATTCCTTGGGTTATGGTTCCTGATGTCCTCTGGCAAGTGTGTGTGTGTGTGTGTGTGTGTGTGGGAGAGACCCTTTCTGTTTTCTTCATTAGCCCTGTGTGTCCACACAACCACACACAGACACACACAAAGGCTATTTGCACACTCAACAGATTGTATAGTTCCTGCGTTTAAGCGGACCATGTGTTTGCATTTTAGTCACACATCGGCAATCTCACGGGGCCACTTTGAAGCGTACTCCTCCAGCCCTGACCATAAAAAAAAAAAGGAACAGGACAAAAAAGTCGTTTTTCACATCGTTTTGGAGGCCGGAACACACTGTTTCCCTAATACCCTTTCACCTTGTGCTTCACCCTCCATCATGCACTTACTGCCTTCAGCCCTCCAGAGTGCTGTGGTTCTCTGTGGAGAGAGTGTTTTCCTTGAGGTACTCCGTCTGCGTATAGGAGTTAGGGTTAGTGCAGTATTACAGTTCCACATGGACGAATCCTTATTGGGGCTGGTTCGTTTCCATGACATTCCTTTATTTAAAATCAATTTGAATTAAAATGTGGTACTGCAGCCTCAGCGTTGTTTTCCATATTTAAGCTCTGCAAGCCTTCCAAGCCTGTCTTTTTTAATGTGCTTGTGTGTAAAAAAAGATGCATCCCCTCTCATGTCCGGCCCCATGAGGCCTTATTAACAGATAATAATGGAACAACGCATCCAATGTGTCATGTGTTGTCAGTATCACTGTGTCTAACCCACATCTGGTCTGAGGACGACTTCGTGCTTGTGGAGCCATGTGGCTTAGAAAGCGCTGTGCATACTGGGCCAACATTGTCTGACTCTTGTCTCCCGGTGTCTTGTCTGTCATTCTATCCTTCTGGATGTGACCCTCGCATTGACCCAGCTGTTCCCCTTTGTCTCCGCAGTACTTTGAGGTGCCCTTCGACTCCAACATGAACCGCACCAAGAACCGCCCTCTCGTCCGGGGACAGATCAGGTACTGTTTCACTTTTTTCACTGTTACATTTGTTTTGGTTTCTACAATACAAATTGATAATATTAAAGAATGAACTTTTAGAATGGCGTGACCCAGTGAAAGTGCTCGCTCTGCACTTTCCCCTTGCACGTCAAGGCCTATTCCTCTTTTCTTCACTGCATTTTCACCTCAAAAGATTCAGTTTTTCTGTTTCTCCAATTTGTATTGCATGCTTTGATTGTTTGTTGCATCTTCTGGACACTGGATGGATGCCTGTGCAAAATGAGACTATATTCAAATCCAACATTACAAAACAGAGATGGGATAGGGTGTAGAATGGAGAGTTGGAAAAGCATTGCAGCAACACGGTTATCCAACTTGAGCCATTTCTCTACCCTACCAATCGGGGTGTGGCCTAATGCACTTTAATTCCCCCTTATTGAAGTATCGAAATGGTTATCGTACCCATCTTATCGCTGCCATTCATTTCCATACATCAGTCCTAATCTATAACAGAACCGGATATTTAAGCGGCTCCGTTTTTTTTTTCTGCCCTCCCTGATTATTATTAGTACATTATCAGTACACACTTTCAAAACAACAGCAGTACTGGAGCACTCCTATCGGCTCTATTTACACTCCTCCCTGCAACCATTGACATAACAGGTCCTTAACTGGCCAAGGACCAAAATAGCATGCCAATGCCAATCATCACACACACACACACACACACACACACACACACACACACACACACACACACACACACACACACACACACACACACACACACACACACACACACACACACACACACACACACACACCAGGTGTGTAACACAATCTCACTGCGAGGCAGTGTTCTGTCCCATCTTGCCGCACTGTTAGAGAAGGCAGATAACCCCTGTATTGGTGAGTGGTAAACCCCTCGCTTCCCTTCCGAAAATGACTCTGTTACCAGACACTCTCATTAGGTACCTGCCCCCCTTGTGGAACCCTGCCATGCTCGCACACACGCACATATACACGCGCACACACATGTGCGCCCAACCGCATGCGCATGCGCATGCACATGCACAGCGCAACACACACACACACCTCCCAGAGCATTGTAATTGACCACATCCCTTTGGCTGTGTTTGGCTCACAAACACTCCTCAGCTCTAGTTTCATTTCATTCAGGTGCGACAAAGGTAACCGGTGTGTTGACGGAGGGCGGCACACCCTCTCGCAACCCAGCCTGTCCAAACATTTCTAATTGTACAAGAATGAACCCTTTCCCCCCCTCTCATAGCTCACTATTGAGGATTAATGAGTGTGACCGCCATGGAGCCAGCTTCCACTCGGGTCCAGACAGGGCTGCACAATTAATCGCAAGTTAATTGAAATCACGACTTCGGCCTCAAGTTGCCGAGCCTGAGATGCTGCAATTAATGTATGAAAAAAAAAAAGGAAAAGTAAATTAAAAAAGTTATTTGTACAATTAAAAACATCAGTTTTTTTCTGGGCCCGTTCCACTAAGAGCCGCCAGAATCTTATCCGCCCGCTGTCTGAGGATGCGCTTAAAACCTGACACCAATCAACGTGATGTTGTGGCCAGGTTTCTATGTGTCTGGGGAGGGGGGGTAACTCCACCTAGCTTCAGGGATTCCCCACGGGCGTGCTGTTTGAAAGGGGTGCTTGTGAGTCAGCCGCCGTGAGTGTTCTCTCCTGCTGTAAACACTGGACGACCTTTGAACCCTCCGCAGCCTCTCCCAGTCAGTGATGTGCGTTGACCTGGCGACGTTGACACAGAGAGGTGTTTGTGTGGGTGTGGGTGTGCGCTCGACTGGCTCTTTGGCGCGCACGTTTATCTCTTGCCCTCTTTCACGCTCTCACTATCGGACCTCTCCTTCCATAAACACACACACACTCATACACACAGCTTGTGTCCAGACAGGGAGCAGCTGGGCTGCTGCACTCTCTTGTCAAACAAGCCGTCAGAAGTGCACATTCTACACATTCTCTGTATCTTCCCCTCCATTGTGTTTACCGCCAACTAGACGATGGGGCCCCCTGTTCTTCTGCTGTCCTTGAGGGACTCTCTGCCTCTTGTGAGCGGATCAGCGTCTGAGGAAGGCTGTTGGTTGTTGCCCTTATTCCATCGACATGGTGCCCGGTGACACCTGATTATGCTGCTTGATTTATAATTAGAGTGTGGCAGGGGGGTAGGAGAGTGTAGTTGGTTGTTTGATACCCACCCGCAAGGTACGGGTTCGATTCCATACTTGTCCGCTGCCTAACCTGTAGGCATCCTTGAGCAAGTATTGTAATCCTAGACCTATCTGTATTCACTGAAATTTGCTCTGAATGAAACCTTCTGATATGAACTGACTAAATGGTAAATAATGAAACTTATTGGCCATGAAATTAACAAGACCAGTCTCGAAATACAGGGAAAATAAACCAGTGCCAATTCCGAAAAAACAAACCACGCACTGTGCCTCAGTTGCTCCAGTACAACATGGTTGATGTGTAAACGATAGCCAGATTCTTTCCACGTCCCCATCACCATCTGTGTAGTGTCCTTTCGCTATAGGCGCGGCTGGCAAATCGGCTTCCCTCACAGAGTAGCATCTTCTGCGCCTGTGTTGTGGTAGGAAGCGAGGCGGTAGTTTGAGGGCACGACATGTGGCGCTGCGGAATATACGCTGTCTTTGGAATATACGCGATTCACTTTGCCACACACACACACACACACACACACACACACACACACACACACACACACACACACACACACACACACACACACACACACACACACACACACACACACACACACACACACACACACACACCAGTCCACACGGCTCCCCTTATGCCCTAAGAAAAGGGACGGTTTCTCAGCCTCGACAAGCTCCGTGCACATTAACGGCCTTAATAAAAAGGTTCACAAACCCCCCAATCACCGTACCTTCTCTCCAACGCATGTTAGGCTTTATCTTTCGATGGCTTCATCAAATAACTCCAAATAAAGTGCAAAAGGACCGACAAGTTAAACATCAGAGGAGTTCGCTGCCTTCATCGCTCTCGGGTCTCATCCCGGGTCCACATTCCTGGATGGCCACATCACGCTCCCATTTTGTGTTTCCATTACCCACCTGGCATTAAGAGCGTGGCCGTGTCACCCTCTAAAAGCCAAGGACAGGAGCTACTCTTTAGTTCCCTGTGACGCACTCCCCTCCCTTCCCCGAGTTCGCAGCCCCCCCCTGAGCGAGCCCAGGGCCAGATTATAGCCAGCCCCACAGCCAGCCTGCACGGCCCCACCTCAGCCCACATTAAACAGTCATAACACCACTAATCACATTAATGCCCCAATCTCCCCGCTTCGGCAGCACGCCAAAATAAGAGCCCCCTGTTTGCTTTCAGAAGAATATAGGGCCTGCCTTTGGTCAAGATTTTAATCTCTTCCTTCTTCTTTAATTTACTGGTGAGCGTTTACTGGTGGATTTGAACCAGACTCTGGGCATCCCTGCTTTTAATATAAGACGGGGAGGAGGAGGAGGAGGAAGATGAGTGGGCAGTCTTCCCCCGGCTCCAAACGCGAGCCGCTGTGGTTTCCGCCGTGCCCTGTTTTGATCTTGTAAGCACGGGCACGTGCACTTTGTCTCACCACACTACTTTCATCCCTGACAAACTATTATCAGATAAGCTTCTTCTGAGCCCCTCTGCTCGAAGACTCTGTTGTTGATTTGGTGTGTGTGGGTGTGTGCTTTGCATCTATGTGTATCAGTCTGTGTGTGTGGTGGACCATTATCCTCTTATCTTTATTCATCAGAAGGCCTTGTGACTTTCCAGCTGATGTTCCTACTGTTGCAGGGGAGCTTTTGTTTTAATAGGTGTGCATTTGATTTGTTTCACGTATGAATGAACTTTATCTGCATGGCTTTTCAAAACGAAGATTGTGTGATATCAAATGAGGGTATAGCAGAAGTAGAGCCAATTAAAACAAATACACTAGGGATTAAGGGTTGTTTTTGTTATTCCTTTTTATCTATCTTTTTTAAACCCAATCCTTTCTCTCAAAGTAAAATAAGAGACAACTTGGGATAAAAAATATCATATATAAAATGCTAAATAAATAATCTCACCCCTTCAGCCCTCTGCACGCCGTCTCCTTCGCCGTGGCCTGTGGCGTGCCGGGCGTGGCCCTGCTCACGCTGGCCGTCAACCCCCTCACGGGGTTCCTGGGGGCCCTGAACATCTTCCTGTACACCTGCTGCTACACCCCCCTGAAGAGGCTCAGCATCGTCAACACCTGGGTGGGGGCGGTGGTGGGCGCCATCCCCCCCGTCATGGGCTGGACTGCAGCCACCGGGAGCCTTGACCCAGGTACCCCACACACACACACGCACGCACGCGCTCAGAGACACATGCATACTAACCGAACAAACACACGGACAGACACAGACACACGCATACTAACACATACGGACAAAGAAGCACACGGACAGAAACACACGGACAGAAACACACGGAAAAGTCCAAAATATGTGCCCACAACGTTGGCATAATAATGCCAAATTGACAGAGCGTGTGTGCGTTGAATTGAGTGTGCATTTGGAATGATGTCTGTGAGTGTGTCATCATGGCATACGCGTGAGGGGCATAGTGTATGCGTGGGGGGAATAACATGCGCATGAGGGGCATGAAATACGCGTGAGAGGCTTGACGTACGCACAAGAAGCATCGGGTTTTGCATTTGCCTCGGAGGGTTATCACAGGCTCACAGGCTCGTCAAGCCCTTTGGTTCGTCATTCACAGCATCTCGCGTCTCACACGTTACGCTGTTCGATAGGCCAGGCTGTGAAGAACCCAGCACATTGAGAGGAATAGTAGTATAGCCGTCAGTTCAAGACGACGCCACTGATTGGTTAAAGTTGCGACACCGCCCCCGATTCGCGGTGATTGGTTGAAGTTGCAAATCGCAACATCGCAAAATCCTGGAGGCTCTGTCTTGTGTCTGCTTTTGTTGAACTGTGTGTCGTCAGTCTGTTCATTAACTTCAAAATGGACGTCCTGCAAATAGCGGGTCGGTGCGCATCAGGGGGGGTTTCATCTGGACCACTGTGACCTGGCATCACCCAGCCCCCTAGCCCATCCGGCCACCCATCCGGCCACCCTGTGGTATAAGTGGTATTTACACACGGCCCAGCTGCCCCTCTCCAAACCGTCCGGTCTGGAGACGGGGGACGGGGGACGGGGGGGGGTACTGCAGAGGATGCTCACAACCTGCTTGTTTGGTAGACATGTTGAGTGTTCTGTTATGGCAACGCTTTAAAGACCTCTTCCAGCACGTCTCTGCTCTTCTGGCACTGGAAAAGCCCCAAAACACACACACAGACACACACACACACACATTCACATCTCACAGGTTTACACTCCTCCTCATCCACATTTCGAGGTGGGCTCTCAGCACAAAGTTAATCATGACTCCATGATACCTTTATGCCCGGAGCAGAAAGCGGTTCTTTGATAGCTGTTGTGCGGCCACTCGTTTCAAGAGGGGGTGCTGTTGAAACCCATAGCAACTTATGCCATTCACGCTATTCACCGCGGCCTCTCAAACCCCCTGGGCTGTGACTCACTTTGATAGGAGTCCAAGCCCCCACCAGCACCTCCAGCCGCCCATAATGAACTTGAGGGGTTATCAAAAGATTGAGGCTGGATGAATACAGAGAAAGGATTTGTACAAGGCCACTCAGACCGCCCCCTGCTCTCAAGAGACCTATCCCTTCTCCCGGGTTAAACCCAACGGTCTCCCCTGGCTGGCCGTCACCCTCTCCCTCGTCTCCTTTGGAGTTAGTGACAGTATTCAGCAGGAACCTCGCAAAACGATATCACATCCATTTTGGAGTTCTGATCCTATATGTTTTAAGATTCTG
The DNA here is from genome assembly GCF_031168955.1 of Gadus macrocephalus. Classification (NCBI taxonomy): domain Eukaryota; kingdom Metazoa; phylum Chordata; class Actinopteri; order Gadiformes; family Gadidae; genus Gadus; species Gadus macrocephalus. The sequence continues at coordinate 8,375,735 of NC_082399.1, forward strand.
TAAATGTTGCAATTTTGTGTGATTTATTTTTTTCCAGCGTGTATTACGCTGCAGGTCCGCCATATATTCTAATGTTGATAGTTGATGCTAAATGATTATTGGCAAATACTCTATAGCGCCCCCTTTAGGACCATGTCATTATTTTGCTTCCACAAAAATAATATTTACGTCTTTGTGACGAGCATTTTCCTTTTTTGTCAACCTGACGATATTGTGGAAGCAAAGAATCCTGATTCTCACATGAATCCTTCTTTCTCCTTCCCTACTTAAGAGCAGTGTTTACATGCATGTATTGATCACACTATGGACTCCAGGCAACCACTAAAACACCTATTGGACATATTTCACGCACGTTTACTAAAATGCCAGACGTGTATGAAGATGAAAGAACAAAACTCCTCCCTGGCCGCGCGTCGTGCTGCCTCTGCAGAGTGTCAGGTTGTTGTTTGCTCACAGCGATGAGCACAAATATCCCTTCCCACGTACATAACCACAGGGTAGATTGCCTCTTGACAGAATGCAGTGTGCAAAGGTCGACTGCACCGCACCTCCAAATGTGCTCGCTATGCATGCTTTGATGCATGTTTAATGCCTCCCTCCCTTTTCCATCTAACTTAGTTTGATAAAAGAATGTGAAACGGGTTTCTTTGTTGTTGGTTACTTATGCAAAGTGTTTCCTTGGGTTGACGGGAAGTGTCCTAGACGTTTTGAGTCATATGTGTTGAGCGCCTCGACACTTATGACAGATGCATGTGGGCAGTGGAAAACAACACTCTTTAAAAAAATATATAATGTACTGCAATGTCTCAAATTAACATTGGACTGACTCGCTCTCTGTCCCGCTCTTTCTCTATGGCCCTCTCCCCTCTCGTTCCTTCTCCCTCTCCCATCCTGCCTCTCCCATCCCAGCCGCCCTGCTGATGGGGGCCTTCCTGTACAGCTGGCAGTTCCCCCACTTCAACGCACTGAGCTGGAACCTGCGCGAGGACTACTCGCGCGGCGGCTACCGCATGATGTCCGTCACCCACCCGGACATGTGCCGGCGGGTGGCCCTGCGGCACAGCGTGGCCCTGGTGGGCCTCTCGTGCCTGGGGCCCGCGGCCGGCCTCACCACCTGGACCTTCCCGCTGGTGTCGCTGCCCATCAACCTGTACATCAGCTACCTGGCGCTGCGCTTCTACCACCGCGCCGACCGCGGCAGCGCGCGCAAGCTCTTCTTCTGCAGCCTGTGGCACCTGCCCATGCTGCTGCTGCTGGCGCTCACCTGCAAGAAGCCCGCCAAGGAGCAGAGCGGCGCCGACCTGCTCTCAGCCAATCCCGTGCCCAGCTAAGCCACCGGCCGTCCCAGACTGGGCCACATGTTGAGCGGTCGAGACGGATATCGCACTGAAGGAACGACGAACACTCGCTCCCACAGGCATGTGTTGCTCTGTACGACCTACGGGTGCGTCATGGTAGGTCAGGGATTGTGTATGCAAAAACGGTTCATCAACGGATAACATCCAGAATGGTGGAAACCCCTGAGTTGCATCAGGTTGTAATAATTTCGATGTATGTATGCGTGTGTGTGTTTATACAGTTGTCTATTTATTATTATGGTTTCCCACCACACCCTCACTATGCTGTATATGACCGGTCTTGAGGTGATGTTTGATGTACAATACTGAAGCATTTAAGCCAAAAGATTCTCCAAATGGAACACATTGCATTATGTAAATGCAAATCGACCCCAGGAAACATGTATGTGATGTAAAAATAGTAGGACATTCTGTTGATTAAAGCTTTGTATGTTTGACATTCTAACAGAGAAAAGAATCACGCTCTACCACTGTAGTTATTTTATTTTTTAAGAAATCAATTGAATCGTATAGGAATAATGTAATCTGCCTCATCGACTTCTGCAACACCTCGATCTAACACAGTTCACCTGCTCCAGGGTAATGAAATAATTAAACCTGTTGAACAAAAGAAAAGGCTCAAATTTTGTTCTCTTGCACTGAATGTTTTATGACTCAACTGCCATTGTGTGTAATAGTAATTAGTAGTTATCTTTAGCTGCTCACACCTGCCCTTAATGTCCTCTGTTAAGTCTATTTAGAGTTCCTTTAATTATTCATCAATGGCTGTGTTTTTGATACCTAAGGTAGACCAGTTGATGGTGTTCTCGATTTAGATTATCGACACACAGCGTTGATATGCCCTGATTGAACATGTTTTCTCGGTGTCTGCATGTTCAATGCAGGGCTGAAACTATTAGTCCCTTAATCTAGCCGTTAATGGACAGCAATGGGTTGATCGATTGATACCTTTTTATTGATTTATCATTCAAGCCAGTTATCAAGTGAAAGAATTGTGATTAGGGCTTTGCCCTGAGTTTCAACCCTTAATGTCTCCTATCTACCTGTAGGAATCTGAAGTGCCATGCTTAACCCTACCTGCTTGGCAAATCTAAAATGCATTTAGTCTCCTTGGATGAAAGCTTTTGCTCTGACTAAATGGTCGTACATAAAGTAAAGTGACACATTTTTTTAATGCTAATTTGCAGCATCAGAAATTATTCTATTTGCTAGCTTATCTTCCATTTTGGTGGTTTCTCTTAGTTGCTTGTCTGAAAAAGCAAGCGCAAGTTTGGACCCACGACTCACAGGATCATTTCAGATATTTCCTTTTCCATAGTTAAACCGAGTCCAAAGACCAAATGTAATTGTATCGATTTTGAGTATACATGTACGGGGTGAGATTGGTGACGTTTGGCCCTATTTAGCAACCCACCTCTGCACCTGTCACTCAACCCAGGCTCTCACCCCACCCCTCCGCTCTTTAACCCTAGTTTTGGTATTTGGTTACGTTTCCATCACCAAAGCCCATCCAAACGGAGCCCTGTGTGTGTGTGCCCTGGCCTCATCCTTGGCCCATAAAAGGGGACTACTATGGGGGGGAGGGATTATTCAGCCAAGGCCAAGTGAAAGCATGGAGACCTGCAGCTCTTAATGCCCTCGTAAACTGTCTGACCGGACCGGATACGGCATTTCATATCAGAGAAGGCCAAAGGGTGGTGATGGTGGGGGTGGAGGACCAGCTGTTACAGTTTGGGAGAGGAAGTGGGAGGAAAAACTCACCCGACCTGTAGGGGGGTGGTAGAAGGATTGAATGTCGAGGCCAAACCTCCCTGTAGTCTGGTGTGATGTCATGTTTGGGGACCTCCACGCCAGTAGGGGTAGTAATCTCGAGGGCGTTGCCATCGTGGTGGCGTTAGCTCTGGGTCTGGAATACCATTGTCCTTACCTCACTGAAGTCTCCTGTTGATAATGTAGATGGTTGTCGAGTTCAGAGACTACGTGGGATATGGCTCATATATATATATATATATATATATATATATATATATATATATATTGTACATTCAGCTTTCCTGTTCACCTGTTGCCCTATACTACTTGACAGGGTAATATTTTTCTTACAAAAAAATTGAATAATTTCCAGTTTCAGCCTACTCGTCCATAAAATAGATATTAACTTGAATCGTTCATTTATATACAGCACAGGCCAACTGGTTTAAAGTGAATTTATAAAAAAATTAATAGGCCTACTGACTAATTGTTATTTGAACAACTTTTTTTCACTAAGCAAAATGGTTTGAAAAACTGTTTGAAGTTCTAAAAGTTTATGTGCTTTTTATTTAGAAAAGGGGACCCTCAATAGAAACGACTCCATAGGCTACTCAAATAACCGCGGAAGAAAACTTCATGAATTTATGTTCAAAGCTACGCACAAGTTGCCTTCCCTGTAGTTCAGATCTGCCTTCTCCATTTTTCGCAACGAGATCAGTGGCTGTATCAATTATTCATTTAATTTTCTCTTTGAATGTGAAGGGGAGCGTTCTCCAGCAAGAGGGTCTCCCAGCAGAGAGAGGGTCTCCAGCAAGAAGTCTGACAGCAGAGAGCGGCTCTCTGCCCCACGCCCGCCGCCGTGCAGTTCATTATGACTCCTACACTTAAGTGGTCCCACATAAGCCTGCTTGAAAACGGCGGAAAGCTCCGATTCCATCACAGCCATGTCGTTTGTAGGCCTTAGTATGCCTATCCATACGCCCCATCCTCAATTAATCTCTTTAAAATAAGCCAGAGACCGTCATCATCTGACAAAGCAATTCGTATACCCACTTTAAATAAAAAGACAGGGTTATCAGACAGGAAATCAACGAAGCCTACTTTTAGACTTATTTTCAACCTGTTTTCTAAATATTCACTAGGTCTGCACACAACACACTTTTCGCCGCACTGCCCTGAAATTCACACTTTGGGCCAACATGGGCTAATTATCTTATAGTGGACGGATGGGTGGTTTTATCCTCCCACACCTTGCTTCTCTGTAAAGAAGTACATAACAATGATTTTAAACTTTCCTTTGGGGCTCTGGTGTCATTATTCTCAAGAATACGGATCAGGCCCCATGTGCCTCATTGCAGAAATAGATCAGGGCCTGGAATTGTGAGCCCAAAGGTTTTAGTTGCTTGACCGTTATTCATCTCCACCCAGGAGGGTGACATCGTACGAAACATCTACCACATGCACAACTACGATATACATATAAATTAATTAAAGGTATGTTGGATTATTTAGGATAATGGGGATTGACACGGTCCTGGGTCAAGTCACAAACATTGACTCGGGTGTTTGAAATTAAATTAGGCCTATTTTTGTATATTAATTTATTTATTTATAAAGGAGTTTATATTTCTTATTTAGCAAGCGCATTCATGTCATTAGTTTAATGACGTGGACTCCGACGGCCGCTTGCCCGAAACCAAGTGGAATCGCAGTTGTGTTGTGTTGCTGTTGCGTTTTCTTTTGCTGCTTATGTTCTGTTTTGGTGGTCGAATATTTTAGACGTATGAACTGATTATTTTAGCTTAAAACGTGATCAAAATATAAGTTATAGGCCTACAAGATAATAACTGTTTTGTAGTAATTAATATAATTAACGAATAGCCTACTAATAGGCCTATTTATTATTATTATGAGAAGGCTGTTAAGCCTGCTGTTATTATGCGTACTATTAGGTTATTATTATTTGAATGGTCATTGTTTATAATATAAATCATGTAGGCCTATACATTTATTTAGGCTACATAAAATCTATAATTATTTTTTTATGTCGTTTTAAAATAATTATAACTATTGCTGTTTTGTGTGTTGTGTCCTATGGTTTTGCCTGCTCCTTAATTTATCAGCAATGATATAACGGTTTAATGCCTAACTCACCATAACGCGGCCATTATTTTCGTGGCCGTCCGTTTTAATTAGTTATATAGGCCTACTGTGTGCGTTTATATTATCTTAAGACATTTATGCAAAACAAGAGTCTGACTCTATTGTTCATGAAGAGTTTGGTTAATTAAATGTACATAATAACGAGTGTGTTGATGATCACATACTCACACTCACAGACAGGCCTGCACACGGCCATGCGCGCGGCGCATGCACGCTCCTGGAATCGCGCTCCAGGAACCAAGTTCAAGAACATGTCTGACTGGGAGAACGAAGTAAGAACAAAGTAGCTATAGTTACATTCTGACTCCCAAAGTGCACTTCATACGTTTTCAATCAGATGTCTCCAACTGCAATGTAAGATATAACATCAGCAACATTTTCATTTAGAATAAACTAGGCCTACGTCTTCAATTGTAAACGTCTAACACAATTGCCATATATATATATTATACAACTCTATCAACTAAACCGCTGTTTCTTAGAAAACAAAGTAAAACCCTTAAGATTCACATCCCGAGCCGTGTGGGCAACATCAGGTCCGAGAATCCCACGGGTCGAGACATCCCCCTATTCTCCCTATTCGACGGGTCCTGCAATGACGCGGCTACGAATTATCTTCCCCGAAGCCCATTGGCTGGAACGCGCGTCTATCATTCAAACGTTCACGCCCTTCGCGCTCTATAAGGTCTAGTTCTCATCGGGGAGCTTAAACAAGCCGGAGGAGCGCGCGGAGGTTGAAGGCTCTGGCAAGCCACTGTTGTGCGTCTCTGTGTCAGCCTCTCTCAGTCTTCCATGTTTACACCCTAATTATGGTGAAACTTTGCTCAGTGACTTTTCATTCATGGATTTATAGCAAAAACTGAGAGCTGCGAATAGCATTCTTTTTGGACGTATTTATTATTTTAACATTTTACACCAATCGGGCATGTGCGCAATCTTGCAAGGATTGTAGAAACCAAACGAGTATTCGTTTTCTTGGGGCAAATATGCGTCGCTGGAATATGGTATGCACTCAAAAGGCTTATGGAATATAGCCTGTTTTGCCAAAGTCTGTATGCTTGCTCGTCCAGCCCAGTAAAGAAGAAAATCTTCCTACTTGGCATCATGTTCTTACTGTGGGTGTACATGCTCTACTCCTGCGTGGGCTACTGCTCCGGCATGCCTAGCCTAGTGGTGGATAGTTACCGGGGCAAGGACACCGAGTCGTCGGTGGGCAAGCGGACCGAGAACAGCCGAGTGGACCTGATGTCCCGACTCATGCCCGTGAAGCCGCAGCAGCAGGCGTGGGTAGACGACGTGGAGGCGGACTACGACGAGCCGTCCGTCAGGACAGCCGTGTCCAGAGACTTGCTCCATAACGAGATCGAGACGGACGAGAGGACGAGCGACGACTGGGACGGAGAGATGAGAGGGGAGCAGCAGCAGAGGTCCGCCGCCGAGCCCAGCGCCATGTCGAGCTTCTCCAACGGCTCAGGCAGCAAGAAGCTGCCACAGGCGATCATCATCGGGGTGAAGAAGGGGGGCACGCGGGCGCTGCTGGAGTTCCTGCGGGTGCACCCCGACATCAGGGCCGTGGGCGCGGAGCCGCACTTCTTCGATCGCAATTATAACAACGGGCTGGAGTGGTACAGGTAAAAACAAGTCTTTACTGGGTTACTTTTTTGTAAGTTGGTGCGCATTCCAAAGCGTATTGGCGAGACTTCTGGGTGGATCGCGCGTCCCCGTGGTTAATTACCGACTTTTGTTAGAATTGAAGTGTGGTTCCGTTATTTTTCCTGTTATTTTATCTAACTCGATGAGCACACACACACACACACACACACACACACACACACACACACACACACACACACACACACACACACACACACACACACACACACACACACACACACACACACACACACACACACACAATTTCATCTATTAGGTTAATTCCAAAACATTACCTGGGAAGTACAATCATTTGCCAAACCGAACAATAATAATTAAAGAATTATGTAGATGGGTTATCACGTTTTAGAGCTTCTATTTTCATCGAATTGCTTCCAATCATAAATGGGGTTCATTTACAGGAAGAAGCGACTGTTTAGTCGAGCTTTACGCGTCGGGGCAGGCCGACGTGTCTCTCCGCTCCCCCGTCCGTCCCGATCCAGCGATGCGCAGTGATCTCTATTGGGCGCAGCGCAACATTACACACGGTCTGCTTTCACCGTCGTCTGCCTAGGATATAGCCTACGCCTAAACATTTGAAATAGCAGCCTATTGACCCATAGGCCTACAATTTAGTTGTATGGATAACATTTGATGCGATTACTTTTATCATCACGTCGTTACGCGCAAATGCTCGTTTAAATGACGTAGGCCTGTTTAGATCTGATTCAACTGTGAAAGTTCAGAAGCACATTTTTAATCCGACTTTCGGGTCGGCGTTTATGTCGGCCTCGTGTTTTTAGTTCAATAAACTCGATTGGAAGCCATTGACCACCTGAAATGTTCTGAATTCAACGTCGCCTTTTCTGAAATATAAGTGGGAAGATTACATTTAGATATTTATTTTTGGTGGCTCCCTGGGTGTAGAGAACATTCTCAAAAGCAAGGACCTGTAAAACAGGCTAGATCCTCTCGGCTTTCAACAAACCTTTTGATGATCATTTGATCCAGCCCTGTGCTCAAACGAGGAATCGCGTGTGATCGTGATTCAGTTGTGGTAGGCTTCCTCAGGGCCTTATTGATCCTGAATGACCGCACTGGTCTGTACAGAACCAGAAGCAACTCAACAGGCCCAATAGCCTATATTTTCTTAATAGTTATAATACTAGTTCCGTCCTGTTTGGAATAATATAGGGCTACAGCCTACTATTTTTGTAATTTAGACATTATGTTAAATACTTATTGTAGGCCTACTCATCATCGCGTTTCCTACACATTATTTCAATCAACTCTAAACTTAGTTTATGTTTGCTTTATAACATGGAAACCTTTTTCCCCCTCTGCTTTAATCTTTACCCTTCTTCCCGATGGGGAAGGGGCTGAACTAAAAGCCCATCTAAATGCCACTTTTCATTGCCTGGCCGTTTGAATAAACGGATTTGGTATACTGCCTTAGGAGATCCCCGTTAAATATGCAAGGCCTTAAAGGGGGCCCCAAAAAGTAGAGCAAAACGAGAGAAAAGATGAATGGTAAGCCCGGGTGTTGGCAGCGCTGGAAATAAAGACATGCTTCTCGATTCATTCCGAGTTTAAGAAGAGACCGCGGGGTTACTTTGATATTGTCTACTACAAATTTGCTTTCAGTTCACTATTCTCTCACATGCAAATGGTTGGAACACGACTTGTCATCTAATGCCAGCAATTATTAATGTATGTGTTTTTAGAAACAAAGCACCGCAACTCAACTTGTATCGTTTAAATCTAATTTAAACCCATGGTGAGAATAAAGACGTTAAATCCATGGTGAGCAATGCGGGTAATAATTTGTCCTGGAAGATACGAAACAAGTTCCTATCTAGCGTAATATCCGACTTGAGGTCTGTCTTTAATAATCCCCAAGCATGACAGCCTCAGTACCTGCAGGCAGACCTTAGAATATCACATTCACATACGCACACACTCCACAAAGTGCTTTGTCGTTTTTTCACGCTTCTTTTTCAGCAGCCTGAAAAAGCTTTTAAAAGTTTTGTTCAAGCAAAAACTTAAGTAAGTAAGTTTGAATTGTTTTAGTTAATAATTAAATGTCTGATGACATAGAGGCCTATATTATCACATATACTTACGTCCTTTTTTTGAGACGCCAAGTATAAATATCTTCTTCATATGCAAACGAAACTAATATCTTCTTCTTATGCAGAAAATACTTTATTTAGTCTTTATTTATCACAGAATAAAATTTGCTTACATGATAATTTTGCTCCCCACCAAATGGTCTGGAGGATCTTTAAGATTTGCTGAAAGTGCTGCATATTCCACCATAACAGCTGGTGCTCACTACTACACATAGTCAGTAAGAAGAGTACCCCCAAGAAAGTTGTTTTAGGGCGATTATTTATCTTGAGCGACCGTCCACTGAGATAGGAAAGCCTAGTGTAATCATAAATTGCTGACCCCCCTAACAAACTCATCATGAGCCCTGGACACTGGAGAGGGCTTGGGGAGACTACTGGAATGCACCGCTTTCGTCCCACCAAGAGACTCCATTACACAGGATTCCTAAAAAATGTACATTTTAAACCTTGAAATACAGTCCATGGGGGTAAGACTCCGCCAGGGTGAGGCATTATTCGGGGTGATTTGTGCGTGCGAGACAGAAATGCTGCTACTGCTTGCTTGCATATTTGCACAATCTTTTCCGCTTTCCACACCTCTAGTGAGCTCGTACCACATTCTCCTCCTTGGAGCCAAGGGTGCTCACGTTAAGAACCTGGAAGTCCACCAACTTCGCAATGCGAGGAAGAGCAAGAGGGTTGTGTGTCAGATATGAATTGCAAATCAAAACACAGACAGAATCACATAATAATTATTGGCATCGTACATTGCACTTTGTTTTGTATTTGTGCCAAAGACAGACATCTTATTGACTTGAAATATGCTTTTTTACTGAAGGGTGCTTGGATAATAGGCTCCACATTTGAACGGTGAGGTTGTGAATGTACCCGAGAGAGAGAGAGAGCGAGAGAGAGAGCGAGAGAGAGAGCGAGAGAGAGAGAGAGAGAGAGAGAGAGAGAGAGAGATACACCGAGAGAGAGAGAGAGAGAGAGAGAGAGAGAGAGAGAGAGAGAGAGAGATACACCAAGAGAGAGAGAGAGATGGTCAAATAGAGCTTATGCTATCGGGCTCTTGCGGCGTGAAACTGAATAGGACTCCTAACTTGTCAGTTTCTTTTGGCAGCTGTTTCGTACGGTTAGGCAATGGACAGCAAATGGCAGCTTGTGGGATTGAGTTATATATGCCGTTATTTTTATAGGAGATACTTGTAAACGTGATATGCTGTATATATGTATAAGGCTATTCCTCCTGCAGACTGTGTTTGTTTGCGCATTATTTTCGTTGGCTCGGGGAATGCTTTAATGTCGTTAGATCCCGAATGCTTGGTGTCCCTTATTGAATTGCAGCATATTCTGATGTATCCGTTCCACCCAGGAGTAGAGGGTAACATGCTATTTACAAATAGGCTACTCATTGACTGCAGTCTTCTTGTCTTTCTGTCAGTCTGCGGTGTGTGTCCCCTCCTTCTCTCCGTTCATATTCCATTTGGCTCTATTGGCTATGAAGGGTCTGTGATGTGTAATTACCGGGGGCTGCGGTTTCGCTGTCGTGTCGTCGGCTCTGGTCACAGGCTGGGCTGTGGGGCCCTGGCACTGAGGCCCCAGTGTTGTGTTTTATCGCTCAGCTCGTAGGGACTTGGCTTGAAATGCATAAGGGGAGGGGACGGAGGGTCCGGTTGTTTCATTGGAGTTTAAGTATATTATGGGCTAGGATCAGGGTGCCTGTGTTGTGTTGTCTAGCGTTTTTTTATTTGTGAATAAGTTGAATCACTTTTTGTGTCATAAAGTCAAAGGTTGGCACTAGCATGAGATGTGCACTGTTAAAAAGTGTTTTTGTTTTATTCATCACATTGTGTTGACGCTTGTATTAGCACCAGAGAGCAAATTCACTCCGCAGAGCTAGCTTTAGGTGTAGAAATCTGTGTGTGTGCGTTTGTGTGTGTCTGTGGGGGGAGGCTGATGATCAAAGGTTATGGTCTTTAAACACAAACCCCTGATGGGTCTGGAACGGCGCCATGCCTGAGTTGGGGAGGTGGGGGGGGGGTCGCGGTGGTCAACCTTTGTATCTTGTCTGTGATAAAACCCCAAATCCTGCAGAGGTAAACATACCTTTGAAAGCAGCGGTGGCCGTGGTTGCGGTGGTGGTGGTGGTGGCGGCGGGGGTGGCGGCGGGGGTGGCAGTGGAAGGGGGGGTGAGGGGCCACTTAGAGAACCCCACAAGAAAGAAACAAGGCGGGGCTCTGTTGAGACCGAGAGGGAAGAAAGAAAGAAAAAAGAAAACAACGGCGCGTTTGTTCTGCCGTTGCCGGCGGAAGTCGGCGAGCCACTTGAACGTCGTTATCAAAAGGCGGGGCCGCGACGCCCGGTGTTCCCCCGGCGAGCAGAGCCGGACCCGCCGCCGCTGTCCCGTGTCGAGGACAGTTCTGGGTGGCTGCACCCCCATTCACGGGCTCACCACAGGAGTGCTCCCGTTTCCAATGTAGGCGACCCTCTCTCCACCCTCTCCTCCTCCTCCTCCTCCTCCTGCCCTCCTCTCCTCTCCACGGCCCCCAGGATCCACCTGGGTCCCTTGAGGTCCCCTTGAAAAGGCTTCAAGGCGCTACCACAACAAAACACATTCACCACAGGGTCGTGTTTGCCCACATTGGGACACTGTGTCTGTGTGTCTGTCATTTTTTTCGGTAAAAGTCAAGGAAACACGACCGTTTTCTTCCACGAAGGCTCCCTGCAGTGTTGTGACTGGCTCAGCTGCAAAGGCGCACCTCATTGTCATCTCCAATCACACACACACACACACACACACACACACACACACACACACACACACACACACACACACACACACACACACACACACACACACACACACACAGCGCAAAGGCAGCAGACAGCCCGACAGCCCGACAGCGCAGACACAAATGTCACCGGGGCTGCCGGGCTGCCGGGCCCCTTCCTCGGAGACAGAGGGCTGTATTGATCGGTCAGGCCTGATTGGAGGTAATGTGAAGAGCCCGGGTTAAGGGCCGTTGATGGGGTGGGGTCAGGTCCACGTCTGCTGCCTGACAAGATCTGTGTGTCGGCCATCTGTGATGCAGCCCTGCTATCCCCGTCGGGGATTGATGGATCCTCTCTTCCACCGACGCATAAATAAGAGCGTGGCCTTTTCTACCTGATCCGTTACATTTGGTTTGATCGTCTGTTGTCCCTTTTTTCTTCTATTAAACGTCCTTCATGTTCAATCTGGCCGTGTATCGACCTTGTTTCATGTGATGGGAAGCAGAAAATGTCAAGTTGCGGGATGAGTGGATCGTGGATCGATGAGTGGACTTCCTTTCATTGAGGCTGGACCCGTTCCACATCCTGGGCAAGCCACACAGCCGATCCCATTTGTCACAACACAATCTACCAAAACAATCCCTCTGGGTTGGCTTAACTTCTACCTCAACCCCCCCCAATGAGCAGATTACACAGCTTTATGGTGGTTATCCTGTCCCCCCTGACCCCCGTTAGAAAATGCAACCATCCTTCATGATCCTCTGTAGGTCCCCGTTTACCCAGATGCGAGCTTGTGCCATTGCTGTGTGTTGTGATGTGGTGTTGTGAATTCTGCCATTTTGTTTTGCTCGGTTCACCCTGATCCTGGGCGGGGCTGAGTGCTGGCCTCAGTGACCACGATAGGCCACCTTCCACACAGGCCTTTTGCTTTTGGAGAGAGAGAGTGAGAGAGAGAGAGACGGAAAGAGAGAGAGAGAGAGAGAGAGAGAGAGAGAGAGAGAGAGAGAGAGAGAGAGAGAGAGAGAGAGAGAGAGAGAGAGAGAGAGAGAGAGAGGCCCTCTACGCTTCTGCTGCCTAAGCTGGCATAGCCCGCACCCGAACAGAGGAATACCGGGGGGTGGAGGGACCAGAGAAAGGGACGCTTTCATCCCCCAAATTACCACCGGCTAATTGTGAATAGGCCGACCTGTGGAGAGGGGAGTGGCAGCCACCCACCCTTACTCACCCCCACCCCTCTCTCCCTTCTCTCTAGACACCCCAGTGTCCCAAAACAAAGTACCCAGGAACAGTGAGGTGAAAACGGGCGGCCTCGGGGAGCAGCCTCCTATGAGAGTTACGGGGTGGGGTGGGGGTGGAGGGTGGGGGGGATAAAGGCCACGGAGCCTGACAGGGACTCACTCTTAGACGCTCACACTCGGCTGGGAAGAGGATAAATGGACTTGGATGGAGATGACTGGCTCGCAGGGCTGGGAGAGCGTAGACAGGCAGACAGGAACACATGCATGCATGCACACGTGCATGTATGCAAACACGCACGCAGAAGTTTATTTGGAAAAGACTTGGGTGGCAGTGGTTGGTTTTCGGCGAAATTGCGACGATTGTGTTAGAAACTCCGATGTCCGGTAAAACCGTGGATAACGGCGGCATAGCGCAACAGAGACAAGGCTTTGGAAACAAGTTGCTTACTTTCCCCATACCCCCTTGAATAAAGACCACCCCTCCCTTCTGTTTGAATTAGGCCCTCTTTAATGAGGTGATAATTCGGAAGTTGGAGCACATGACTGAGCAGAACCCAGACCCCAGACCCCAGACACCGCACTTACCCCCCACTACCCCAACAACCGCCCAGGGTTTACGGTCAATTGGTTTGCTGCTAAATAAACACTCATAGCGCATTAAAAATAAGATGATCCCGGAGGCTGAATGAAGGAAGTGAAACAACTGTTTGCTGTCGCGCAGTTCTGCTGACGCTGAGCTGTTCCTATCACTGGGTCGGTCAATGCCCCCCCCCCCCCCCCCCCTATTCTCCCTTCCTGCCAGACCATGGAGACTGACTAATCGTTGCAATTTTGTGGCTGTCGAGGAGGGGAGGGAGAGAGGAGGAGGAGGAGGAGATGGAAGAGGAGGAGGGATATGTGATGACAGCCGACCTGTAAAGCTTGACTTGTCCTAGGTATTGAATCCCATAGGTATCCATTAGACTGCAGGGGAGTCTGATAACTGCCTGTTCTGGGAAAAAAAAACGGGGGCAGATATTGGGAAACAGATAGAGAAAGAGCGGAAGAGAAAAAGAGAAAGAGAGAGAGAGAGAGAGAAAGAGGGACAAAGACATTTTGCAAACAGAGCCAGTGCAAGAAAATATTTTTGAGAGGGGTGCCAGAGAGATACAGAGAGCAGCTAGAGAAGAGAGAGAGAGAGAGAGAGAGAGAGAGAGAGAGAGAGAAAGAGAGAGAGAGAGGCTCCCATTAGCTCTGGCAGTAAAAGAGCACAGAGCTCATTAGCAGAGTTGTGCTGTTATCTCCCAGCAGCACCATGGGCTCATGAAGCCTCCACTCTCAGCGATCTCTCCTTGGAGCTGCTGGGTGTTCTCCCAGGAACTAGGTGACAGGGTAGGAGCCCTCGGCACCATCACCACGACAACCAGGACAGATTCATGCTCGATAGGCGGCGGATCAATTCTGCTTTCAACTCTTGTTTTCCTTTCTTCTTGTCTATATTGTTTTGTGGTCGGGAGCATGAGACAGGGTCCCTGCCTTTTGTGTCTTTTCCCTAAGCTTCACACGCCTTGAGCTTTTATACAAGCCACAATTCAGAAATGCTGTGGTTGGCTGTAGATTTGCATCTATTTTATTGAAACAAATGTACTCCTTTTCCTTCCTGTTTCCTTCCGTAGAGTGACTTGTTTCCCATGGCAAGATTAAAAGAAGATATTGTCTTAAGCTTCAACTGGATACAGTCGAGGGTAAAAATAAATATATCATCAGTCAACCCAACTACCTCCAACTCCCCCCCCCCAATCCCAGACACACTTAGCAGCAGAAACAGTCAAACCTTGGCTCCGTTCCTTAGAAGTCATTATCTCGTCAATGAACCCAGAGGTATCATATGAGGCGCTACGTAGGCGAGGGTCCAAAGAAAACCTGCAGCAAACATGCCTAGGGATGGCATCTGTCCTCTGCCTCCCTCCACTCATTCCTCTGAAAACGAGCTGGTAATTGTCGCGACGGGTGCTGCCGCCACCCAATTAAGCTAATTACGCTCTAGCCTGGGATTCCGTCGTCTAGCATTTGTAAACCATTAACCCCCTGCCACATCCGTGCTGTAAGTAATGGAAGCAAAATAATATGAGCGCCAACATGGAGGTTGATCATATTCAGAGTCTATGGAAGATGAAGTCCCCCTCTCCCCCCCACACTCCCCCTGACTTGCTCTTGCTATAGCTTTCCAGCGTAGCCTTTGTTGCTCCCCAGCCTTTCAAAGGTACGCAGACAGCTATGGATGACAGCCTATTCAAACAGATGCAAATTCTTGTTTCCTCCCCTCTCATTCCTAGTGTGTGTGTGTGTGTGTGTGTGTGTATGTGTGTGTGTGTGTCTATACATGTGTGTACGGACGTGTGTATGTGGGTGCATTTTCGCTGTGTGTGTGTGTGTGTGTGTGTGTGTGTGTTCCCGCATGTACAAGTTCATGTGTGTGTGCGAGCATATGCAAGCCTGCTGTGTGTGTGTGTGTGTGTGCGAGCGTGTCTTCGTCTTGGGATAGGGGGTGGTGACATATATGTTCTTCTTTTCCACTGTGTTTCATCTTTTATTCATCTGCGCTGCAGCTACATCAAGGAGTCACGCGCTCTTGCTGCTTGTCAAGTGTCGGTAAATCCGTCAGGAATT
>NC_082399.1:8391533-8464026 GCF_031168955.1 Gadus macrocephalus
TCTCATTGGCTCATGTTTTCTCTTTCCTGTCATTCTCTCTCTCTCTCTTTCTGTCTCCCTCTCTCACAGACACACACATACGCATAGAGAGAAAGAGAGTGAGAGAGCGTGAAGGACAGAGGGAAGAAGATTGTGCATAAGAGACTCACAAGATTTCGTTAGGTCCCATCCGCATTGTTTGCGGTCAGGGAAAACGTTGTTTCACTGAGTTTTTCTTACGTTATTTGATGGCCGACCACAGTACGTCTACCGTAGCACAGAAAAAGCCCATTCCCTTCATCCCTCGTGTCCTCTTTATCCTTCATCTCTCCTCCATCAATCCTCCTCTTTGTTCACACCAAAGTAAGCTCTGAGTATCTGGCCAATGCAGACAGGGATGCCATTCGGATGAAATACTCCCTGTTAAAACTCTCCTCATTTTTTGGGGTATTTTTCTGTTGGTTGGAAAAGCCATCCCATTCCTGAGCAAATACTGGGAAGGGTGCTCTGGAGAATGTGGGAGGAGAGAGAGAGAGAGCAGAAAACCGCCACCCGCCACATAATCTCGCCTTCAAGGGAGATATCCTCTCTGCTTGAATCGGGGACTCAGAAGATGTGTTTACTGCTAGCGTTTGAGGGGGGGGGGGGGGGGGCGAGGATGGCCGGTAAGAGAACATGGGAGGCAGGCTCACTGATATACGATTGAACTACTGTTGAAAGGATCAAAAAAGTGCACGGATGATGGGTAGGCCAGGCTGGGAGTTTAGAGGACCCAAGGAACCTTGCAGAAGCTCTGCCACAGGCTGCAGTCAGAGCGGTGGCGCTGGGATCTTAAAGCAAGCTGGGGTGGTGGTGAGGGGGGAGGGGCTGTGGTCGGCTTCTGCAGCCACCTGAAATAAGCAGTTCTTTATTCATCGGGCTGATGATGGACAGTTCCAGTTTTGTGCCTCCTGTGTAAACATCCACCAACATCTGCTGGTCCTGTCGGCCCGTGACAAGGGCGGGGGGGGGGGGGGTTAGATATGCCAGCGTTGCGTCACCAGAATGGCGTTCCGGCACACTGTCCACAATGACGCCCTGTTGTCTCAGTCACTCATTTACACTTTACTCTTTTACGCTTTGTTTTTCGTCATCAATGAGCAGATAGGGCTTAGGTACCATGATCTAGGATTCTTGGGGGTTTTACATCTGATTTCTAATGCTTTTCATCTAGGAGTGCTTCCATGGTTACCCATGATGCTTTGCGGTATTCTTGGTTTCTTGTGATGATTGTCGCCTGCATCATTGACATTGTTTAGTTACTGGTGGGTGGCGAGAACCGTGACTGTAAATGTTATTTTCTCGAGTAAGCTTCCCTGCTGTGAGTGTGAGAGAGAAGCTGGCGTGCTTGTTAATACAAGCAGTGTTCTACAGTAAACAGAGCATGGTGGAACGCTTTAAATCTCTCTGAGTCTGGGCTCTATCATTTGGTGCCATAAACTTGCCTATCTTATAGAGTCCTTGCTTCCGACATTGTACCGATGCTATTCATATTGGTGCTGAGCTTTCAAGGGGATATGGGGAAAAGCTGAGCTGCAAACTTTGAATAACGGTAAAGAAACGATAAAAAAATGGAAATCAACAAATTGAACAGTAACAGTTCAGCGGTTAATATTTGTGCTCCGGGCAGGGTGGTCGTTCAAAGGATCATGCAGATCAGTGACGTTTTCCCCCTTTTATAAACATTGTTCGGGTTTCCTCACAATCGGAGGTCAACCGTTAAAATCTGGACCTGTCTTCTGTCTGTCTGGTGGAATTCCAATAAAAGTCATTGGCGGTTTTATATTGTTTGTCTGTGGGATTGTGTATGCGTGTGAAGCTGTGCGTGTGTGTTTGCGTATGTGTCTGCCTGCGTGTGTCTTCCCAGTGTGCCGTGTTTGGACGCAGTGTGTGGGGAGAGAGGACCCGCTGAGATCTCTTTCAGCAGCAGATGGGAACGTGTAGGTCCATTAGGCGGAGGAGCACGCTCCAGCAGCTCCAGTCAAGACACACCGCACAATCTATTGATTCTCCGCTGAAAAGAAAATTACAATCCAGACAGCTAGTTTACAATTCTTTTGGGGGGCCGCCCGGGAAATAAAAAAATAACAACACATCCTGTTCAGAGGAGATAACTCAATAATGAAACGTATTTTAATTATTTATTTTTTTGTACTATTTCAGAAATATGCGTAGTGAGAAACAGGTGATTGACGCGGAACACACCCGCCACCTGTTTGTTAAAAAAAAGAAAGTTTTCTCCATCAATTGAAAGTTAGGCCAGACAACATTAATGAGCGGAAGCATGAATGAATGTTTGCAGTGCATTTATGTTGGTCCACCCTCCTGCAGAGGGGTTATAGTAGAGTTTCCTGTCAGACAGAGACTACAGGGTCAGTGTCCCGGGCCAGACTGTGGACCGGTCATGGTGCGTAATGGACCGGAACGGCCAGTGGAATCTGTGTGTTGACTACTACGAGGGGCTGTAACGAGGAACAATGTGACCTTGTGTCCTTACAGCCTTTCTGTAGGCACAGGACATAGTCAATAAATACAAAACAACCACGGGGGGAAAACAAATTGCTTGCAATGTTATCTAGAGCTGACAGCATTCCGTTACAGTCATCCATAGCACAGTCCAATGAGGCAGGTGGAGCCTTATGACCAGTCAGTCATGACCATGACAAAGCGTGGTCTATAGTTCTAAGGTTTATTTAGTTATTTAATCCCCACAAACCAACGCTAATGCTGGTAATACTTCAGACATCCTTTAATAGTTGAGGGGTACATTACTCAAAAGGTGGTTACTCTAATGAAGTCAGAGGAAGTAAACACAATACAGTTAGTTGTCAGGTAAGCCACACACGATGACCGCCTCACATGTACACATTTTTTTGGACCGTTCTTCTCAAACTAGACAAGTGTTTCTTTAGCTATTCAACAAACTTTTTTTGTGTGAAAACCACAGCAGGAAAGCAGTATGGGTTGTGTGTGACTGAGCGAGTATATGACTATTTGGGTGCCTGTGTGGTTCCTGTGCTCGCAGGCTTGCAGTGTGTGAAAAGACTAACTAGCACTCTGAGAGAAGAGAGGGGTGTGTGTGTGTGTGTGTATGTGTGTGTGTGTGTGTGTGTGTGTGTGTGTGTGTGTGTGTGTGTGTGTGTGTGTGTGTGTGTGTGTGTGTGTGTGTGTGTGTTTGTGGCTGGGTGGGTAAATGGGGGGGGGGAGATGGCTGGGGGGGGTATAGCATGTGTTGCTGCAGTCTGCAGTGCAAGAGATAATAATGTTGTGTCCACTCCAGACTTCCCACCATGCTTCTAGTGCGAGCGCCAAGCTTATTCACCGCACAGGATGGGACTGTGTTATGTGTGTGAGTGTGTGTGTGTGTGTGTGTGTGTGTGTGGAGTGTGTGTGTGGAGTGTGTGTGTGGAGTGTGTGTGTGAGTGTGTGTGTGGAGTGTGTGTGGGAGTGTGTGTGTGGTGAGTGAGTGAGTGAGTGAGTGAGTGAGTGAGTGAGTGAGTGAGTGAGTGAGTGAGTGAGTGAGTGAGTGAGTGAGTGAGTGAGTGAGTGAGTGAGTGAGTGAGTGAGTGAGTGAGTGAGTGAGTGAGTGAGTGAGTGAGTGAGTGAGTGAGTGAGTGGAGTGGAGTGGAGTGGAGTGGAGTGGAGTGAGTGAGTGAGTGAGTGAGTGAGTGAGTGAGTGTGTGTGTGTGTGTGTGTGTGTGTGTGTGTGGTTAGATGGTCTCTAAAAGACACACCTATAAAGAAACATGCATACAATTATTCTTATTGGAATTCACCCGTTTTGTTACACCATATTTTACAGTAAGGTATGTTTCTAAATTAAAAAAAAAAATCAAAAATGTGCCATTTAGCTTTACTGCAAAACTTGAAGACAATATTTTTATACTTCGAGAGTGTATTAAGGTGTTACACTGTTTTTGTGGGTGTATTACGTGTGGGCGTGTGCCTTTGTGTGTGAGAGTTTGTGATAATGAATAAGCAAGCGTATTTAGGGTATTCAGTGTTATTCTTCTCGTAAACTTGTAAAACAATTATCACAGTATTCAGTTAGGTAAAGCTACACCTTCCCACACGACACCAAACCACAAAATGAAAGATCTACAAACAAGATTTAACTACCACTGCCAGTCAATTCAAATTCAAATTCCATTCAGGCAAATTTAACAAACAATAGCATTATACAGTCACATCCTTGCATCTCACATCATCTCATTTTAATTCCATTACAACTCGACATTAGAAAGAACTAAACGATAACGGCAATGCCTCCTATGCTATAAAACCAATGCAATTTGCTGCTGCGGTGGATGTGACTGTTTTTTAATGCGGTTTTGTTCGTCGCTGATTCACTGGTGGGGTTTTATTCGGAGCCCCGTGACGCAACTGTCTGGCCCATGCATATGGATGTGTGTTTGCGTGTGTGTATATGCGTGTGTGCCTGCATGTGTGTGTGTGTGTGTGTGTGTGGTGTGTGTGTGCGTGTGCCATGTGCGTGTGTGTGTGTGTGTGTGCAGGATTGCCGGACAGCATACCTGTGGTGGCATGTGACATACCTGTGGTGACTCCTATTCGCTGTACGGCTACAGGGTGGTTTAGCCTTGTCGAGACAGAGGAAGAGGTGGGAGTCGGGCTGGGCCGCGCTCCGACATGAAGATGGTGTGACTCTCAGGGCTGGGCTGAGTGCTGGCTGAGAGTTTTTTGTTAAAGTTGCGGTGGCAAGAGTAGTGGCAATGGCCACTATGGCCAGTTGTCATTGTCGGTAGTTCGCCCTAGAAGTAGTAGTATTTTTTTGTAATCTTTCCCTCTGTTGTCGAAATATCATTAATAATATTATCATAATATAATATCGTAATAGTTCTCATTTTAGATTAGGATGCTTGACCCCCAACCGAAATGTGGCCAACTGGGTTCGATACCCTGTGCCCCTACCTGTAAGAATCCTTGAGTATGAGGCCGAACCCCTACCATCACCACCTTCAAGATAAAAGCCACTGGTAAATTAATGTAATCATAGTAGTCAATAGCTGTAAACTGTAGTAATGCTAGAAGTTCTAGTAGAAATAGTGGAAGTTGTAGTCAGTAGTAGTGATTTTAGTAGTTGCTGTAGTAGTAACAGTGGAAGTTGTCGTCATTAGTAATGATTTTAGCAGTTGGTGTAATAGTAACAGTGGAAGTTGTAGTCAGTAGTAGTGATTTTAGTAGTGGGTGTAGTAGTAAAAGTGGATATTTGTAGCCACAATAGCGGTTAGAAGCAGCAGTATTAAAAGTTGCGGAGGAGGGTTACGGGAAGACTTGGAGGAGCATACCAACAAACGGAGGGAGGAGCACGACCCAAACACATCAGTCTTCATCGCTGTCACGCCGAGCCCCGCTAGCAGCCCAACAGTGGAAACACAACAAGCCACAAGATGATGATGAATGCAGTCAAAGAGGAAGTGATGCTAACACTGCGTGCGTGCGTGCGCTACGACTCTGGTTTGTTTTTGTTTGAGAGAGAACACGTTCTCGGAATGTCACGCATTAGATTAAATTACGGGACAACCGCCACACCCTAGGCTGTCAAATTAGCCGCTGTGTTTTGTTATTTCATCCAACCGCTTTGTGGGGTTTTCTTTATTCATTAATTATGGTTTGAGCGTTTGACAGTACATTTTTACTTGTTGGTCTGAATGTGTTTCAAATGTATGATGCTATTTATCAAATTAAACCAGAGCTGTGTGTGTTTAAGTATGTGTGTGTGTGTGTGTGTGTGTGCGTGCGTGCGTGCGTGCGTGTGTGAGGGTGTTGGCTAAGATCAGGAGGTAGAGTGGGTTTAATTGTAACCTGAAGATTGCTAGTTCGATCCCTGTCAAGGTGTCCCTGAGCAAGGCACCTAACCCTAACTGCTCCCGACAAGCTCGCCCTCGCCTTTCATGGTTGACTCAGTGTGAATGTCTGTATTAACCGTTGCAAGCAAGCAGCGGCTAAATGTAAAAATATATATATTTGACGGCTTCAGCTTCATGAAGAAGGAGAAGAAGTGTGAAAACCCCAAAAAAACGATGTTCTCTTGCAGGACCTTACGTATGCTGCCGTTGCCATGACCACGTGCCCTCGCCTGACCTGCTCTGTCCTGTTAATGATGGGGCGTTAACCGGCTTTTCAAAGCGTGCCCAAGGTGATCATCAAGTCCACAGGCACCCGCCACTCTCTCAAGGCTAATATCAGTGTCTCCGGGGTGTAGCGGCAGATAACCGTCGTTATCCTCCCTCTAAAAGCCTCCCTGACGGCCCCCTGAGCGGAGCTTCAGCTGTCTCTAAAGCCTGTTGTTTTCGCCTCAGCCCTTTACTGTTGGCACAACATTTTCATTACATTGCAGCTGTGAGCCCTCTAATGACCCGCTCTGCTTAAGACTAAACATGAGGTCAACCAGGATGCTCCATGGACAACACATTGCACAGGCTACGGGGGGGTTCAGAGAACTCTGCCGTTACCCGCCTACCCAGCCCCAGCCCTTGTGGAACCTCAACCAAATGTCCCCAGCAGGGCAAGTCCAAGCCCAAGGCAGGGAAAAGAGCAAACATTTTAATGGAGCAAAAATGAAATAGGACTCGCTTGAAATAAGACTCGAGTCTATTTTGAACGCGAAAAATTCATTCAGCTTTTCAATTCCTTTATTCACTTACGGAGCTCTACCGGCGCCAGAACCGGCAGCATGTAACCGTCTCCGCTAAGCTGTTTTCACATTAGAGCACTGTAAAAGAACGGATAAAATGAACCCTGAGAGTCGCTTGATGACTCTGGAGTCGCCCCAAACACCACTTAGGCTAACTGCCGGGGAACCACGTCCCGTCAGAAGGCAGAGCACAAACAGGCCATTAAAAGATCACCAGGCCTGCTTCTAGATGTCTGCTGTTCACACACAAGGCACGAGGAAGAGATCAGGTTGTTTTTGGCTGTGGTATGAAGACAGGAGTGTAAGGAAGGCTAATGGTTTGGCAGCAAATATATGAATTCAGCAGTTACAATAGGGACACTCAGTAAGGATGCATGAATGAACCATTAATTAACTTTAGTTAATGCAGCAGTACATTATTGGCATAGGAACACTATTAGTAATCATGAACACCATTAGTAAATTGTTATTTACTAGACATATTGGTTAACTGTTTATTAAGTGTTTGTTAATGCTTATGCATTAACTAGTGTCAATTAAAGGTTAATGAACCTAACCTTATCTTAAAGTGTTAGGGTTAGCTGTCCTTTTTTGTTTATACGGTTAAGAAAGTGCTTTCAAGAATACCTTCAACTTGAAATACCTTTAATCTTAAATGTCAAAAGAAAGTTGATTGGGGATCAAAGACTTTCCTCCCTATTGCTTTCATCAGGGGTTGATAAAAAACTACAATTCAACGCGCCAAACCCCAAATCATCCTTTTCAAAATACACACAGATTACTTCAACCATTAATCTACTGTACTTTTCCACGCTAACATTATAATAAATGACACCCAAAATGGCCCCCGATTTACGCAGTAATCCCCAGTTTCCTGACATCTTGATAAACACTCCTCCTGTGTCTGTCCACAACTCATTGACGTTGCCTCTCTCTTTGTTGCTCCAGCTGTCCTGCTCGCCGTCTGTGGTGGGACGGGAGGATTCTCTCTCTCGCTGTCTTCCAGTCACCCTCTCTCCAATACCGTCAATAGTATTTCCTCCTCTGCCGGATCCCCCCCATTGGCTTCCCGGGCTAGGCGGACAACAGCTCTGTGGTCGTGAGTTCAGCGCAGACGCATGCTGGCTGATGGTACGCCCGGGTGTGATCGTGCGGTGCGCCATAGCGTTTTTTGGGTTATCCACCAACAAAACGTTCTAACTGAATGACGAATGGTCCCGGGGGGCCCTTTCCCCGATTGGGGATTGGAGACTCACATACGGGGGCCCACAATGCTTCTGAGTCTGATCAAGCTGTTGACACAGAGAAAAAGGCCAGGGATTAGGCGTAGGGCCAGATGGAGACGCGTTGAGACCCAGTCGTTATGGATTAAATAACGACGGACTGACATACCGACATTTCTTATATAATCCATATAACATTCGTCAAATTTTCAGAGGCCTGCAGCATTTCTCACTGTGTGGATTCCGGGACAGTTTTGTGTTCTTTGGGTCGGACGCGTTGTGTCTGGCGGGACGGTTGATCGATTGCAAGACGCGGCCCACAACACCCTTCTGTTGGGGATTCAAACTCATCTCCCTGCCTGATGCACTACTGCTGTCAACCCCCTAACAAATGTGTAAGGGAAACGTTGACGATGAGAGAGGACGCAGAGCGACGGGGATGTAAAACATTTCAGTTGTAGGGGAGAGAGATTTGTGTGGCGGAAAAGGGATTCCAAGGACTGTGGTCTAGGGTTTGTGCAGGTGGTGTTTAGCATCAGCTGGTCCGTCTGTTTTTCCTATTGTCCAGGCTACAGCTTTGGCAACTAAAGGACTCCATATCCCAGCCTGAATACGCAATAGCAAGGAATAAGTACCCTAACAGCGTATTGGGAAGACCCAAGAAGACAAATATAACGGAAAAAAATAAAGGCTAGTGTTGTGCGTTGCTCACACAACATCACCCCTCAGTGTGAAAGTGCTCATCACCCCTCTGGAGAGAGCAGAGCAGCAGGGCTCCAGTACTGCCTTTCATTGAGTTCCTGAACGGAGCTCCTCTTCCTTGCCTTCTAAAGGTAGCTCCCCGGTGATGTGCTATCTCTCCCTTCCCTGACACAGATAAGAACGCTCCATTGGCATCATGGAGAGATAACAAAATACCTATGGGCACCTGTCCCTGAAAGGCAATGAATCCCCCCCCTCCCCAGTGTTGTTAGGGTATCAGCGTCAGATAGCCGTATGCCCAGTGCTCTGGCTACCTCTCATCCATGGCCACACAATTAGTCCACTTATCAGCATAAAGGTCCTCCTCGGCCCATTGGCCCTAAGGCAGCAGATGTTCCACTGGCCTGTTCACGGAAACACGCCTGATCCGAGATGATTGGCTATAATTGTGGGCTGTAAGCTGATAGTGGGGGGGGGGGGGGGGGGGGGGGTAGGCAGGCTCATTGATATGTCAGTCCCAATGATGTCTATGCATGCATTCATTCAGTGTCGGGGGCCCTACCTCGCCAGCGCACAGGGAGAGGTAATGGAGGGCCCAGTGGCAGAATTGTATCACACGCACCTGGAGGATACTGGGGGATACCCCCCGCCCCACACACCCACCTCCCAGTCAGACGTGTGAAGGCCCGACATTCACGCCAAAGTCTTTTTTGCAGGGGAATGCTTTACAGCTGGAGTCTTAGTGACATTTGATACAGGTTTGCTTTTGTTTTGCATGCAGCACACACACTGATGAACAACCACACTCTCACACTCTCATATACACAAGTTTGTACATGCACATACACACACACACACACACACACACACACACACACACACACAGTGATTTGTTTTTTTTACGCTTTCTTTTAGATCTAGGGAAATGCTTCTACTTTGTGTGCATTACACTATGCCCTGTCACCCCTCCCCCCAGCCCCCCAAGTCACCCCCAACCCAAACGACAGGAGAGGTAATTAGTCATTAACGAGCTCCAGGTCGATGCAATTAACATATAGGCTTGAGAGCACCCTGCTCGATAGGGCCAGCCCCTACCTGCACTTCACTGCAAACCCAAAAGGGTGCATGTGTGTTCATGTGTGCGTGTGTGGGTGTGTGTTTGTGTGTGTGTGTGCATCTGTGTGTGTGTCTGTGAGAGAGAGAGAGAGAGAGAGAGAGAGAGAGAGAGAGAGAGAGAGAGAGAGAGAGAGAGAGAGAGAGAGAGAGAGAGAGAGAGAAAAAAAGAGAGAGAAGGAGAGAGAGAGAGAGCGAGAGAGCGAGAGCGAGAGAGCGAGAGCGAGAGAGAGAGAGAGAGAGAGAGAGAGAGAGAGAGAGAGGGGGGGAGAGACAGGGTGTGTGTGAGTCGGTCTGTGTTTGTGCATCAGTCTGTCATTTGTTAAATTCATTAAAAAAACATTTTGTCCTCCAAAATGACCTGGGTGTGACACATGTACACAGAAGAAAAGGAAGGACAGAGAAAGAGAGAGAGAGAAAGAGAGAGAGTGTGAAAGAGCAAGAGACATAAGAGGAGAGTGAGGGCCCGGGAGGAAGAGGACCGGGTGCTGTAGGCTCCTAATTGTCTACTGCAGCATGTAATGACAAGCTTGCTGCACATCAATCTTTCATTATTAAGAGCTATTTCTGGTGTGCTGCGTTGGCCACATCACATCCATCCTTAGGTCAGTGTTGAACGAGGAGACACACTGGTGTTTTCCCCTAATGCAGGAAGGATGAGGCGACCCCGGATTACAGTAAACTGATTTAGCATTTGAATATTATGAAGATCTCATCGTTTTCAACAGGGCAGTGGCCTCCGTCTAAGCTGTCTACTGCAGACGGTGTAGTTTTACCGGCAGGAAAAAGCCCAATGGAGCTCATTCATATTCCTTAGATTAAAACTCATGTGAGACTGCCTCTAGGCTATAATATTGATATCAGACCATCTAAAATCATCAAATTGAATATTATTTCTATCAGTACTACTACATTTTTGCTGGTAAATATAAAACATCATGGAAGTGTATGGCTTTTACTTTTAAAAAACTTTTGAAGCTGACAAGTAGAAGATTTAAAGGCCAAAAGCTATTTCAGTTCAAATCTTATTGTCGCTGCAACTTCTGATGTATGTCTGCAGCGCTCAACCACACGCAGCCTTAGAAAACACTGCCCCCTATCGTCCAGAACAATAGTGCAACACATTCAGCCAAACATGAACCTTGAACAACTCGCCTAAACTAACCATCTAAATATGATAGATGAGACGAGCAGAGTTATGTATAAGTAAAACTTTTAATTAGAAACCATTGCTTTAATTTGTATGTATTGTGCTGCCCTATTCATCAGTTCAGTGGAACATTGGAACTGCCATGAATGGCTGAGAATGAATGGGCTGGGCACGGTGCCAAGACAGGTCGGTTGTGGAGATAAGGAAAGAGGAGCGCAGAGAATTTTGGAGTGGGAGAGAGAGAGAGCATGAGAGAGAGACCAAGGCAGGAAGGGAGCGAGTGTCACAGAACCCGACAGAGAGAAGTAGATGGTTATGTTTGAGTGGATTAAATTCTCTTCTATCTTCTTCAATTCAAAATGTTGGCTGCCATGGCTGGTGGGAAATCAGCTGAAAACAAACAACATCATGGAACATAGAAGATACGATACTTAACGCCTGACTAAATACTGAGACACACATGACAGAATACAACACATGTAATGACAAGTTATGTTTTAATTTAGTTTAAGTCCCAAGGTTTATTTTAGGTTGATCAGTCTGGACCCCATTGCAGAGACACATTTGAAAATCCATCCAAGACAGTAGAGTTTTGACTGAAAAACGAACCCATGACAAAATTGCAAGACACAGCAGGGCTGGAATAAAACAAATGGAAATGTTAACATACCTGATTTCCTTCAAAAGCAACGGTGACGTCTCGATTCATCCTCAAAATATGCGTATTAATCATAATATGTATTTCTTTGCATGGGCTGAGTGGATGAGTTTTGCTTATCTGCAAATGCTCTTCTGCTTACGGTAAAGGGTGCATATAAATGGGTGTACTGACATTATGCATTCATTCATACTTATGTGCGAACGGATCCATAACCAAAGGTCTTAGAGATATTATCCTCTTTGTTCTTCTTCGGGTCCATTTCCTGTAATCCGTGTCCTGACATTTTACTACAATGTTATTTAGCAGATGTTTTTAATCCTACGTGAATCAAGTCAGATACATGGCATTAAGGAGCAGGCAGAGTGGTTAGCCAGCTGGCTCTAGCATACCAACAGGTAAGCTACGGAGACCTCATAAAACGGGCTAAATATAGTCTCTTAGAGCCGCGTTGTTCCAGCATCAGCACAGCTTCAGTCTGCAGTTTGAGTGTTGACTCATAACATCACTCAGCCTTCATCAGCATCATACTATTCCTGACTTACACATGTCCAATGTCACCTTTGACCCCCCGGGAGAACTTTTTTATCTCATGCGTCTGAGTTTGCTGTCTGTATGGAGAGAGAGAGAGAGAGAGAGAGAGAGAGAGAGAGAGAGAGAGAGAGAGAGAGAGAGAGAGAGAGAGAGAGAGAGAGAGAGAGAGAGAGAGAGAGAGAGAGAGAGAGAGAGAGAGAGAGAGAGAGAGAAGGACCGTCATCGAAACGGGCCAGAGCTCTCCATCGTGTGTGTGTGTGTGTGTGTGTGTGTGTGTGGAGGGAGGTGAAGGGGGGGCTGGCTTCAACTGGTCTTCGACTGCTTTCCCAGCTGTTTCAAGGCATGCCAGGCATGAGAGAACGATAGAGGAGTGACAGATCGGTATCCCTGGGGATTAGCAGGCAGGAGACATTGTGGTGTCGAGCGAGAGCGGATTTAAAAAGCACTTTGCTGATAATAACGCATTGACTCTGAAGTCTGCACACACACCACAGAGTGAGGTGGGAGGGGGGGGGGGGGGGGGGGTCGTAGGACAACGAGACCCTTTGGGAAGAAAGGAAGAAGGAAGGGGAAAAAAACGTTGTAGCATGCGGTCAGAGGAAGGAAAACGTGGCCTCATCCTCTGCGCTCTTTGAACTCTCAGCCACCTGCTAGCTCTTAGAACAACTTGTCTGGATCCTTTTTTGTTGTTGCTGTTTAGCTTGTCACCACGGTTACATGCACACGTCGAGTTTTGTGGAGTTCTCCCCCAGGAATCGATGGATGTTTGCTCTGCTGGTCTTTCAGTTTTTTTGGGCATAACATAACAAATGTCAGCCTCTTAGGATATATTTTTAGGGTATGGTTTAAATTGAATGATGCCTGTAATAGGGATTTGAATTTATGGTATTAATGTTTAGTGTATGGGGGCCTCTACGGAAAACTGAATTTGAATGGCATTTGTTGATTTAATTAACTGATGGGCCTACTATGACAAGGCTGTGAACATCAGACAGTCAAATCATCCTTATATAGTAAAGTACTTTCCAAAGGAAAGTCAAACAAAATCATAAATACAGATCTCTTAAACTGTACACAAAAAGTCATATCCTAGGGGTCTGTTAATATAAATGTTATTTCATCAACTTTTTAAAGATTTCTCTACATTATTTATTCCAACCATATCCAACATCTGTTTTCCTAATATTTAGAAATGCCTTCAACCAAATCAATTACATTTCCATTCAATACGTCTAGACGCCCTACCGCAGATTCTGTCAGTCTGTGAGTGATATACATTCATTCAAGTCGCTGATCCCGGCGGGCATCAAAGGCCTGCGACCGCGGCCTCCGTCACGTCGATAAAGGTGAAAGATACGCCGTGAAATGGCGCCATTGTCACGCCAACATCTGCCTCGCTTTCCCCACCCCCCAGCACGCACCCAATCCCCCCCCCTCCCCCCCCTTCCCCGACTCCCCGGTGCCACTTGTTGTTGATGGGGAAGAGCGAGCACAATGCACTGTCACCCTTTAATGAACCCTCAAGGGGCAAGAGCACTGATTTAAACCCCCATTACCGCCACACACCCACTGGGAATAGCAGAACTATGGCTGTGGTATGCTGGTGCATGCCGACAACAAGAACATATGGCGCCTTTTTCGCTTAAGTAAATCTATACACTATGTGACTGCTTGCTGTAACCGCCCATTGATGAAAGGGAATAAATTACCCAAACAAATAAATACTGACCAAACAATACAGTTAAATAACTCCTCAATTAAAAGGATATAAGAATATTCTAAGATGTCAGCTAAGCTATTCATATGGTTACCGCCATTATGTGAGGGTGCATTATATTGCAATAGGACATCTATGATCAAGTACGACGCTATTGTGCTCATACAAAGAATAATTTTTTTTCAGTTGTGACCTATTGTCAAAGGCCTAGTCGTCCAAGCTAGCCCATGTCCACTGCCTTCCCATGTGGTTCCAGGCGTGAAAGGACACAAAAGCGGCATGAGCCAGGAGCGATTGTATCCACACATGATCACATGATCTTATTCAACTCTCCCTCCTGCCATTTTGGGCCCGGTCAAAGGGTTAAGGGCACCATGGTGGCAAGGCATGCTGGGATACATGCCGCGATGAGTTACCCCCTTTCCCAACCGCCGCTTGCGACCCATGTTGATTCAGGGTACTTGTTGCTAGGCTACACTGGCAGCTGCCCGGGTTCCAGGGGAGGAAACCATCCTGGGGTGCATTCGTTCTGCTCTGATCTAATTGGAACTTTATCCATGCACCTGCATTTTAATTCTGCCTCTGTATTCAAATGAAGGGGCCCTTTTGTTGTCCGATGTTTGAAGGTCCCCCACAACAGGGGAACGTTTGTCTGACTTTGTGCTTCAAATTCCACGTTTCAAACTTGAAGATCCATGCCAATATCTATGATGGCCATGGAAATATCTGGATTGTAATAAACAATGGATTAAGTAAAATATACTGAGGATTACATATTTTGAAATTGTCATGACACTTTCACCATCTAGGATAAAGTTCAGCTCAAAAACAATTTTCTTGTCTTGGCACCACTGTCCTTCTCAAGTCTCCCACAAATATCCAACAATTGCTTGCTGGAAAACGTTTTGCATTGCACAGAGTCAGAAGTCTATCTGAAAAAAGTGTCAATAGTTTATAATGTTGATAGTTAACAGTTAATAACTGTTGATAGGTATTTCTAATTTTCCATCTTTGATTCTCTGTTGAAATTAACTTAAGTCTTTCCGCTGCAAACCCCATAAACCTACACCAACGTTACATTATTTACACTGTTTACAAATCGTTCTCTCTTTGCCCAGAGAACCTTTCGTAATCCACTCTGACAAGATGCGCCAAATCACTTCACAGTCTGATAAACTGATCCGACACCAACCTGTCACTTCCCCCCGTCTGCAGTAAACTGCTGACACAACAGGAACCAAATCAAATGACAACCATACAAGACTCGCTGTAATAAAAAACAAACCCTGAATACACCACACAATAAAAAGTGGACTTTAACTAACTTTTGAAGGCTGGGTTGGATGTCTCATCAGTCCCTTAACGACTTCCCCATATTGAAAATCTCAAGGCATCAGGGGCGTAAGTAAACATGCATGGAATTCCCATTGGAAACCTGTCTCGGAATAAGAATACTCTGTCGGTTTGTGCTGCGCCCGGCTCATAAGACATGCGGCCACAGCTGGCACAGAGGCAATAGGAAACAGATAAACCGCTCCGATATTAATGACTCTGTCGGGCTGAAAGCCGCTGATGCTATTCAGAGATAGGCGCTAAATGTCCCTGGGAGCACTGAGAACACAACATTACACGCATTCATATAAATACCCTCTGTCCGCGCACAACACTAGCGGTCCTTGAGCTCCCATGGAAATAATAATAAGATGTGGGGCCCCCAGTAACGCTACACCGGCCGTATCGCCGGCCATGGCGGTGGCGAGAGATGAAATGAAATCAGAACAAGGTGATGACAATGATGCTGCTTGTGGTGGGCTTTAGAAGCCTTAAGTATCTTCTCCGAAACCCCCTGATAGCCTTACCCCCTACCCCCCCCCCCCACACACACACACACACACACACACACACACACACAACTAGCCATCTCGACAAGCAACCCTTAGACCCTCCCTGCCAGAGATCCTCTGTGCCTAAGGTATTTGCCACTCTCGCCACTGAAGACCGAGGTATGTGATGCATCCCCGATAATAAATAAACCATGTTTTTGTCCAGTGCGACGTTGGCTCCGGTCCCATATATATAAGAGGCGGCGTGTCAGGAGTAAAGGGCAATGGGGGGGATGGACGGGGCTGACTGCCTAACTGTTTCCCGAGACAGGCCAAGAGCCTGTCATCTCTAGGGGGGGGGGGGCCTTTGACATCCCTTAGCGCTCAGATCTGTCACACACCTGCCACTGTCTTTTAGAAGCTCAGAGGGCCCTCGCCCGTACACTGGATCTGGTGCTGATGAGTCTGGCTATCAGCCTATCCGACTGCATCACTTCAATAACAACGTTGGTGTCAGGTTACCGTTACACCCCCTCACGGCCCCGCCACCGACCCCCAAACAGCACCCTACACAGAGACGCAGGGGTGGGTGGGGAGAGCAATCAAAGGCCACTCCGGAGGGTCGGCCCTGAATTTAACCCTCGCCTGTCCCTCTCTCGAAGCAGCCCCCTTACTGACTCTCGGTGTTGCAGTGTCCAATTTCTCTGGTAGTTTAGCCTCTGAACTGCTGCGGATGGATGGAGGAGTAGCTCAGAGCCTCTTACCGAGTACCCCAGGGACGGTTTGCTTTGGAGCAGGATGGAGGTCCTTGATGTTCATTACATGCCTGTTAGGAGACAGCCTTTGTTGTCCCCATCCAACCTCTGCAGGAATTACCTTCACCCTGCTGCTACAGGGAGCATGAGCACCGTGCACCACATTTTGAGATGCTTTAGAAAGAAAAAAAATCGTTTTGGGGGGAATATCGCACTAGCTGACAAAGAAATAAATAAAGTGGGTTGGAGCAGAATTGGTTCCTCATAATCTTGGAACCCCCTTTTTTCACGCACGGCTACTCAAAACCACAGCGTGAGTGAACCTGTTATATCAATTCAGATGTAATAAAGATAGAGAACGTTTCAGAATTCAGGATAAACAAGTCTGGTCCAGGAGAGCAAGAATACCTTGAATGTTGTTGGTTTTGGGGAGCGAATGTGACAGCTGTCATTAACACATCTCTTAGCCCTGAATTTTTGTACCAAGTCCAATCATCATCGTCTGCCAGCCCTGCCAATACGCCCTGGCAGCCCCAAAAAACAACAACCCATGCTTGCTTCCCCGTCGACAGCTCCAACATTCGCTACAAATTGGGCGGACACACATTTCTTTGCGAACAGGATTCATGTAGGCTATACCTTCTCTTTTTCATTCAAAGTTGAAGAGGGGGCAAAAGGAGAATTGCAGTACAATTATTCTTCTGGGATTCTAGGCTGCCTGCCTGCTTGTGTGCCATAAGGTTTCAAGTATAACCTAGCATTAACCAACTGCAGACAAGTGCTCAAGATGAACCTAGCATTAAATAACGGCAGACGTAAACAGTATGGTTATCCCACTTGGTTATTTGCATTGGACTAGCCTGTCCACAGAGAAACGAAGAGCATAGAATATGTGTCAAGATCAACATCTTCCACAGATTGTGTAATTTAACGGTTTGTTTGAATGCCTAATCTAGCATGTCTACATCTATTGACTCTGAGGGGCCCTATAAAAGCCAACTAAAACAGGTACACATTAGGGTCATGAAGAAGGCAATCTATCTTTAATCAGAATCAGGCCCTTTCGCCAATATATTTTTTTATGATATATATAGATAAATAAGGTATATTAATATTTTACTGAAACCAATTTAAAAGTGTTAAAAGTAGATATAGATGTAACATAGTGTGTGTGAGCGCGTTTGTTTGGTGTGTGTGTGTGTGTGTGTGTGTGTGTGTGTGTGTGTGTGTGTGTGTGTGTGTGTGTGTGTGTGTGTGTGTGTAAATGATTCCCACTGCTTGTAATTAAAAGCAATTTATTTCAGAAACTATTTTCTGTTTTATTCTAAAGGTGCTTGAGCTGAGGTAATAACCTCATGCCTCATGCCATTAATAATAATAATTAAAAAAATCTCATGCTAATAAGCTTGAGAGTAAACATAACATTTGGTCGGCCACGGCAACCAGCAAACTGCTCAGAATATAAGAACGTACAGACTTGTTCACGAAGCCTAACATTTGGTTCATGAAGCCCCGGAACATGAGAAGCTGGACGGAGGGTTGCGTGTGAAGGGAAGACCAGTAGCAGCGCATCGCAACTGAATAAATCCACCCCATCCGTGGGATAATGGCGCGGGCCAAAGATAAAGTAAACAAGAGTAAAATAACTGTCGCCATGAACCGCTGGGCTGCCCTGCACCGAGCCCCCCCTACCCCTCCACCCCCCCCCCCCCCCCCCCCTACCCCACCCAGCGTTCAGCAGGGAGGCTTTAGGAAATCCGGCTGTCTCAGGGTGTGTCCAATCACAGGCCGGCTCTGGGGAGAAGGGAAGAGCTCAATCGCACATTTTGTCTTTTTTCCGATTAAACTCTTTAGTCCAGGGACACGGTTCTCACATGACCAGATAACGGAGAGTGTACACGCAGCCGGACAGCTGAATGCAGTCCGGGGAGGTGGAACAGGTGGAAGTGACCTCAAAAACGACGAACCAACGGTTTTACACCTTGTTTCTCCCGGTCTCCGTCCAGGTGTGGACGTGAACGCCGCGGAGCCTTATCGGCCGTGGACGGAGAAAGAGCAGGGGTGTTTACAGAGCCAGAGTTTGTTTCATGGTGTGTAGCAACAGAGAATAGAGCTTTATGGTGGAAAGGGGAGACTGCGTTGGGTGTGGTTTGTAGAGTTACAAAGAACAGACGATGCAGCCCCTGGGGCAACCGTTACAAAGTCAATGTTTTCATTGGAGCGAAAAGAAACGATTAATTAAGATAGGTTCTTGTTTTTATAACACCGCCGTCAACACTCCCCAGCCGGGCCGGTGTATCCATGACGGCGGCGGCGGCGGCGGCGGCAGCGGCTGAGGCATTTTGAGGCATCCATCTTGTGCGCCGCTTCCTCCATCAACGGCATGCAGATCGCCCCCCCTCGTGGGGGCGTTTGTTTTGTGTAGAAGTTATTTCCACCGCCCCCCCTTAAGCGACTTTAAGGATCATTTAGGAATACGAATGCTCTCCAACTCATAACATCATCAATACATGACTCAAAACTCAAAACATGTGCTTTGATTTGCATATAGCATTAAGCTTGATTTATGACGACAGGGGGGGGTTCCATAGACGCGGAGAGGGGGATAGAATGTCCACAAGGCAAAACTTCTGGATTGCGTGCTCTAACATTCCCCCTCCCAAAGAACAAAAAAGGTGAAAAGCTGAAAAAGAAAAACAGAAAACACGCAGGGGTGTGTCATGTGACCAGGCCTTCCCACTCTACTGTTGTGCTGTTGGCAGGGAGGGGGTGTGGGGAGGGGGTGTGAGGGGTGGGAAACATTAGTCCATCATTCCCCAGCAGTCAGCGATGCTGGCTCCACTCATTGATCCTCACATACACAAAACAAATGGCGGCCTCCGTCAGCCGGGGACAAGGCACTCCATCCGTCCCCACCATCACAGCCCGAGCCACACACAGACAGAAGATGGAGTGGAGCCGATACAGCTGATAGACAGACAGACAGACTGACTGACGGATAGACAGGGGGACAGGAATGACAGAGCGATGGAGGGCGAGAGAGGATAGATAGAGAGAGAGGGAGGGACAGGGAGAGACAGATGATGGAGTAATGTGCAATGAAGTAACAAATGATTGAAATGCACAATATGCCAAATATTTGCTAATCCTTTATATTAGCTTCTTTTCACGTCTACAGACAGACACACAAATATCTCTCTCTCTCTCTCTCTCTCTCTCTCTCTCTCTCTCTCTCTCTCTCTCTCTCTCTCTCTCTCTCTCTCTCTCTCTCTCTCTCTCTCTCCAGCGTTGTCATTAGAGCAGCCTTGGCTCCACCCAGCGTAATGAACAGCAGCAGAATGTCTGCGGTAGCTCAGCCCTCCCTCTGCTGTTGTCATGCTGATGTGTTTCAGGGCCCGGCCAGTGCCTGGGTGGGCCCCCCATCTCATTGTGGAGCCGGTCCCAACGGAGGCCTTTTACACATCTGAAGGAATTTCACACTTCCGTTCCGGAATTTGTATTTATTTGGGGGCAAAGAATTAAACGATTGAATGTCAATGAACTCATCGTTCATTCATTCATTCATTCATTCATTCATTCATTCATGTAACGCTCGGTCTTTGTGAACATGAACATAGTCGACTTCCAACACGCTCTCTCTCTCTCTTGACGCGGGCGGTTGGCCGCAGCTTGAGCAGGTAACATCGAACCTGACGTTGATTGAAGTTCCGTCAGCCGTTGACAAAAGCCTCTTCTGTGTCTCGGGGCCCAGACCCGGTCCCTGCTCAGGTATCAACGCTCCAGAGAGTTCAGAGGTCAACCGAGGTCATCAGACGGGACTACCCCTCGTTAGCGTTCCCCATGTCTGGGGGGTGGGGGAGCAGGGGGTAGGGGGTGAGGGCGGGGGGGGAAATCATTCCCAGCTGTGCAGGGGTGCACGGTTAAAGGAATAATAAAAGGCGGCGGTGATGCCGTGGCGGGAGTTGAAACAGTCCGCAGGACCCCGGGGTCTGCTGGAAGAGAAGAGGGGTCACCGGCTGCCGCAGTAGCCCGGGACGTCTGCACTGCCAGCGGACAGGTAGGAGCGGATTTATGTTCTGTGCTCCAAAGACCCCCCCCCCCCCCCCCCCCCCCCCCCCCCGCCATCCCACCCGTCACATCCACCACCAAACAGTCGGAGGGGGGGTTGTGTCTGTTTATTTTCAGCTCAGGGAATGCCGGGCCCGCGCTGACAGGTCGGGATCGGGACGGCTGCTGTCCGAGTCTTCCCAGAGGCCTCCTTGTTTTTGTTTTTTTTATGGGGATGTGGTGAGAAGGAGATTGTGGGTCATGCCGCGGTGCTGTTCGGCCAGGCCCAACCCCCCACACTTAACTCAAAACATCCAACATCCCAAAATGAATCCCTCCCCCCCGCCTCGCCTTCAAACACACATTCACACCCCGACATGCCAGCATGGCACACCTTATCACTTCACCACGACTCTTCTTCCTCCACACAGGTGATTGGTTGGATATTTTTAACCATGTTCCTTCAAAGGTCCTTGGCCCGTCGTCGAAGAAGGAGAAGAAGAAGAAGAAGAAGAAGAAGGACGAAAAAAAAAAGACAGATGAAAGTGAAGAAAGATGAGCCATCATCAAAACGCATTTGTGTCAGGGGCTGTCCAATGTGTTGCGGTAATCTATGAGAGCATTTACGACTGGGACATGACCGGGACATTCATCACCCCCCCCCCCAACCCCCCCAAACCCTCTCTCTCGGTCTGAGGCAGAGGAGCCCGAGCAAGGGGGAAGAATTTCAATGCGACACGTCGGGCCATGCATCATGTGGTAGGACCGCTCCTTCACGGCGTGGCGAGACAGACTCGATAAACCCCTCGACCTCCCCCTTTCCCCCCCCCCCTAACCCTAACCCCGATCAACCTAGCACAACAACCCCCCCGTCCGCCACAACAGCGTTCAATGGACCCCAAAGAGTTTGCGCGGCGGACCGGACCGCTGCTTCGCTTCCAACACGGGTTTCAGGGGGGAAAAGGAAACGGGAACATAAAATGGGATCATATCAAGGCTGGGGAACGTCTTTGGTTACTTCTACAATTACGCTCTGTCGGTTGGGTCGGGGCTACGGCGACGTATGGCTGAGGACAGACATCTGTTTTTAAATGCACCCGTCTAGACCAACATATGAACAGTAAACCGGTGTTTATGAGCCAGGTATAGGCCTCGGCCACAGCGTCAACATGCAACATATTTTAGCGTCTGCCAAGAATTGGAAAAAGCAGAACAGTATTGTCTTTCACCGTATGGGAAACTTCAAGAACTTCCATTTAATTTCTCCAAAAGCCTTGGACGTTTTCTTCGTGTTTTCTGCAATCTAAACATTCCGGTGGCTTTTCTTTGGTCATTTGTCAACATTAAGCTGTCGATAGCTAGATAGAGAGAGTTCCCCAGTGCTAAGACCGGTGGTTTGGTTTGTGTTCTGGGATATTCATGGTGCGTGAGGATGTTTTTGAAGGAGTGCTAGGAAAGTGCGAATAAGGTGTCAAAGATGGGCGCCTGTGAGTGATACCCTATACTTCCTATAATGAAGCCATTCATTGTGAATGAATGGAACTACCGTCATGAGGAAACAACTAAATAGCAGGTAATTGGCTCTGAATCACAGAGGAATAAGCCCCACTATATTGTTCCCTAAAAAACGTTTGGAGATGTGTATGCAAGATAAAACCACTGATTTGTGCATTTATTTGAAAGGAATGAAGTGAAGCATAGCAACTACAGATTAATATGGTTTGTACATATTGATACCACCTTAGTGCCTAATGTTCATCTTCCTTAAATTGTTGCAATTCCTTAACCTTTCTTGTAATATATTGTGAAGAAAACATATCTGGGAAAGAATTACACTAACAAATATAAACAGAAGTCTAAGTACAGGGACAGACAAAACCTCCCTTTGGCCCCCGATAAAAAACATGATTTTCCGCGGTGGCGGCGCCTGGCCGGTCAGTCTCTAGACAAGGCCTCTGTGTCTCCAAGATCAACCTTCATTAAGCTTCTCATCAGTTATGCCGTAAACAATAAAAACGAACACGTGCACATACAGAAAGACACAGAAACATACACACACACACACACACACTCCAACATACACACACACAAAAACACATGCATACACACACACAAACACACATGCATACACACACACACACACAAACACACACGCACACACACACAAATGCATAACCATATGAAAACAGTCCTACACTCAACCACACCTACACACACACACACATTCACACACAAACATACACACACACGCACACAAATACACACACACACGCGCGCACACACACACACAAACATACGCTGAAGAGATAATCATTAATGTGCGCTACGGTAGCATGCAAAGAAAAGTGTGTATTGTGAGACGCTTCATCTTTTATGCCTGCCAGATGAGTAGGATTTGAACTAGTCCTACTTGTGTTTTGTGTACGCCTGGCACTGGGGTAGAGAAAGAAAACACAGCTCCGATCATCCCCCGAGGATATTAGGAACCAGAGAATAGAGACCTAGTCATCTCTAAACAGAACAGTGTGCGATTGCTGTTATTTATTCGGGGGCGTTGGTGTGGGATGTTGCTGGTACATCGCGAAGATCACTATAAATACTAAGCAAGTCTGACAGCTTGGCATGACAAACTATAGAGGCTTTGTCAACCAAACGGAACACATCGGCACGAGAGAGGCACAGAGCAGAACGAGAGATCGGGGCGTGCGGAACAAGTAGGAACTGAGTGAGCGATATACGATTCTTCGTGGGCCTTGTTGTCCTCTGTGAGTTCAAACTCTTAGGTGCTGACATCCCGGTCCTTTTGTTATTGGTTTAGCCTGGAGTCTCATCCTTTCTGTAATTGATTAGCATACGGACATCATTCCTCCTGCTGCCGTGTCACACACTCATTTCCAGGGAACAGGAACAGGAAATCACTTGACCCTGACAGTAACAGGTTTGTG
Organism: Gadus macrocephalus; assembly: GCF_031168955.1. Classification (NCBI taxonomy): domain Eukaryota; kingdom Metazoa; phylum Chordata; class Actinopteri; order Gadiformes; family Gadidae; genus Gadus; species Gadus macrocephalus. Next base: position 8,414,874 of record NC_082399.1, read on the forward strand.
TGTATTTGTCTGTGTGTGGGTGAGTGGTTGGATGGGTGTATGTGTGCGTGTGTTAGAGTATGTGTATGCATGTGTGTTATGGTCTACCAATGTGTTAAAAAATGTGTGTGTACGTGTGTGCGTATGTTTGTATGCGTCTGCATTTGTGTTATCTATGGGTTTGTGTGTGTTTCTGTGTGTGTACATAACAATCTGCTATACATACATGAAAAGAAGACCAGAGGTGGGCATGGTGGAAGAGACAGAGACACATCGTGGGGAGAGAGAGAGAGAGAGAGAGAGAGAGAGAGAGAGAGAGAGAGAGACAGAGACAGAGACAGAGACAGAGACAGAGACAGAGAGAGAGAGAGAGAGAGACAGAGACAGAGACAGAGACAGAGACAGAGACAGAGACAGAGAGAGAGAGACAGAGACAGAGACAGAGACAGAGAAAGAGAGAGTGGATGAGAGAGAGAGAGACAGAGACAGAGACAGAGACAGAGACAGAGACAGAGAAAGAGACAGAGACAGAGAGACCGAGAGTGGTAACAGGAAGAACACTAGGTGTGATGTGGAACAAGGCCCAGAGTGTAACTGCGGTGCTCTCCATGTCTCCCATCACCTCCCACGGGGAACACGGCAAGCCCTGCTGCAGCGATGAGCCTGCAGGACTCCCTCCTTCTGTTGCGGCCAGAGCGGCTCAAGGTGCTCCCACCGCGCCACGCTGGACGCTTCTAATCTGGGACCCAGCATTCCTCCTCGACCACAGCAGGGCTTCAGGGGGGAGAGGGCTCAGAGCTTGGGCCCGGAAGACTTCAGGTTAAGCCTATGAAGTCTGATTTGTTATACTGGTCTGCCTCCAACTCCAGCCCAGCTGTGCAAGGAGACGGACCGGTGATGAATATATATTGGCAGGTTCACTGGGCCGGAATACATATTTGAAGTGTTTTTCTCAGACGGTGAAAACAGGGAGTGCATGATTGTCATCTGAGCCATTAATCTGTCGCAGAGGTCATTAATCCGTAGGATCATTAGACTGTTTTAGAGGTTGAATGACAAACGGCGACGGGAAGATAAACAAAACGAGCGCGAAATCCCTCACTTCCTCTCAGGCATGAACAACATATTTCTCTTTTCAACCGTCTGACATTGTAGTCTCCCTGCTGCGGGGCTCCTCTCATCCCCGTGCATCTGTTTCAGAAGAAAAAGGAAAAAGAAAGACGGGGAAAAAACACCTGCATATCTCTCCCTTGCGTCCCGGCTGAATTTGCTCACAAGTGCTGCCAAGGGGAACCGAGCAGATGTGGAGACTGGATCTAGCGTAGACAACTTCATCACTCTCTCACTTATCCCGCCGTATAAATCTCCGTCTATCAAGCCCGCTGTGGCTGTCCTCTGCGTCCCATTAGTTCTTCTCCTATCTGTCTGTTGCCAAGGGCATCGGGGAAGGGCACCATCAGCAGGATGGCGTGGGGCGTGGGGGGTGGGGGGGGGGGGGCGGGGCGGGGGGGGGGGGGGGGCGGGGGTTGAACACGTGACAATAACAATAATAGAAATGGGTACTTCGGGGCCGGGTGGTGCATTGTGGGATACGGCAGCAACCTGTGAGGTCCGTGATGGCTCATCCATCCAACGGTGTGGAGTCGGGAGTATGGTTATTTTTTTTTCCGTGGCTGAAGGGAAATGGGTCACGCCGGCAGTCGGCGAGGACAAACTATCAAACGTCATTTCCCCTGCTCACCCTGACCGCCGCTCCCGCCCTGCTCTTAACCACACTCTGCAGCGTCATTAAATGCGGCGAGTGTTTTTTCGATATCCGTCAAACCGGGAGGAGGCGGTCGACCGAAGGGGAGAGCCTCCAGCGAGTTTGTGGAGGTCGACGAGACGACAGCGAGAGCGAGTTCCAGTTCAAACAGCTTTACGCGAGCAGTTGCTGCTCCCGAACGGAGTTCATCTTGCATCTTGTACCTATCATCATGAGCCCAAGGCCAAGGAGAGGAGATCTGGGGGGATGACATACGTTTGGGGGCGTTAAGGCACCCAGGGGAGAGGTGGAGAGCTCTAGGATATCTCCCACCGTCTCCTTCGGGTTCAATCCTCTTGCCCCTTTCCCCTTGTTTTTCCCCCTCTCTTAAGGATGTTAAGCCTTTCATCTGATCCTGTCTCTCTCGTTCTCGTTCACTCGTGAGTCATCCCTGCGCTGTCCAACGCCATCAATCCTACACATGTATGTAGCTTAACCTCTTACTGGCGGTCCCTCTTTACTCTCCCGCTGCTGGAAACAGGACAATTATTCGGCTGTGTGATCATGTGAACCAGATGTGTGAGATGGTAATGCGCCATTATAGGGCCCCCACAAAATGTTTGGCAAAATCTGCTACAGAACGCTCCCCTCACCCCCGCCGCCCCTCTTTTGCGACAACGTGTTGCAGTTCACATTTGACTTTGGCGGCCTACTTTGGAGACATGAGGGATGCAGTTTGTGAAACATGTTTTGGCGTGGCAAGGGCCACCTCGGGGTAGAGCCGGGAGAACGGGGGCTCCTAATGTTCCTCGTTTCACATCTTGTAAATTCGACAATGACATTCTTTGGGTGATTTCGCTCTAATAAATATGTCATTACTAAGTGTTTTCCTTTGACAGCTCGGCCCAAAGTGGCAGACATTTCTGACGCGTACATTAGTTCTGGGGGCCAGTGAGCATAGTTTAACGTTGTCGGTCACTTCCCTTGGCTTGTCACTTGGCCCCGTATTAAATATCGAACGCGGAGGGGGTGTGTGATGGGAAAAGGGGGGAGACGACAAATGGGTGATTCATCGAAAGGGAGACCGGGGAGAGGAGAATACGCTCCAGATTGGGAAAGGCCCGACAAGGGGAAAGTTTTAAAAAGAGGGAGATGGAAATGAAAGCCTGTTTTAGCTCAAGTGTCCATAAAGAATGGGCAGGGTTGGTTTCCCCTTTTTTTTCAGGATTTTGCAATGATATTCAAGGCAATGTGAGTCTCAGCTTGCACGTATGTTTTCGGTCACGCTCATTATCGAGCACTTCTCGCCTTGCTTCGCCGTCCTCGGTTGAAGCATGAAAATAAAAACAACACGCCTGTTTTGACCAGAATGTGTTACTAATCACGGCCATCGAAACACACATTCGCCAATTGTTTTGGCCTTGGGTATGAGACGCAGAGTAGGGGTGTGTGGAATGTAACTGGTCCGATTCTCTATCTCTTGACTTTTCAAAGTCAATACCTCCTCTTTAATTGTACCAGCGACTTCATTGACTGGTTATGGCAATTACGTTGAAGTCCAAAAGGAGCCCTCTCTTCCATATGCTCTTGTTTTGGTAAAGTGGTCACACTTTGATTTGACTGACACAGCCCAACAACCTCACAATATTGAAAAACAAACTCCAAGGTTGGGCTTTCAGCTGCTTATGGATATATCTTAGCATGTATTGTTAGTAACTTGATGTTTTTATTTATCTTAGCAATGTGTACTCTCTGTTTCAGGTATAAATTGACATTATAGAAGTGATGTGGAGAAGACTGCCTCAAGCCGGTATCAAATGCAGTGAGTAGTGTCTTTAATACAGAAAAAGACAATCAGAGATGCTGAAGTACTGAACTAGAGCTTCCTTGTTGTTTACATTCAGTTCCAATGCCTAAGGCGGGACTCTCATTCATTCTGCTCATTCATTGTAGCTCCGCCAACAGGATCCGTAGCCTCTACAAAGCCATAATATTTACACTCTTTTAAAGTACTTGATTTAGCTCTTCCTGATATGGTTCCCTCCCAGTGATGCAGTCCATTCAGGGCAAAATTTAATGTGCTTTTCTGAATTATGGCCCACTTCTCTCACTCTCTTTCTCCTTCTCTCTCTCTTTTGCTCTCTAACTCTGTCATTTTCTCTCTCTCTCTCTCTCTCTCTCTCTCTCTCTCTCTCTCTCTCTCTCTCTCTCTCTCTCTCTCTCTCTCTCTCTCTCTCTCTCTCTCTCTCTCTCTCTCTCTCTCTCTCTCTCTCTCTCTCTCACAAACATACACACACACGCGCACAAACAGACACACACTCTCACTCACACAAACAAACACAAACTCACACACACATATCGCACTAACACACATCCACACTTACAAACCCAATGCACAGTTTATTTACTACCTGGCGAGGCCCCTGGCCCAAAGACCATGTATAAATCTCATTAGCTGCATATCCAACTGTCCGCGACTTGCAATTACTTAAGTATGAATGTGAAATTAATCAGAAAAGAGGGTCTCTGTGTTAGCGAGAGGAAATTAATCTTGTACTTGTAACGGCTCTCGCAAGAAGCACTTAGCACAACCACCCCATTCTCTCTCCCTACACACACACACACAAACACACCACACACAAACACATACACACACGTGCATGCGCATGCACAGGCACATGCACACACACACACACGCGCACAGGCCCACACACACCTCATTCCTCATGTACCCCCATGGAATGAGAAATGTAAGTCGCAGCCAAGTGCCAGCGTTTACTTTCCAGCTCCATGGCTGCTGACAAATCAAGATTGTAATTAGTTGAAATTATCGATCTAAACAAACTGATGAATGGCCAGTGAACCTAGTGGTTCATACTGTACTTGTGTGTGTGTGTGTGTGTGTGTGTGTGTGTGTGTGTGTGTGTGTGTGTGTGTGTGTGTGTGTGTGTGTGTGTGTGTGTGTGTGTGTGTGTGTATGGGGGGTACATGTGCTTGTGTGTACATCACACACATTATTCATTCACGTTACATATTCTACATATGCATGCAATTTCACATTAACATGCATGGCTGAGTGAGCAAGAGAGACAGTGACTGAGTGAGTGGGTGAGTGGGTGAGTGAGTAAGTGAGACAGTGAGACAGTGAGGGCATGAGTGAGTCAGCGACAAAATGTGGACATGATGAACATCAGTTGCTGTAGCACTAAAACAACTTAAAGAAAGACAAATGCTTTACGTGGGTGGGTTCCCAGGCCTGGTAGTTTGCCCTCAGGTTAAGTAATATTTATTAGTATTGGTCGGCGTCCACACTGTTAACTGGAAAGTAAAAAAGGCGGGCAAATTAAATTCTTCATCAGATGTCAAAAGAATAAAAACAGAAATAAACAAAGCAGTGAAATGCAGCCCCGGAGGCTATGAGGGATTTAAAACTTGTCGCAAGACTAATGGAAACCGTATTTCTGAGAAGGAATATGAAAATAAACACATACAGTACTAGTAAGCCGTACATGGCACACACAAATATGCCCGGTAGGCAGTAAACAGATAGAGTTAGGGCACTTTTATCAGGCTGCGATCCGTTACAGAGAGCCTTAAACGTCCCCAGGAATACACGCACCACGGCAGGCGTTAGTGGCCAGCGACTGCACTCTCGTGAAGGGATATGTTCCTTGTTTATTTGGCCTTCATCTGGGCTTTCAGGGAAAAACGTGGATGGGTTCACTTGAGGCAGAGCCAGAGAAATCTCATGCCATGTACCGTTGTTGTAAGTCAGGTCACACAACCCTGGGAGGGTCGAGTGAAGAGGCTGTCTGACGCCCAGCCGAAAGGTTGTAGCCCAAAGTCTGCGGTCTTCCTCCCTAAAGGCATCCATCCAGCCCAATGCATCACACCTACTCATTTATGACATCATGTATCTAAAACTCTATAGGTTTCTATGGATAGAAGCGTCTGCTAAATGACCAAATAGTAAAGTTCCTTGTATTGCGCGTCGCCATAGGTAAAAGCTATCTAAGCAAATAGACTAAAGGTTTTACTTTTTCTTTATGAATACATTTTGAAGTGGATACAACCTGTTATTTCAACCTTCAGTCATTCATTTTTCATTTTCACTCATACATCAAGAGTCGTATAGTACATGTAAACAATGAGCTCATTGGGCTGCACTGTTGGCCCTCTTGGGTCTCAGGACTATTCGAGACCATTTAGATCCACGCCAATCCCGCTGATATATTCCACCCTCAGATAAATGACTCACCCTCCTTCCCCTGGCTCTGTGGACGGCAGGGCAACTCAGGCCTCTGATTGGTCGACTTTGCACTCATTTGTCTCTCATGCCCTGCACTGGCCCTGCCAACAGTACAATTCATCTCCCATGTCACTGGCAGACTGAAGAGGAGGTGTGTGTGGGGGGGCGGTGGTGGCTAGGAGCCAGACTGTGAGGTGAGAAGCCTGGTCTTTCTTAGGAGCCACCTCCTATGAAATACGCTCCTTGACTCATAAGCCCGTAAGTCGGTTTGAATCTACTCGCTTCGGCGCGGACACTACTGCTTGGGGGGCCAGATGTTGAGTTGTGTTTTAGCACATCAGGAATACATTCCACTGTTAACTTTGTTTGTGAAAGTATGTGATTTTTAGGCAAGTCGTTCTTTGCACATGGGCAGTTCAAGCAGTTTCAGCACGCAATACGTCTTCCTCGTAATTCTTGCAACCAATGTGATATATCAGTGCGAGGAGAGTTGACTGGTGAAAGGTTTGGAAAGCAGCCAGCCGTTACATGAGGGGTTTACACTTATGGTGGGTTCGGTCGACGATCCAGAAGGCCTCAACCCTGGGAAGACAGAAATCCTGTCTCTGCAGAATTCACTGTAATGGTCGTGTGTTTGTACATCCATGTGTGTCATTCTGTATACAAATCCCTGTTAGCTGGTCGGTACCCAAAGGATTCTGAGCAAAGTGTAGAGAATTTTGACCTCTGACCTCAATGCCCCTATACACTGTGTCAGCCAGTACACTCAGTACACATACAGGCCAAGTATGCCCAGTGGCCACTTTCACTGTAAATATTTGAAGGCACGGACACATGAGGCTGAGAGTGATGTGTACGGCCTGGTACCGGCACCTCCCTTCTCTCTCTCCCCCGGTTCTCCGCACAAGAGAGCGAGCAGAGAAGGCACCCCCCCCCCCCCCCCACTATCCCCCTTAATTACCTTTTCACAATGACTAATGTTTCTATGATGGTGACCTTTAAAAGGCAGGACAGAAACACTGACAAAACATTCATTATCTTTGCTTCCTTCCGCAGTGGTCATTCACTCATCGGAAATTTAGCCGCGATGCCTGTATTGAATGGACTCTTAATAATAATGAAGAATGAATGCCTTTATCAAGTGCTTTTCAAGTTCGTAACATAGTGAAAGTGGGGGTGACACACTCCATTCACTAGCACTGGAGAGGTGTGGAATCAAACTAGTACATTAGTGAGCCTTGGATGATTAGGGGGCCATGTTGGTTCAAGAGGCAAGTTGGACAGCTTGGCCCAGAGACAGGGTTCAGCACCCCTAACACCCCTTGCCCACTGCATCCGTCCGTTGATGGATCTCATTGACTGAAATGCATTGTGGGTCCATCCATTCCGTCGGCTCCGTCTCTTGCGTTCAGAAGTTGAGAAAATGTTAACTTTTCAGGCTGCAACGGATCCGTCAGCCAATCAGATCGTGGCTGCATTGGCAAATACCACTCCCCCATCCGTCAGACACGCCTTCCGTCGTCCTTTGACGGACGGATGCAGACGGGCAAGCTGCGTAACTCCAGTGAGTGGCGTCAGGGCCGTTGCACCAAGTCCTGGGCCCCTAGGGGGGGGGGGGGGGGGGGGGGGGGGAAGGAGCAATTGTTGACGGGGGGGGGGGGAGGGCATAGAACTTTGAGCTGGTAGTTAAATTATTATTTTATTTTTTTATTTTTTTGTGGGCCCCCCCTGGGCTGTGGGCCCCTAGAATCGTCATCACCTTTCACCCCTTTACGACGGCCCTGAGTGGCGTGCCATGGGGTCTCCATGACCACATGGAGTCCAGACCAGGGTATACCATCTCATCCAGAAGACTCTTGCACTTGACAGAGCCCCTGTCTCCGTCCCCCTACTAACCCTACGACACCCCTTCTACCCCCACCTCATCCGGCGATGGACCAGGGGCCAGAACTGCTTTGATTCCCGGGAAAGCAAGCAGCTGAAGGCAGAGGCCCTGGTGCCGGAAGACGAAAGACTTGTGAATGTCCATCGCAACTCGCTGAAGTAAGAGTGAATCCAGACATGTTTGAAAGGGTTTTCATCTTCGCTCTGTGAAGCTCCATCTTAAGATCCGTCTGACGTTGACTGAAGAGGCGGTCGGGCCTGATTTAATTTAAAGCGGTATTCTGCTTTCAATGTAAAACTACTTACACCAGCTTTAAATTCCAATACTGCCTTTTTATGGTGGCTAATCTGATTGGCATTGACATTTGTCATTTGGATAAAGAGCATTTTACTTTGGTGCCGAGAGCTTTTGGCACTCAGAGGGCATATTTATTGTTTTACATTACAGTACACCTGTAAACCATGAAAGGGGTCCTCAATTCAAAGCCATGCATCTGTGAAACAGCAAGTCTGCTATTCCTATATCAGCCCTACCGATCTATTGGCTAGGGGTAGTCGCACTACAGCCCCTGACAGCCAACTGCGGTAGAGTATCCAGACGCACCAATGTCATTCATCCTTTCTAGACATCAGGACACACTGCCACGACAGCATGGTAGGTCACCTAACACCAAAGACTGTCCCCTCATTTGGATTAGGTTAGAAACCTTGAGTTCTTTTATCAATGACAGAGAATGGTCTCGGATTTCAGTGCTCACATTAAAAGACCACGTACATCAACTGACAACAACCAGCTGAGTTACAAAATGGCATTTCAATCTCTGTCCATGCTAGTTTGCAGCACCTAACCACAAGGTTCCTGGTTAAGTTCTCACCATGTACGCATTCTTGTTTTCAACAGTGTGTGTGTGTGTGTGTGTGTGTGTGTGTGTGTGTGTGTGTGTGTGTGTGTGTGTGTGTGTGTGTTATATTATTCAAGAGCTCCAGTGTCAGCTTGGACCGTTAAGCTGCCTATAGCTGAAGAATGATGGGTTGAGGGACAAACTATAGTGTGTGTGTGTGTGTGTGTGTGTGTGTGTGTGTGTGTGTGTGTGTGTGTGTGTGTGTGTGTGTGTGTGTGTGTGTGTGTGTGTGTGTGTGTGTGTGTGTGTGTGTGTGTGTGTGTGTGCGTGTGTGTGTGTGTCTGGGGGGTATGTTCAGAGAGGGAAGTTGTCAGTGGGGGGTGACATGTCAGTAGAAGGACAGTCGACCAGTCACATCCAAAATCCCATTCTCTTCCCATCTGTCAGTGGCAGTCGTTAGAAGGGGCCCTGGACGTTCTCGTACACAAGAGAACGCTGCAGACAAAATCTGCTTAATACGCATCAAAAGTCTTTTGTGTTCATAGACAGAAATCGTTCATGATTGACATTCTTTCCTTCTGAAGGAATGATATATCCCAGCCTCTGCTTGGAGTGTACGTTTAGCAAGGAAAGGTATGGACTGATAAAGATGTGTGGAAGGCACAAAGCCTCTCAGTTTAACCGAGCCAGTATTACTAACACTGTCACCATTTGTTTTGTTTATTTCAAGTAAATCTCAATCGAAGACGGACTCCTGGGTTTGCCTGTTTGTCTGCTCTTAGTCTGCAGACCATGATAAGGCAATATCTCACAGTCGGACATGACTCACAAATCACATTAGAGGATACTTAATCAGCCTGCTTCATGGTCTTCCTCCACAGTCTTTTTCTCTACTTCAAAGGCAGAGCATCAAAAGTGCGGAGCAAATCTTCACCTCATAGAAACTCAGTATGACGCACTGTTCTGGATGGATGGATTCTCAGACTGTAGAACTATAAGATCCACAAATGAAGAAGCATGTTTGTTTTTGTCCTTGACTGGACCGAGTCTATTAAAAAAATAAAAGGCTTTCAAAGAGTGTGAGATGAAGGGGCAATTGATCGGGGAGCTCTCGTCAGCTGTTGAATGCTCCGTACCGGTTCCCTTCTCTCTCATGCGTCTCGTGCCGCCAGCGGCCTCTCATCAGACTTCCCTGGAGGACTATGGGGAGAATCACTCTGCTTATCGTCTTGCTCAAGCAGTCTCGTCCTCAGTGCCACCCTGAGGTCCTCCAGTTCCTCTGGTCGCCACTGGCCAGCTATCTAGCTCTGGGAGAGCTGCTCATCTACCATTCTGATGGTCAGAAAGACGGCCAAGGTTTTACATAGCACAGGTCATTATGTGAACCACAATAACAGATAAAAGAAACGATTGCCTCCACAGGCAGTTTAACTTAAATTATGAGAAGAATCGGATTTAAAAATCACAATCTCAGGGTCGTACCCCCAGAAACACACACATACATTTCATTCACACAAATAGGTTTTGTTTTAAAGAACAGCCGGGTGCAGTAATTGTGGGGTTCCGCGAGTATATTTGCTCTCCCATACTGTATATAAAAAGTGTTTGCTTTCGCTTAGAGTTAAGGTCCATTACGTTTTCTATTGAAATTATGTTAAAAGTGTTATTTATTTCTCTACTTGCCTCTATTAATGTGCTCTGGGTGCTGTTAGCACCATATTCATCATCCAGGACATGTTTATATGACAAGCACTGGAACCACTGACCCACACTGGCTCGTTTACACATCAGAATAGGTGTTAAACTAGATCCTCATGCCCAGCTCTGATTTTGTTTATGCTAACATATGCTTTGCCCAACACTGTGTAAATGTGCATACTGGAGTTACCAGTGGATCTAATTGTTTAAAGAAATGAAAGAAGACCGAGAAGCATTTGAATAAACAACGTAGATTGTTCTGTGATGTGTTTAATCACATTGATACTGTTGGCAGAACCCAAAACAAATTAAACCATTTTGGTAGGAAACCGAATAAGTTGAAGAAATGAAAAGGGGATCAACTGTCTGCCTCAATGTTAATCCTGTGTGCTTTGGTTGCTCTTTCCTTGCCCTTGGTGGAATGGATTGATCATAGTACATGGAGCCTGCGTGCTGACCCATCTCCCTGATTAAACAAGCAGAGACCTCCAACATCACGAGAAAACACTGGCCAGACCCCTAAGACTACAAGCGGGGGGGAAAAGGCCAGGTATGCAGCCGTCGAGACATCCCTGTTCATCGACCAAAATCATCAAATCACAACGAACGAAAGCAGTGAAAGACCCAGAAAATGTAAACGACCAAAAAGCGCTATGTGTTTCTTTGCATGCATACAGACTCCCATGGCCAACGACATTCCCCACCGGTATCACGACATTTACATAAAAGTCAGAGACGGCGGATGAGGTAGCAGCCCTGTGACTGCATGCTCAACACAGCACTCGGAGAAGCAGCGACTGGACATCGGTGGCTCGGGTCAGATTGCCTCCACCCATGCCAAGAGTTCCCGGAACGTCTGCCTCAACGTGGTCCGGGAAAGCTGTGAAGGATTTGTTTTTTACCAACTGTCATATTGACAGCAATTTCCCCAAATGTCCCTCCCTCCAAAACAAATTCGCTGTCAAATCTCGATACCGCTGGAGACAGCAGAAAGAGCCCTACTTAAAAGCGAGCGAGCGCTGGTGCGTCGAAGCCCTCCGGTTCAGATGTGAAATATCGACCGGGACGTGGAGGGGGAAATATTCCGGCCGTGTGTTTCTTTTGCGTGTCTATCTCTGCATCTCCCGAGCGTTTTCCCAGCAGACACTGAACCCAGATGTGGCCTTTCTCGTGCTGTCGTCCAGCACCACCACCATTATCGTCGTTTTCTTCTCTCCCCCTGCTTTCTTCCTCTCCACCTGGGACGGATGCCACTGGTTTTGGTCACCATGAGGGTGCAGGGGGAACGGGGCTGTGGGGGGTGCTGTTTATACGACGCGCGCCAACGGGATCCTGAGTGCAGGCCCACTGGCCGTGTTTTAATTAGCCATGGAGGAGTGCGGTTCCGAGGGTTTGTGAGCGTGACTCACCCCCATTTGCACTAAAACCCATCAGGATCCGTGGCGTTTGAATGCTGCCCTTTGAGGTTGGATCGGTTGGACCTCCATCTGTATTAGAAGAGGGGCCGGGAATGATGCCGTGTGTGTGTGTGTGTGTGTGTGTGTGTGTGTGTGCGTGTGCGTTTGTGTATGCGTCTGTGTTTGTGCGTTGGTGTATATGTGTGTGCGTTTGTTTGTGCGTCTGTGTGTGTGCGTTTGTGCATATTTTTGTTTGTGTGTGTGCGTGTGCGTGTGTGTGTGTGTGCGCGTGTGCGTGTGCGTGTGTGCGTGTGTGTGTGTGTGTGTGTGTGAGTGATAGAGAGAAGGCTTCTTTTTTGGGGGGGGATTTAAGAATTGCATGTAATACTTGAAAGCTTTTCTTTGTCTCTGTCCTTAAGTTGTTGCCGTCCCCTGATGTCAAGGAAACAGTATTGTTCACTTGTTCCAGACCTTTTCAAAGTTTTGGTGGTTTGGTAGAAGATAGTTGAGGTTGCATGAAATCACTGTATGTTAGCCTAATAAATGAAGCACTTAGTGGAATTCCCCTGCTTATTTAGACTCCATGAAATTATGAATGACTTATATTTGAAACTATTTATTGGAACTGTATTATATAAAACATACAATGAGGTTCCAGCTGCTGTTTTCCGTCAAAGGGCTGAGAGTGCTATGTGTCAACAACATTAGGGAAGATATGCAGTAGACATGAGTATCTGTTTTATTCATATTCCACCATTAAATGCATATAAAACCATGGACGGTAACAATATGGGTATAATTTCACCCCATTACACCTGCAATTCATTCAAATAGATTAACTGTCTATTTTTTAACACAACACACATTAAAGTGAATCTCGTTGATTTAAAAAACATGAGCACCGTTCTAGTGGCGAATCGCATACATCCACTCCGGTTAATATCGCTTGGACGTGAGACCATGTCAAAAAAGCACTCGGCGCTCTCAAGCTAGACACTTTCAGAATGAAGAGTGGACGGCTGATGTTTCCATCTTATTGAATTATATCAGATTACTCATGTGTACATATTCAGTGGCTCTGTGTTTGGAAAAGTTAAAGTGAAATTGTCATGGCCCCGCAATGCCCGATCTCTCTCGCCAAAAGATCCCGACCGATATTATTTTGAACTCCAACATCACTAACTTTCACTTCTACTTTCAATCTATCGCCTTCTTTCGCCTGAATTCACTCGCTTTTATTCGTCTTCCTTCAACCTCACACTCGTTTGGCTGGCACAAAACGTTGTACAGAACGTCCCAAAGACGTGGTTAGGTCTGAAGTGAGAAGTGAGAGTCCCACTAATCCCGGTCCAAACACTCAAATGTAATCAGAAAGGCATGATAATTAATGTCAAATATCTGGATCAATGTATCATATACCTCGTGAAGAGAAACCTGAGCTGTGTCGTACGTACTTGGTGTTTTTATTGATGAGGTAATGCAGCACCCTAGCTGGCGCCCCCATCACCGCCACCTTTCAAGTCATCACGGGTGTTAAAAATCTGCAGCTGCGAAAAGATACAGTTTCACTCTTATCTTGCCCAATAACACTTTTGGAATCTGGACCCTTCTTTTTTTTACTTTCACAATAAACGTGAGTATGGAAGACTAACCTTATTTTCTTCACTGTTAGGGATTGATTTCTTCGCAGCTGTTGATGGAGGTTCCAATGAGAACAGGGTTGAAGTGAGTTTTATTAAAAGTGTAACAAGTAACTGGGGAGGGGAGAGGAACAGCCAACAGTAACAGGCGGACCTATAAGGACATAGAGTAGAGAAAGACGATAATGGTTTCCCGCAAGCAGAATGGTGTGAAAGTAGCCTGGGATTCAACTACAAAAATCTGCTAATAAAAAAGGATATTTAGAAAATGTCAGCTTTTAATTTTAATGGCTCCGACCGGACCAATATTAACATGGGTGTTGTCGTTAGACCTGACTCATGCGAAGAACATCCATAACCTGCATTTGAGAAATCTCTCAGGTTTTGGACATCAACAGTTGTGTAACGTGTGAGTTTATTTTAATATGCCTTCATAGTATGCCCACGTATAGAGAGTGTGACCGTTTGCCCTGCACACATTTATTTTTATTTCACCTTATTTCCCCTGACTGCTTCAAAACAAAACATATCCACATTCATCTTTGTCATGCTCCAAAGGTTCACAGGCGAGCCCTCTTGATGATTGCTCCTACACGGTGAAGGCCATTACAGGGACAGTGATCACAGTGGACCCGAATGGGACACAGTTCTGCAACATAACAGCGTTGTGTGTTGCTTAATAGTCCTCGGTCAGCACAATGTCCAGAGAAAAGGCCATAACACACTGTGTTAAATCCACCATATTTCCCATCATAATTTCTATTTCACACCATAAAGTAACAGAAGCAAAAAACTCGAACCAAGAGGTAGTAGAATGTTCTCCAGAATACCAGTAGTCAGTTTGTAGCTTCCACGTTAGGTCGGTAATACGCCTGTGATGCTTGACTCATCCACCTCGGCCTGTTGAAATAACAAGGAAGGCTGACACACTGGAACAATTACAGGACCGTTTGGAGTGTTTCAACAGCTGAACAAGAGAGTGGAAAGGGCAGGTAGGGAGAGTGTAGAGATGAATCATGGGCTTCATCCTGCCAGACCTAGGCCAGATCGACAGAGACGTTTCTCAAACATCTAAATGCCAGAATCAGCAACATGCATTTTGGGTGTCAGAGTTGACTTTCATTTGTTGCCCGGTTTGATTTGATGAATGAGTTTGAGACAGAGCTGGCTAACCGAGTTATCTCAACGTCGGAAGCAATAAGCAAGTACAGTAAATTCCCAGCCATAGACCCATTTAATAATCTAACCATACTGACTTTAAATGGTCCAATTTATGGGATCAATGAAGATGTTCAGTTCCAACCAAGAACTTATTTCATGGATTTGAATCCAAATCCGCAAAATTTCGGATTTTCAAAAAATGACCTCCTGTGAGCTATTTACACTGACATCATAGTAAAACAATGTGAAGCTTAACTTCTTGTGCATTGATTGATCTAGGCAAAAAAAACGATGGCTTTGTAATTCACTTCCTTTTGAAATTGTAGAGAGATCCCTCAGGATCTCCATCCTACCCTTGATGATGGGGGCTTTTAGAGCGGTAGACACCTGCTGGCCAGCCGCCAGCCCCCAGGCCCACGGGTCCCATCGGCAGGTCGGTGGAAGTTCACCCACATCCCATTCTGTGCGGCTTGATGCAAACTCAAAGCACTCACATCTACCTAAACATGACGGAAGGCCAGCGTTTCCTATCTTAAGGGCAAAAGACGGGAGAGAATGATATAGGTGCTACTAGAACGTCCAAGAACGGCTGTTTTATAATATAAGTGGGACTCTGGGAGTGAATCCCTTGGCCAACTGTCAAAAAAAGGTGTAGGGCGTTTTTTTTGTGCGTGCATGCGTGCGTATAAATTTTTCTAAAACCAAGGTCGTATTCTTCCTTATCCGGTGTTGCTGTCCCTGGCTGCGAGAGGTCCTGTTGGTATCAGGTTAGGGAACCGAGTGTACATCTGTAGCTAACGTGATTGCTAACTGCTGATTGCTAAGCTAACTGATTGTTTAGCAGGAATCAGGCAGGAAGTAGATTAAGAAAAGAACACTATTACACGTGTCCAATTACTGCGCTGGTGTCTCGCGCTCTCGACCGCTGTCAGCAGTCACCAGTAAACAAACCCAAACAGTTTACTTGGAGACACGTCGCTACATCTAATATGTTGCATAAGAATAGACCTCGCCAAGGCAAAAAACAAACTAAAAGTACAAAACAACACAACAACACTACCCATGTTAATGGATAGGAAGGAAGCAAGTTGATATATTATCAGACATTGTCAGTTATTGTTATTGTATTTTTTGTAATTGCTTAAAGTAAAAATATATATATTCGTGGACAGCTTGCGTTTTGTTGCCGTTTTTTTATTGATGTTAGTTGCAAGAAAGTAGACTCAATATGCTACCCTAGTGGAGCGTATTAAACATAGCTTCAGGTATGAAATCCGAGATGGTGTGTATGCTAATAACGCTACTAAAATTTGATTCAGGGTTGATCTACCATATCTCCACTATAATACATCATAGCCTAACGCTTTGAAGGATGTGTCGAGATCATGATGGCACATTAAATCTGATCTTCTTGGCCTTAGGCTACTACAGGTTCTCAGAGATGCTGAGCAATTATTCAATTCAGTTTCTTTGAGAAAGGGGAAACCGTTTTTCCTGTGTCAATTGGATACTTGTTCTCAGTGGGCCACATCCTCCCTCTCACCCTACACCTCCCCATTCCTTACCCTGAATCTGAGTCTGACAAACCCCCTTAAATAACCATGTTTTATGCGGGGCACCCCTGACCTGCTGGGTCTCCATACATACTCGCCAGGATAAAAAAAAAGGTTAAATTATGACTCTTAACACTGTCGCCAGAGTGCGTCTGGCCCAGACAGAGAGCTGACTGAGGACCATTGAAACCACAGGTCAGCGCTTGGCACTCCTTGTCTTGGGCTACACTGGAGATACTCTGTGGCTTTTTAGAGTCCATTCACACTGACATCCCATAAAAATGGTAAGAATAACTGTATTCAAATGGCTTGGAAGAGCCCTGTTCCAGGCAGCTGCGGACGGCATTAAGAAATGTGTTACGGTTTACTTTCCGTGTTGTTGTCACTTCTAATTCAACGTACTAATGCAGAAACTTGGAGAGTGGGCTACTTCGTCAAATTAGAAACAATTAACAGCATTGGGTTAGTGCAAGCCAAACTGGCAACACAACGAGAGAGAGAGAGAGAGAGAGAGAGAGAGAGAGAGAGAGAGAGAGAGAGAGAGAGAGAGAGAGAGAGAGAGAGAGAGAGAGAGAGAGAGAGAGAGAGAGAGAGAGAGAGAGAGAGAGAGAGAGAGAAAACAATTTCTCATACTTTATAAATAATGCAAGTAGACCCCCTAGTGGACAAGATTATACCAAACATAATGATAGCGACATTTCCCATCAGCCCATCAAGTTCTAAATGCATCAATATTAAAACATAAAGAATAGACCATATATATCTGGAGTTCATATATTTCTAACATTCATCAAAGAAAACATGCATTTATAAATAAAAGAAACAGGCAAAGGTTGGGCCTATAACAATGCTGAGATATAAGCTATACATTGTGTGGCCCCCGGCCCTACTTCGACATCTGAAAATGATTGCGACCCAGACTCTTTTGTTACCCTGTATACCACTGCCAGTAACATCTATGTCTCAGTGATCAAATGCACATGATTCATGAAGCATGAATCCTGAAATGCCCTGTTTTCAGAGCTTTTGAGAATAATATTCTCAATAATGCACCATAAATATATAATATACTGTGACTCTATCTCCATATACCATACAACCCCTTAGGGTCAATGACATTGATATCAACAGTAAAACTCATAACTTAAATCAATCAACCCTATCGATCTTAGTCATAATTTCTACAGATTGAGTTTACATTGGACCTTTCACCAAAATGACAGCATAACCCATCCACCTAGAGAGGCGGGGTTTCTTCAGCATTCCAAAATATAGCTAAGTAACTTCATGGCAGTTTCAAGTCAGCCTCTTGGCTCAATCAAGACTGAGATCCCCTTGAATGAAGCGAGGTTGAGCTCCAGAACCTGCTCCCTCCAGTGGAACCTCTCCAGTGGTCCAATCAATGGCCAATCCCCTGCTTATCTAATTGTCCCTGGCACCGTATTGGGGGTTGTTAATCAGCCGGAGGCATCGCTGTATCGAAGTAATGGTGTTCCTCGTAATTGCACCTCCCATTTGGTTGCGTGGCTGCGCTCTCTCTCTCTCTCTCTCTCTCTCTCTCTCTCTCTCGCTCTCTCTCTCTCTCTCGCTCTCTCTCTCTCTCTCTCTCTCTCTCTCTCTCTCTCTCTCTCGCTCTCTCGCTCTCTCTCTCTCTCTCGCTCTCTCGCTCTCTCTCTCGCTCTCTCTCTCTCGCTCTCTCGCTCTCTCTCTCGCTCTCTCTCTCTCGCTCTCTCTCTCTCTCTGCGATCACTATCAGCAAATGAGGTCAGAAAGGCAAATGCATCTAGTTTCCACCACCAGGGCTCCTGGACGCTAACAGGGTGTAGTTAAGGAGAGTGCTGGCGTTTCAGAGCTCTAGTGAAATCAATGAGGTTATCTTGCGGATGGGCCGACTTCACTGCTCTCACTACCTGATCTCTGTTGATATTAGTTCGGGCTCCAACATCGTCCACTTTTGTTTGCATTGTTTGCATCCGGCTGCGTATCGCAAACCAGAGAAATGTCGTTGGAAGTTGAATTGTGTTTTATTTTCCTCGCACGTGAAGATTCTGTCTTTGCAATCACCATCAGTCATTCTTATCAGAATCCAGTTTCCCATGGGAATGCTGTGATTAGCATATTTAGAGGGCCACTGCATCTGATGCCGTCTTTTCTTATCCACGGTGGCGTTGTGATATCGGAACAGCTCCAGGGCAAGTCGGGGCAACTGTCTGACTGACATGCAAATGGGAAAACAATTCAAATCCCGATTGTGCGTATGGGCCGTAATCCGGAACCGCGACTAGCCCGGAGGACGAACCTGAGTGGCGTACGAGCCCAAGTCTCCAGCCAATTCAGACCCCCCCATTTTAGTCAGCCAGTGGCGGAGCATGACAAAGACGGATGAACATCTGTTTGACTAAATAACCTACGATGCAAATCTATACAGACGAAAAGGCGACCGTAAGGTTGTATCTACCGCAGGCTTTTGTCTGGCCCCCTTTCCCCAGACCTCCTCCTCCCCCCGCCCCACCACAAACTGCTTTTCACTTTGAAAGGCTATCCGTCATTTCCATCAGGACTCTGTCCTCCTAGCTGGCAACTCTCTCTCCCTCACCCTCCTCTCCGCGGTTCCTTCCAGCGCCTTCGGCCTCCTCAAGAGAGCAGAACCTCTGAGAGAGTTCCTCCGTAAAGATTTTTCTTTTGCTTTGATTTTTCACACTCATTATCACCCAGTTCCCAGCTCTCCCGACCCCAGCCAAAGGGGTCCCCCCGCCATACCTGAGGGAACAATGGTGGCTGGGCTGAATTTCTCGGGGGGATGTTGGGGGTGGGGGGGGAAATGGAGTCAAGACGCAGCTATACCTCGGACACCGGCTCTGTAGCTGAAGAATGGACCAGGAGCCCATTATCCCCAATTTTCTGCAGACTAAATCAAATTAGCAGCAGACATGCTCCTGAAAGGGGAGACTCTCCGAAGGAGGGTGGTGGTGGTGGTGGGTGGGGGTGGTGGTGGTGTTACCCAGTCACAGCCCCCCCACTATATAGCCTCTTTCTTTGTACTCCTCTGTTGCCCTGCTGTAGAAGCAGGCTGAAGACCTTCTCTCCCTGATCTTCCACCTCCTCACCCTCTAATGATGCCCCCAAGGCACAGAGGCAGGTGGGAGGGTGAAAGATCTACGAGGGGTGTGACGGACCCTCTCTGGCTGTTTAAAAAGCAGCCTGTATGGATCTCCTTTGAAGCGCTTTAGGAGCCATGAATGCAGCCCACAGAGATTGCATTCATCCTGGAATTTATTCTGTTTCAGAGGAGAAACATTACTTTTTTTTCTCTTTTACACTGAAAGTAAAAAGTTTCAGATAGCTGGCAGTACTAGGATAGAAGTGCCATGATCAATGTTCGTATCATAAAATGACTCTGGAGAACCTGTTTCCTTTGGGGAATTTATATTAACATTCATGCACAATCAATACAATGCTGACCCCTAGTGGACAACATAATTTAAGAAAAAGGTTGCACACTAATACAAAAATATAAAATAATTTCACTTTCTGCTGATACCAACTGTATCAAAGTTTGCAAATGTGGACATTCATATAATTACTCCTTGGCTTTAGTGTTTCCATCGGCCCCGCTCTGTGAAGCTCGATCTGGGGGCCTCTCGGACTTCAGTCATCCAAGCCTTTTTCACAGGGGACCTGCTGAGGGCCACGTTCTGCTTGCTGCTCTTCTTCGTGGCTTCTGTACTGCCGGCAGAGACGGGCGACCCAGCAGCTGAGTCTCCCATTGCACCATTCAGAGACCGGGTCAGACTTATGTAATTCCTGTAGGACAAAGCGATTGACATCACAACGATCCGAAACACAGAAAATATCAACAATTACGACGGGTTACGATTCAAAGCGACATACTCACTTCAACTGGGCGTCAGTAAGCAACCTGAACCCTCCGCGCTCCCTGAAGGGGTCCATGGCCGGGTTGGGTTTCACCGGCGCGCCGCTGGTCTGAAAGTTCACGTGGCGTTCCGGATCTTTCTGCGCCGCTTTACAGAAGGTGCGCTCCTGAGGGTGGGGCTCGCTGTGGGGGCGTGTCGCCAGCCGGGTCGCTCTCTTCTCCGCCACCGCCGTGCGGGGCCGCTCCCTCTCCCCCGGGTGTCGCCCCGCCTGGTGTGGACCGGCGGGTGAACTGTCGGCATGGCAACGATGTGCGCCCGCGTCAAAGTGAGCCCTGGTCCTCGACGCCTTCGCCCTGTCCTCCCGATCCTTGTCTCCACTGGCCATCGGTGAGTTCTGAGCTCTCCCCCCGAACCGGGGGTTCTGCTGTCCGAGAACCGGCGGCGGTCTGAAGGCTGGGGTCTTGGCTCCCTGTGGGGATCCAGGGGAGGTAAGGGACCGTGGAGGAGGAGGTGGAGGAGGTGGAGGAGGAGGAGGAGGAGGAGGGGAGCCCCAGGCGTTCCGGGGCCTGGCGTTGGGCCCCGTGTGGAGGGCGGCCTCTCCACCACCGCCGTGGGCCTGCTGGATGGCGTTGACCTTCAGGAGGATGCGGTCTGTGGTCAGCCGATGGGGAGGGCCCCTCTTCTTCGAGCGGTCCGAAGCGGCCCGCTCGCTGGCGTTGACCGTCCCATCAGTCTTAGCGGGCGTACCAAACTCCCTGCCTGGGATAGGTGAGAAGATGGGTTCGCTGTGATAGGTAGATGTGTGTGTCTGTGTGCGTGTGTGCGTTCGCGCATGAACGCGTGCGCGCCTGTGTGCGTGTGGCTGCACTGTTTGTCGGCGTGGACCTTTTGAAGTGTGTCTCTGTGTCCAGGCGCTCTCCGCCCCCCGGCCGCTGGCGGGCCTCCCGGGGGAGATGGCCGAGGGGGGCGGGGTCCTGAACTCGGGCTGCAGGTCCTGGTAGGCCCGGCTGCGCCTGTGGCTGCGCAGGTCGCTCCAGCTGCACGGCCGTAGGGACTCCTGCTGGGACTCTGTGGATCATATGTACGGGCATATCATGAATCATGAAGTTCTGTTTTAAAGAGAGTCGAACAAGATGAATGCGGAATGAATAGAGCGCTTTTCTTTGGCGCAACAACAACAGCATTCATTCACTCATACGTATATTCATTTACACATTCATACATTCATGGTGTGAATGTATGCACTCAAGGTCTTGTAAGGCATTATGGATACAAGAGTCAACCAAATGGCATATGTTTATGACTTAGGGGCACGCATAAAATAGTCTTTTAGGACTAACACATTTGTCCCACCTTGGCCAGGGAGTACGATGAAAAACAGCCTCTTGGCTTATTCTGGGATTTTTTAACATTTACGAGAATTCCTTTCTCTACAATAAACTAAACTGAACTAAAAGGATCTATTGAGCAGAAAGTGAACACGGTAGAACAGACTCACATAGCAGTGCACAACGCACACGCCACGTGAAGGTACTGTATCTGCCCGTCTACATGAGCAGCCTACACAACGGGTCCCCTCACTGCAGCTCCCGTTACCTCGCGCTCGCCTCATCCTGCCGGTGGACAGACAGCGAGCATGATGGGACAGCGCCGCCCTCTCCGACCGCTCGCCGTCCGGGCCGTAGATCCCCCGGCAGGGCGAGCCCACCAGCGCCATGCGCTCCGCCCGGACAAAGTCGTGAGGGATCCTGCTGGGTGCGGAGCCCGGTAGTAGGGCGACCCGGGCCCCGGAGAGGGCCAGGGCTTCGGAGGACGGAGAGCTGAGGCCCGCTGACTGGTACTCCCAGCCCACTTTGACAAACTGGAAGAGCAGCAGACTGGACTTGGTGTTCACCAACACACTGGGTAAGGGGTGGAGGAGGTGGTGGTGGTGGTGGTGATGATGGTGGTGATGATGGTGGTAGTGATGGTGGTGGTGGTGGTGGTGGTGGTGGTGGTGGTGGTGGTGGTGGTGGTGGTGGTGGTGGTGGTGGTGGTGGTGTTTGTAATAGAAGAAACAGAATGACAATCTTTGGTCGCAGCCTACCAAACTTCTGGGGATTTCTAAATGCAAGTAAGTTGTAAGAAAGGCCGCTGACAGCTCTACTCCTCTTACAATTCACAGGAAATGCCACCTAACCAGAAAACAATGCGCAACCCCCCGTTCTCTTCTGTAGCTACTAATCACAAAGTGATTAGTAGCTACAATCACGTTGTAACACAGTGAGAGCTTCTTAAAAAAACTGTGCTTTGTCAAACACTGAAAATAGATGGCCTGAGCAACGTAACAATGTTTGATTCCATTTCTTCGAATGTGTGCTCAGTCCATAAGATTTAGAAATAAAGGATTTCCAAGTATTTTTATAATTTATATCATAAGGAATATTGCTTTGTTGGTCATTTCGACCCTGATGCCGATCATAATAACTTAATAACAGTACAGCAGAGTTTTGAAGAGGCATTAAACAAAAACAAAAATTGACACCTGGGATTCAGACTCACGTACTTGTTGCCATGGAAATGAACAGAGAGAATGGGGTTGAGTTTGCTCCCGGCCATGATGACCCTGAGGCAGTCCCCGTTGAGGAGGCTGAACACCCGCATCTTCCCGTCCACGCAGCCCGTCACCACGCGCAGGTAGGCCAGGGCCAGAGACCGGACCTCCCTGCACCACACGCTTAATCATTGTCACTGAAGTCACTGAGTAACTGTATAGTATACAGTGACATTCATACTGGAGTACAATGGAAAGAGGATGAACACATAAGGATACTGTACCCAAATAGGAATGTCAGTATACAATAGTGTCATAATTTTTCCAATGTCATGTAATATAAATGTGACTACAATGCAGTGTCATCCTTTTGCCATTGTACCCAAATATAAATGTCACTGTATACAATACAGTATCATCCTTTTATCAATTGTACTCATATATAAATATCACTGTGTAATACAGTATCATTATGGGGGGGGGGGCTGCCGTAGGCGACCACCTAGTTCGCCTATGCCTTGCGCCAGCCCTGGTCAGGAGCTTACATCGGGTGGGTGAACGTCATGAGACATTTAGTGGCATCCCGGTGGGTGCTCCATGCCATGACCTTCCCATCAGCGTCACCTGACAGAAGGTGCCAACGGTCGAAGAACAAGCACTTCACAGCGCTTGTGTGGGCATCCAGCACCTAAAGAAAGAAATAAGGGGGAAATCCTTTAGCAGACGCTTTCTCACAAAGCGACTTGCAGTGAATTCATATCTATGACCATGAAGGGGCAGTTAGGGGGGTATCTCTCCGTAGAAGGAAGAAAGGTTATAGGTTAACATTGGAGATAAACCCTGTGAGTTCAAACCCCCATCACCACCATCCTGCCCTAAAGTTAAAAAAACGTCAACTTCATATGGGTCCAATGCAGGAATGAAGGACTCAGACATGACCGTGTGTGTATAATTCGTGCCAATATTCCCCTGCCTACCCTTAGCACCGACGCCTTCTCTATGTCCCATATCTTGACGAGGCCCTTGGCACAGCTGCTGTAGACCAGCGACAAGAAGACCCTCACACACTGCACAGGGCTGGTGTGTTTCCACCTCAACGTCTCCAAACACTTCCCCTTCTGCAGGTTCCACACTGTACAAAAAGAAAGGAAAAGAATAAAAATGCTTTGGATGCTTTGTTCCTTACGCTTGTATGTGTCTGAATATTACAGAGGCTGTATGTGAGGTTTATGAATTATGAATTGAGTGTAATTGGCTAGGAATTAAATGTTATGGCCATCTGTCATAGTGCGATGCGTTGTGAGAATATATTTTTTGAGGTTACATGATGGCGCCTGACTCTATGAGTTAATATAGATTTTTGTCAGTTCCCAGTTCATTTCTGACCAATAAGGGTATCTCTTCCCTGATTGGTTTAGGGATCCACTTCATCGTCAATCACAATATGCGTGAACACTGGTGGGTAAACGTAGGGAGGGAGAGAAGCTATTTTCTGCTCTTTTTTTAAAACTCTCCTATATTACTTAAAGAGCAGCTTTAAACTCTCGAAGAAATGTAAGAACTTAAGGCATTTGACCTTTGACCCTGCAGTCTTTGGCCCCGGAGACGAGGTGGTCACTGTGGACGTCCAGACAGGTGACGGTTCCAGTGTGACCACTCAACAGCATCAAACACACACTTGTCTTCATACTCCAACACCTAGGTTTGTACCGATATGAGGGAATACCAAAATACATAAATAGATCAATGAATGAATGAATGAGCAGAGAATATCTACATTTGAACAAATGTCAAATGGATTTCTATTTCACTTATGCATTGCGTGTCAAAGAGCTTCAAGACATAATTATACTATCATAAGTATAGTTATAACAAAAAAGAATCACAAAATCACAAATCCCTCTCATCATCTCCCACCATCGCCCCTCCTTACCTGATGGTGAGGTCATAGCCGGCGCTTATGACCAGGTCTCTGTCCTCACACAGAAGCACCGTGCGCACACTGCCCACGTGGCCCCTGAGCGCAGGGGCCACTTCCTTCCTGGACGCTACACTCAGTAGACGCACCACTCGGTCCTTAGAGCCCATGGCCACCAGAGAGCCCCCTCCGTAATGTACGAAGCGGTGAGGATCCTCCCTGCAACGGATGCACAGATCCCAGAGAACCGCCCACAATGTTTTATGACCTGTTCAGACTTTCAGTTCAGCCACACTTTACTATTGATTGATGTCATGCAATATTTTCTTTTCGCAAATTAATATTTGACACCTGAATGTATCTGATGGGGCTTAGGATCCTAAATATTAATATCTTTACGTCAATGTCTTATCTCAACTTAGTTGTTATGACGTTCATATTAAACCTTTAAAGTTTCGCTCCTATCTACCATCTATTCTATTAACTGTCTGAAAAGAAGGAACACTGACTTCTCCAGCAGCGTGGTGACACTGAACAAGCCGCAGTAAACATTGCGCTCCTCCATCTGCACCGCCTTCGTTCTCAGGCCTGAGTAAGCTCCTCTGAACAGCTCCCCCTGCAGGAAACCCATCACAGTCACCGCTGAGCGTACCTTCTCCTCAGCCCTCCTTCTCAGGCTCATTTAGGTTAAAGATACTGAGATATAAATGAGGAGGATGACCTCATGCACTTCAGAGGGAACGTCCCCGTCTTCGTCTTCGTCTGTTCCAATGGGTACGAGGACCTCCAGAACATTGGCGTAGACATCGCTGAGCACCTCCTTATTGCGGTTACTCTGCAGGACAGACCAGGATAGGATTTAAATAATGACACAATTGGGATATTATTTGAGATTATTATTTACTAAATAAAAAAAATTACGCTTAATTTGCATCATGCTAATTTTTCCAATGCTCATAGTTTTTGTTGTATAAATTACTAATGTATGAATATGAAAAGATTAAATTGAAATCCCATACCTGGATGATCAGAACTTGGTTTCTCACTACTTTCTTGGCGTTCTGATCTAAAACGAGGTCATCTGCAAGGTACCGCCAGTGTTGGGACACATCTCTGCAGCATCTCAAAGTGATCTTATCTGTAAGACCTAAGACAAAAGACACATCGCAAACGTGATTGGTCTGCAAATTAATATGTGTGTGAAGTGTGTTTTAAACAATACACGTTTTCGACTATTTTTAGATATATGTATAATTTGTAAGTTAACATTTAAAA
Source organism: Gadus macrocephalus (assembly GCF_031168955.1). Classification (NCBI taxonomy): domain Eukaryota; kingdom Metazoa; phylum Chordata; class Actinopteri; order Gadiformes; family Gadidae; genus Gadus; species Gadus macrocephalus. Next base: position 8,440,622 of record NC_082399.1, read on the forward strand.
TATACATTACTAGTAAATAAGCAAAGATGTAGTAGTTTGCAGAGCGAACAAAACGTGAAAAAACTATCGTTTTTTGTTCTGACCTTTTTAGGCCTATTGTCTTTCATAAACTTCCTGTCAACACATGACTTGCTTATCGGCAGTTCACTCATAGCCGGTTGCTCGGCAGGGTATTGTTGTCAGTTGTATCCTAGGGCTACCAGCTTGTGTTTTTTTTTTTAACAAGGGCATTCTTGTCCAATTGAGTAACATCCCCATGGCATCAATAGAATGGCTCAGTTACTTACTGCTGATTCAACACGGTTTGTGAATGGCAACAGAAGGACAGAGCCAATCATACTTCCCAGATGTTTCGCAAGAGTGGTGTAAGTGTGTGTGTATGGGTGTGTGTGCGTGTGCGTGTGTTTGTTTGGAAAAATTGTTGGAGTGAAATTTAGTTTCTAAAATGAATCATGAGTGTAATTGTTGTGTAGCATATTGTATAAGTTGCAGGGGGTTGTGTGAAATTATAAGTCTGCCCGGAAGTATGCCTACGTAAGTGATGCTGTGGTGTGAAAGGGAAATTACTTGCACAGGGCAAAATAACCAAAACCATGAATTTGGACAACACAACACAAACACGACACCATTGTCAACATAGATAGACCAGTAAGAAAACACAGTTACATAATCTTAAGAAAGAAACAACCTCCTATAATCGTATGTGATGAAGGCCGATGCACTGTGAGGCACGGTGAGCTAGTTAAGCTAACCTAGGATCCTCTTGGCCAGGTGGACCGGGAGGCAGCGCAGGAAGTCCCGGTACCGGCCCACCCCAGACAGGGAGGCTGAGGAGCGGGGGGTCACCATCAAGGCCGGGTCCTCCCCGTCCGAACCTGGGTCCTCCCATGGGGTCCCCTTCCTGACCCAGGCTCCCTTCCTCCTGGCTGGAAATACCATTATAAATACATACATATACATATAGAACACCCTAACACAGATAACAGAGGATAGCACCCTTTATTAACCCCAGGGAGGTTATTAAGGTGTCAAAGCAGGGAGTACAGTAACAAAATACAATGGTTATTCCACTTGTACAAATAACATGAAAAAAACACCCTTTATCAATCCCAGGTGGGATATTAAGGGTGTCACTCACAGGAGAGCAATAGGATTAAGAAAAAATAATAGAGGCAAGATTAGTAGAGTTTAAACATGATTATTTATTTTTTTTTACATTTTAGCCAGTTGATAAACATCACTGGTATTAATAAAATACAATTCATATTCAAGAAATACTAGTTAATGATAATAATAACATAATATAACAGATAAATAAAATATAATCTTTCTAAAAAATAAGGAAATCATTTCTACTCGCCTAGCTACACTCAACGATGGAGGCCTACCTGGTTCTCTTATGGTTGGCTCAAATGATGTGGAGATTAGACAAGTGGGTCTCTTCGCATCATTCTTGTCCTCACAAAGTGACACCGGCTCAAACATTGAGCCGGCTTGCCTGAGAAGATCCAGGTGTGGACGATCTTCAGAGCAAAAGGAGGAAGCACAATCTGGGATGGAGTCCACCTCTGTGGCTGGAGAAACAATAGGAGGGTCATGTTTATTTATTAAATCATTGCGATTTTTTTCTGTTTAAGAAGTGAGTGAGTGAGTGAGCGAGTGAGCGAGCGAGCGAGAGTGATTGAGTGAGTTAGAGATGCACATAATTGACATACTAAAGGAAATAGGTAAAACTAGTTAAATAAATAAATAGACTAATGGAAGTATTTGTTAAGGTTAAAGGAAACAATACTCATAATATAGGCTGGTACAGCTCAGAATCTCACCATTTCGGAGCAGACATGCGCGTTGCTCCCTTGCCAGAAGCACGTCGTTGAGGTTTGCGAGCATGTGCAGCAGCCCAGTGTCACAAAGCGACAGCACCGATAACAGATAACTTGACTTAATCCAGTCCTGGCTGCAACTAAACCAATTCAATGTTTCCACCACGTCTGCGCTGAACAGTTTTCTATCCAGCGCTCGGTTCGAGCTGAGAGTCATCACATCATCTGCCAAGCTTGGCCTCTTTGACCTGCTGTAAGTAAAGTCTTTCCCGAAGGTGACCTGCAGCACATCCCTAATGCTTTCGAGAACCGGCACGCTTTTGCAGCGCACTAGTAGTCCGATGAGAAATGTCCTCTTGGTCGATTCCCCCGCGCGGCTCAACAACCTTGTCGAGTCCGTGAGTTTAGTAGTGAAACGGCAAGATGTGCAAGTTCCACAAAAGGTGAATCCTTCTTCTGCCCCTTTCATTTTACACCGAAACCCGCCGGATTTCGCAGACATGGAGTTTTTCAATTCGATCATGATGCCCGTTTTTTGTATTTTTTGCAATTGTCAACTAAATCTAAATGTCTGCCTAGTTTATGGCTGTGTTGTGATCGATGGTGAGCTGAGCTGTTTCTCTCGGTTGTCATGTGGTTGCTATGCACCCGCGTCCACGTAGTTACAACAGGTCATCATCAGTCATCAGGCGTGATCACGGCATCGTTTGTTTCCAGACTACACTTCATCTCTGCAGACCTGATGATAAGACTTAGCATACAGTAGGCCTATATCTGTAAAGATGTAATCATAGGACATGTAGGCCTACACCTTGACAAACTGCTGTTCATCGTATAGTCTAAATTCAAAATAAGTGCACTCAACAAACTTGCACATAACGGTTCTAAATACGGTGCCACCATTTGAGTTATTAATTTTCAACATTTTGCACATTGCACCCAATATGTAAATGAATCCCAGAATAAACGTTAGCATCCAACTATAACTAGAGGAGTCTCTGGTGTATCTGATTATATCGACAACCGTTAATCGACTTCACACTTGGTGTATTGCTGAGGACCCGGGGAAGTGCAGTGTTGCGTGTGTGTTTGGATGAGGTGGTTCTCGAGAAATCTGCAAGGCCAAGCAATCGGCCCGTTCCGCCTATAATGTCTCGCTGCGGCTTGTAGGACATGGACATCCAACGTCCAAGTGCTGTCACGTGATTCCACTTGCCACCCCCACTGACGTCACTGGCTAATTACTGAAACAAGTGATTGCAAAAACATGCGTTTGTGAAATTAGTTTTTGATGGGTCCACTCCTTAAGCCAGGTGTATGGAAGCATATATGTAGCAAAATACAAATGGCAATGCAATTTGCAATTACATTATGCAATTGACCATTCATTTTACAATTTTATAATGTAATTTGTAAATACGTTATTCAAAGTGACAATGCAATCCTCAATTAAATTTGCAAAAGTTATAACAATAAAAATAGAATAACATTTTGTCAAATTCTTTGAGTTCCTTTATTCAAATTGAAAAGCTATAGCATCCCCGTTATTGCAATCCACTTCGCCACGCTCCTTGTGTTGCGATATTGAAATGGCATTTCAATCCGCAAAACGCTTTGCAAAAAATTTGGCAAAACGTTTTCCAAAAATACTTTTATTTTTTTAACCCAAAAATTATATTCGGGGCTAATTAAACACAGGGTCTGTGATTAGGATGTCTGGGTTCAGGTTCTGCGTTCAGGGCCTAATCGACCAGGTAAACACGTGTCCTGCTGTCCTCCGAGCTCCAGGAAACCTGTCTCAATCCTACATCTCAACCCTAACCCTAACCCTTAGCTCATGGCTACCCCTAACCGATACCCTACCAAATGGGACAACCCTACCCTGTGACGTCATGATGGTCTCCCCGTGGCCCCCTAGCAGATAACCGGACCCCTGGTAATGTTACAAGAGACAGACTGGCTGCCATTGTCTCGGGCAACGAGCAAGACCCATTGTAAAGATGTTTAACCTGAAATGATATTTATATTTTGTAATTGGCATGTTTAAATAAAGGATTTAATTTAATACTATTTGTCCCTCGTAATATACCTTTATTTTGAATGTCACTTAGCTACATGTTAAAGGTGGTATTAGATAATAATCGGTTAAGAACAAGAACACTTTAGAAGAAACACTTTATTTAAATAAGAAACACTGAACCACACATCTAAAAATACATACACACGCATCTAAAAATACACACACACGCACACCTAAAAATACACACACACACACACACACACACACTCTCAGCTTTTGAGAGAATGGTGGAGAATCACATCTTCTCCACCATTCCGCCAACTTTGCCTCGCTCTCCCCATGCCTCACCTGCTCCCTGGCACTCTCCTCGTGGAAGGGGTGTCTGGGGTGGTGGAAGAGGTGCCTGGGGTGGAGGAGCATGAGGGAGAGGTGGGGGGGGCTGGTGGCAGTGGACTCAACGAAGTCCTGAAAGAAAACGAATAAGAAGGAATAAGGAATTATATGCCAGAACTGGGTGATATGGCCATATGTTATGTACAATATATAATAGCTATGTACACAATATAGTACTGCCAAAAAATACATTGATTAACCATGTAATATTACTAATATAATATAATATATTAGTATATATAATATTACTTATAGAATATTACTAATATAACATATTAGTATAAAGCTTATTTTTAACCTGGAGTCACTAGAACATGGAAGATCTGGATATCATACGACATGAGCCCGGCAGCTCCCCGACCGCAGGCGGTCGGGGAGCTGCCGGGCTCATGTCGTATGATATCCAGATCTTCCGAGAGTCCGCGGCCGGGCTTCGAAGCACGCGGCCGGGCTGCAGAGTATAATTAATAAAAAAATTAATAGTTAATTACAGAGAAAACACTTACATTTGTGTTTTTCCAATCCTGTCGCATCTTTTCGCCCTCCATCTTGTCTAGGATATTTCTTGATTTTCCGTTTTCTCGCAAGGTATTGTGGGAGCAAGTCAGAACTGAAGCGCTTTGAGTGTGCCCATCGAAAATCTAAATTTTGAGGGGATGTTAGCCCTCCCCCTTAAGCTACCTTTAAACTGGTATTGGGACATGGCTCCACGGCGCGTGAACGCGCAACAGCGAGGGGTAGGGCTGAGATTTTCCTTGGAGCAAAGGAATGAGATTCGGCCGTTCCAGGTGGTTAATATTTAGCTCAGACGTCGTTCACTCAATACATTCATGATCCAAAATCTGACCGCAGCTGACCTCAGATCTGGTGAACTGGGCTTTTATTTCTTTCACTTCATATGTTTCGACCAATCCTGTTGCTGGAGGCAGAGTTATTTGCAGACAAACTAGAGCAGCCCATGAACATTTAAAAATGTAAATACAGACATTCCTGTATAATTAAGGTGTATGACAGCTCCCTCTGCTGGACAACAGTCTCACACCAAACTGCATTTTCCGTTTGAACCAACAGCTATAGTACAATGATGTGAGACGGGTTGGTGGATTGAACGTGTTGTAGTAGCAGAGAATAGCCTGCGAGGCAGTATGTACATTGTTAAATACATGAATAGGCTTGAATTTAGTAGTAATATGGAGGTTTCATATTTTTACAAAATGGATTATGTGAACATTGATGAATAACAATCATGTATATTAAATGTATTGCAGGAGTTTAGCTTGACATTAACCAAGTTAAAGGACAATTAAATGAACCGCACCAAACATGTAGAAGTCAATGTGGGATTTTAATATATAAACAAACACTTGACAGAAGTTGAATACAATTTTGTAAAGGAAAGCAGAGGAAAACATTTTCCCAAATGAATCTTTTCAAAATGTCACCACCATTCCGAAAGCAAGTGAAGAGGTTTGTGTAAAAGCAGTCCTCCCTGACCAGCTCTGTCCCTGACTCTAAACGCTGACTCTCAACCCTAACGCTGAACCCTCTGAGGGCAGGAAGACGCGCCTTCAGTGTAAAGGTTTGAACCACAGAGAAGGAAGAAGAAGAGGAAGCAGTAGAGAGTAGTGAGGTTAGTGACAGACGTGAGAGAAAGGCGTAGGGAAGCACACGGTTACATGTGGGGTCAAGAAGATCACTCCCACTGGAGGTCATTGATCCATCAGCCTCAGACCGCTGAGCTCAGCAGGTCTTCTGGAGGACGAGGCGCAGATGAACTGAGGAGACGGGAGTAGCAGGATGTCAGAATCAGGGCGGGTTCAGCTCAGGTGTGTCTACCCCCGACCAAACAGGATCAGGTGAGGTTCAGCTCAGGTGTGTCTGCCCGGACCGAACAAGGACATTGATTAGGTTCAATATTCAAAAGATGCAACATTATCTGAACCAAAGATAAGTCATTAAGGAGCAGGCAGGCTTTAGGGCGCCTTGCTCAAGGACGCATCACTGTATTCGGAGGACTTGAACCCGGCACCATTGATTTGAGAGATGAACCCCCAGCCCCCTACCTAGTCCACTATGTCCAGATAATGCAAACTTACGAGGAATCCTTGATGGTAGAGTCCTGGTTGTCCTCTGGATTTGCCTTCCAGATGTACGGCTTCTCCATCAGCCCTCCAGATTCCTGGTCTGGTTACAAACGTAATTCGTCTCACATATCAGGTAACAAACACAGGAGTAGTTTGTCTCCAATATCAGGTAACAAACACAGTAGTAGTTGGGCTCTAATGTAAGGTAACAAACACAGGAGTAATTGGGCTCTAATGCAAGGTAACAAACACAGGAGTAGTTTGTCTCTTAATGTAAGGTCACAAACACAGGAGTAGTTGGGCTACTCCTGTCAAAGTAACAGCTGTATTTTGCCCTTTAAGTCAACCATGTAAGTAAATACAAACTTACTAGGAATCCTTGTTGGTCAATTCCCTAGTCGTCCTCCAGCGTCTCAGCTCCTCCATCAACTCTCCTCCGACAGAGTCCTGATCTGGAACAAACAGCGGAAGTCTTGCTTCAACATGTGGTAAAACAGATGTAGTCATCTGGTATATATGGTACAAACGCTGGTAGTTTGTGGTAGCAGTATTCTACGAGAAGTGGCAGTGAGTGTGATGATCACTTCAGAGTCAAGCTCCATCTACCCCGCGACAGACGTCCTTCACCAGGCAGGGCCTCCACCAGCTCCTCCATCAGGCAGGGCCTTCAGCACGGCTCCTCCATCAGCTCCTTCAGCCATGGATTCCTGGTCTGGTTACAAACACAGTTGGTCTCAGCAGTAAATCAACTGGGGACGCAACAGACCCCACCTCCTGCATCTGCATTGTGTAAAAGCAGTCCTCCCTGACCAGCTCTGTCCCTGACTCTAAACCCTGACTCTCAACCCTAACACTGAACCCTCTGAGGGCAGGAAGACGCGCCTTCCGTGTAAAGGTTCGAACCACAGAAAAGGAAGAAGAGGAAGCAGTAGTGACAGATGTGAGGGAAAGGCGTGTGGAAGCACACGGTTACATGTGGGGTCAAGAAGATCACTCCCACTGGAGGTCATTGATCCATCAGCCTCAGACTGCTGAGCTCAGCAGGTCTTCTGGTGGACGAGGCTCAGATGAACTGAGGAGACGGGACCGTCAGGATGTCAGGATCAGGGCGGGTTCAGCTCAGGTGTGTCTGCCCCTGACCAAACAGGATCAGGTGAGGTTCAGCTCAGGTGTGTCTACCCCCGACCAAACAGGATCAGGTGAGGTTCAGCTCAAGTGTGTCTGCCCGGACCAAACAAGGACATGATTAGGTTAAATATTCAAAAGATGCAACATTATCTGAACCAAAGAGACGTCATTAAGGACCAGGCAGGCTTTGGTGCGCCTTGCTCAAGGACGCATCACTGTATTCTGAGGACTTGAACCCAGCACCATTGGTTTGAGAGTTGAACCCCCAGCCCCCTACCTGGTCCACTATGTCCAGATAATGCAAACTTACGCGGAATCCTTAATGGTAGCGTCCTGGTTGTCCTCAGGATTTGCCTTCCAGATGTACGGCTTCTCCATCAGTCCTCCAGATTCCTGGTCTGGTTACAAACGTAATTTGTTTCTAATGTAAGGTAACAAACACAGTAGTAAATTGTCTCTAATGAAAGGTAACAAACACAGTAGTAGTTTGTCTCTAATGAAAGGTAACAAACACAGTAGTTGGGCTCTAATGCAAGGTAACAAACACAGGAGTAGTTTGTCTCTAATATCAGGTAACAAACAGTAGTAGTTGGGCTCTAATGTAAGGTCACAAACACAGGAGTAGTTGGGCTCTTATGGCGCGTAACAAAGTAGCAGCTGTAGTTTGTCTGGTAACCAACCACAGTAGAATGCCGTAACTTGTACTGGACAAACTAATCCTGCGTTACAACAAGTCCACTCTGTTTATTTTATGCAAACTTACGAGGATCCTGGTTGGTAGAGTGATGTCATCCTCCAGAGTCTTGGCTCCTCCATCAGCTCTCCTCAGCCAGAGTCCTGGTCTGGAACAAACAGCGTGAGTCTGGCCCTAACGTCTGGTAACAAACATGAAGTTTGTCTTATTTTTAAGCCCTTTATTTCCACTTTGTTGTTTGGTTAATACAAACTTACAATCCTGGTTGGTAGAGTGATGGTCATCCTCCAGATTCACGGCTCCCCTACCAGCTCGCCTCCGCTCCAAAAACACGTTCTAGTAAGAAAACACAGCGGTAGTTGGTTAACGCATGTCAAAGTAACAGCTGTATTTTGCCCTTTAAGTCAACCATGCAAGTAAATACAAACTTACGGGGAATCCTTGTTGGTCGATTCCTAGTCGTCCTCCAGCGTCTCAGCTCCTCCATCAGCTCTCCTCAGACAGAGTCCTGGTCTGGAACAAACAGCGGAAGTCTTGCTTCAACATGTGGTAAACAGATGTAGTCGTCTGGTATATATGGTACAAATGCTGGTAGTTTGTGGTAGCAGTATTCTACGAGAAGTGGCAGTGAGTGTGATGATCACTTCAGAGTCAAGCTCCAACTACCCCACGACAGACGTCCGTCACCAGGCAGGGCCTCCACCAGCTCCTCAACCAGGCAGGGCCTTCAGCACGACTCCATCAGCTCCTTCAGCACGGCTCCTCCATCAGCTCCTTCAGTCATGGATTCCTGGTCTGGTTACAAACAGTTGGTCTCAGCAGTAAATCACCTGGGGACGCAACACACCCCACCTCCTGCATCTGAGGTTCACTTGTAAAATGGAAGACACTGTAAACACTTAAATTAGACAACGTCTGCAGATTGTCGCGTTCAGCAATTCATCCACTTCGGTCGTAGCAGCACTGGTAACATTAATGGCTCATATGACTCTTGCATAACCCCCGTATGAATTAACTCACAGCTTGGCACAGATTTAAAGTCATAAGATGATCAAAACCAGACCTAAACTACCGTGGATTTTAGTGTTTCAGATGAGCTTGGTGATGGTTACCCTCTGGTCCGGTGCTGCAGGCCCCTGGTCTCCAGCCTCAGTCTCCGGTCCACCCTGGCACCACAAGCCTCCGGTCCCCAGCCTCTCAGCCTCGCCTTTCAGCTACAGCAGAAGGTTTATATCAGCATTTGCCCAACAATAAACTTATTTGACTCATCCGAGTTACACAATTAATTGAACTATTATTTTATAACTCAAGGCTAGAAAAGACTTGAGACCAGACATGAGCATCCCAATTTTGGGAATGAAGACAGCAGTCCACAAGTTTAAATAAGTGGTTCAGGCCATGCATTGAAACTGACCTGAGAAGACTCTACTCACACATAGCACTGACCTGTTCTGGAGGACTTCTGACAGGAGGTGGAAGTCTGGCTCTGGGTGAGGAGGTGGAGGTCTTGCTCTTGGTGAGGAGGCAGACACCTTGGGCCAAACGACATGTTACCTTTTTAACCTTGTACAGTTCTAGAGTATCTTCTACTGTAACATGTGGGAATGATGGCCATTATTTTAGCTTTTATAATATCCAGTTGTTAACTCTGCACCAAAGTCGTTGTCTAACGTCATTCCATTGGGTAGGGTTTAACTTCTGTGGCAATTAATGACAGCAGATATTTAGAACGTACAAAAGCTGAAGTAACAAAGAACACTAAGCAGTATCGATATTAAATCAAACATACTCAGCCATATTCAGGTGCTTGGTTCCGTTGAAGAAATGTCAAATTATCTTCCATTTTGAAATGATTTTAAGCCTTCCCTGATGTCAAAAATAGGCCCGCAAGTAGAACGCTGTTTTGTACGCAGTGAGAGTCCCGCAACGTCATCGTGGTTAAGAGTACGGCGCAACCATCGGAAATGATCAACATATTGTACGACGTACGTGTCAGTATGTATTTAATATCAAACTTTAGTTGTTTAAGATAGGGGCAACAATTCCCAATGAAAAACGACTGAAAAATAGTTTCCGTTGGCAACGGCTCGAGGTTACGCAAATACAATCCAGAACGTTCCGCCAGATTCCCTCAGGGGACTCCCGTCCAACTAACTGCCAGGTGGTTTCTTATGGCTGTCAAGACTACAACGTTCTATGCTAACCATTGGGACTAAATCAAGTGACCTCACTCAGAACCTTCCACGGCGGGAAGCACAAACCGTCCGACTGGAATCCGAACATTCCGGCCGGAACCAACCAAAGAAAAAACATAACCAGCGCCTCACCTTGAGCTGAACGGAGGAAGATCCTGAAGTCCAGCGATGGTCTTCATTAAAACACAGCCAACAGACTTACCTTGAGGAGATCTGTTTGTTGCTGTTGGTCATTAATACTATTCAGTGTACCTTTACATTATTATGCACCCAGTGTACAAGTTATATCACTCAAAACCATACGAAGAACCAAACTACCATGTACGTCCCACAACAACATTAAACCTAAAATCCTGGAATCATTCAAAACAAAACTGTCTACATTTTACAATTATCTAGATTATTCAGGGTACAAACCATACAGAGCAAATCTAAACGTTGACCTCAAAGAGGGCCGACCATAGCCCTGCAACGTCACCCTGACCGCCTCATCACCAACAGCAAATCATGCCAGCCAGCCAACACATGTACAGCTCCAGTGAGACGTGGGCATCTGAGTGAAAGGACTGCCCATAATAAAAAGCCCAATTCCTGAACTATCCAACCATCTTCATGGTTTAAAGATTTACAGACTTGACATTCCATTGTGTTCTTATCACCTTAGTCTGCTCCCTCGTTACTTATAAAACTATACATCTCCATCACTAGAGTGTTGCATCCTACTCATGGGGGTGTGGTCTGAGTGAGCAGAGATGCATGCTGGGATACTGTGCCGTCTGAAGTCTTCAGTTCCATAGACACGCCCCTCAGGAGAAACCAAGTGTTTGAGAATCTGTCGTGACATCAGTTACATGAGCTGGAATATCCTTCAAGAAGGCGCCAGGATTCTCCGAGGAGAAAGGCCAAGAGGAAGATGCAAGGGTTCTTCCTCTCAGCCAGTGGAACACAACGGTCTTCAACAGAGTACCATGGAACACTTTGAAACATTCTCCTCTTCACACCTTGAAGCCCCAGTGAAGGTTTCCTTACCTCCTCAGCTGAAGAGCACAACTTCAGCACGAAGAGCGCACTAGCTGGTTCTGATTTAAGGGAACCAATCGTTCAGCTAGTCCTGTCCGAAACAAATACAGTTCAGCCTGAGAAGACGTGCAACTGAGAGCAAGACAAGATCCACAGGGCTCTCCATCAATCCAGCCAGGTAGGTAATGCGTTAACCAAGAGCCGTCTCATTACAGGTCTGAAGGTCATCTTGAATATCCATTTAGGTCCCTTTCCAACGTCAGACTCCTCCAGAATTCCTTTTGGTGTCCATCCTCCATTGATCCTGATTGGTGTAGTCCTAGTTTGAAGTCACTGATCTGAACACACCGCTTGCATCCTTTTACACTTGAGTTGGATACTCTCCTTCCTGCCCAGTGTGTTGGATCTCGCTCCGGAGCGTCGCTCAGGGCTCTTCATGTCTACTGGAGGCCCTTAAGTAAACGTGTGGCCGTCCATCAGGTATGATTTAGTTGACCATTCCAATATCCCAAGCCAATCGCACAGACCCCCGTATGAACATTATCACTGTCAAAGCAAGCCGGACACATACACAACCCAGGACAGGCACGTAGAACCCAGGTGTGAGTGGGAGAGACACACACACACCAAAACCCTAGCGATCAAAAATATTCCAACACACACACACACACACACGGTAAAAACCTCATAGCAAATAACATTCCATCATCCCCCCCCCAGCTCTCCTTCCAGGGCACCCATAACAGAACAACCAATGTCTCCAGAGACGTAAATTATGTACAACATTCTTCAGTGGCGTCCCACATTGGTGATGGATTATGCTTGGCGTCTCCAAAATGTGTCCCAGATTGATTCAACATCTCTGAAGTCGTGTCTTTGTAGTCCAGTGGTTTCCTGAATGAGGGGCCTTCACAGATGCAAACGGTGCAGCTTTAGTCAGCCTGAGGACAGGAAGGAGGTCATCTGTTCAGAAGACCACCCAGTAGAGGGGGGTGGCTCTTGAGGAGCAGGATCCATATGGGGATGGCCCCAAATAAGACCTTCTTGGAAAAGAAACTGTTCCTGAGGAGTCACGATGCCTGGAGGGGACTGTTGAATGTGTTCCATGGTTCTCTGTGTCAGACTGAAGTTGTGTTTTAGTCGTTGAGATGAGGAGCCCCCTCATCTGCCCCTGGTGTTTCTCCTTCTGAATCCCTGTCTCCAGCTTTAAGAACATTCCAGTCCATGTAACTGACGTCACGACAGTTTCTCAAACACTCAGTTTCCCCTGAGGGGGCGTGTCCACAGACCTGTAGACTCGAGACAGCTCTGTATCCCAGTATGCACCTCTGCTCACTCAGACCACACGCTCATCAGTAAAGCAACACTCAAGTGATGCAGATGCAGAGCTCAGGAGAGTAGAATGAAAGAAGACTGAAGATATCAGAACCCAACCAATTACAACAATAACTTGGAGCCTGTAACCATTTTAACAAATCATTAATACCAACATAAACCAAACACCTAAGTAACCCATGAACCAATAAAACATCCTTAATACTCAGATCAACCTTCAGGTAACAGGTTAACTCACCAGGAAGCCAAAATACATTAATGTGCCCAAGAGTAATGAGAAATTAATGACTTACAGTTTGCAGATATGCTTCATGGTTAAGTTGGGATACTCACAGAACTGCAGTTAAGTATCTATGATAGACCTTTGAAGGAAGGAACAGTTTACTCATGGTCCAAATTTCAAATGAGAGTTAAACCACCACAATCCCAGATTTCCTTCACACATTATCAGGGATTTATATTCAACATACAAGTCACGTCAGTTGTGCTTTGCCACACAATTCTACTCACATCAGGTTCAGATGAGATGCTCCTCTTTACTTCAAAAAGTCTTTAACCTGTGAAACTGGAAGAGATGTTAAACAAGTCACAACAGACCTCAACAGTACACAAACAAATGTGCTGTCCGGTTCCCTTTTAAGTGAAACGCACCAGATGCAACCAATTAACTAATTAAGAAAACCACCTGGCAGGCGAGCTGCGGCAGGTGAGCTAATTAGTAAAACTCAATGCAGGTTCGGCACCCTGTGGTCTTCTTGTTAACAGTAAGAGGCTATTTCAGCTGTGTTTAATCTTAAATGACCTCCCTCATTTTAATTAAAGGGATGAGTCTGATTTGACTGATTTAGATTCAAACTTCAAAACGAAAAAAGTCTTCATTCAATTCACCTTACTTTGTGCGCGAGTGTGTGTGTGTGAGAAGGAAGCTTTCATCAAAGAGACCAGAGAAACTCATTCACTGGTTAAACTGGAGTCATCGCCTACCACCACACATGTTAACGCACACACACACCACCCACACCCCATACAGACACACAATACACCATAGATTCACACCATATGCACGCACACACACCACAGATACACATAAATTCACACACAATATTGATACACAAAACATAAACAATATGCACACACAAACGACAGATACAAACCATATATATACACACACCATATAGATAAACACACCAAATAGACAAACACCAAAGATTAACTTAATATAGATACAAACTAGGTTTAAGGGGCGGGATGCCACAACATATACACAGATCTGACTGGGGATAGGATAGGTTAATACACTTGAGGTGGCAAACAGGTTGTTGTTTATTCTCTTGCCAGAAGGACTATGTATATCTAGACTAGGCTACTTGCTACATGTTTATGAATATTTTTATTGATTTTTTTCCCAAAGATCATATTCGGGGTTAATTAAATAACATCCGAGGCTTTATCCCCGAATATTATTTAATTAGGGACGCCACTGCCTTAAGCTAACGTATTTATTCACGATAGCAGACACTTTAAATAATAGTTATAATTACATGCAACTTATAATGAACTTTATTCGTCAGCAGTGCTGAAATTTGTCTTGCGACCCAGCAGCCGTTGCATGTAAAAACAGAAAACATGAATTGCACACATTGACATGACACATTGAAACACAACAAATGTACATACATGGGTACAGATAGTCGAGAGCACATTGTCCACCACTTCGCCTATCTCCGGTTTAGCATCAAAGTCGATTGATGGACAAAAGACTTTCGTCTAACCTTCTTGAAAATTGGTACCTCGTATCTCCTTCCTGAGGGCAATAACCTGTATTCACTACACAAAACATGACTAGTGTTTGAGGTGATGTTTTTTGCCAACCTCAGCATGCTGTTGTCATACGTGGAAGTATACAGCTCCTGAAGTGGTTGTCCAACAATCTTTGAACAAATGTTTAGTTGTTGTAACATTTGTGACTTTAGGGCTACAGACAGACATCCATACCAGGTGGTACTGCAGTACTGAAGAACACTCATAATGACAAGTGAAAAACAAAAGAAGAATCCTTCTACTGGCACCAAAAGATCTTAAACGGCGAAGGAAATAGATTATTTGCTTTTTTTTCTTACACACTGATTCAATCTGATCTTTCCAAGACAGAAGATGGTCTATTACTACTCCTAGGTATGTGTATGAACATACCTGTTAGGGTCTCCGTGAGCCGAACATACCTGTTAGGGTCTCCGTGAGCCTCTAATGCGTTGTCGTCTCATGGGCTTCCTAGCTCTCCATGGTTCCCGGTCTCCTCTGTCTGTCCTCGTGGCCCTTTTAAGATGGCTCCTGCTCCATCCAACAGGTGTCCCCCAATCACACTGATTGGGGAGAGAGAAGTGGTGCTCTCTGTCGCCAGTCGGTGGGTGGCGGCGGTATATGCCGTCGACCACCTCATACATACAAATGTATATAAAGGAAAATATACGAAAATGAAATGGCTAAAGTTAATGCAAAATTATGATGTAGTCGAGTACAAACAGTCTACTCTCATTGCAGTCTTTGGAAGTTAATTCTGACTGATATACTGTTATCTTCCACAGCATGACATAACACATCTTAGGAAGTGGTGGTGCTCCACCTTGTTGGAGAATCTCCATACAGAAGGGTGTAGTTCTTCTGAAGCAGATGTGCTGTGAATTCCAATATTAACACAACCGTAACAATGACCTACAAAAACTGTGTGTGTGTGTGTGTGTGTGTGTGTGTGTGTGTGTGTGTGTGTGTGTGTGTGTGTGTGTGTGTGTGTGTGTGTGTGTGTGTGTGTGTGTGTGTGTGTTTTGCAGTCATTGCAGACGGTTTGCTCATTTCACAGAGGAGGGCAGAGAGACGGCAAGAGGAACTCTACCACCTATCTTCGGTATCCCGAGGAAGCGCAAAGCGTCCGAAATGGAGGAGACATAATATTTGTCTTTTCTTTATTTCTTTATTTTTTATTGGTTTGTTTAAAGAGAAGAGCGGAAAATAAAATTTATAATAATGGATACCAATTCCAAGAAACATATTATTTGAATCGAAATGAAATCATATATTGATGGTTATTAAGCACACAATATACACCGCAAGAAAATAAAAACGTTTTTTGCAAAGCAAACAATTTCTGTTCCCCCTTTTTTCATTTGTCACGTGAAGTCGTTCCCCATTTTGTTATACTTTTCTATCATTGCCAGTACGTTTTCTTTTTTATTATATCAATATAAATTTAAACAAAATATAAAGAGAAAAGTCGACTCTCTCTAGCTTTCAATTCAATCCTGTTATTAGTTAGTTTTAATCCGACTGTACATTACTTTGAAAGGATGAACCTCAGTTTTGTGATTTAGACCTCACTCCCAGAGGTCCACGGACCACGGTGCAATGTTTTTTTTCACCACCTCGGTCAAATTTTGGGTTCCTAAATTGGCCCTCAGCTGTCAAAACTTTGAGAACCCCTGTTGTCGACCAACATCGGAAAACTGTAGTTCCACCATAGAAACGCTAGAGGTCAGCAATACTCCCCGTCGCACAATGACGTCGGTTAGGAAAAGTGGAGTCGAATTCATTTTAAACAGCGCTGTCTTTTCCTATGTTAGAAAGGAAGCACATTTTCATCTCTCCTTGACCCGATGACGTTTTCCACAAAGGTTAGGTAAAGGATAGGAGATTTGACTATTCGTAGAGGAATAGGGACACAGCAGTCTCACCGCGTCCGCCATCTTGTCGTCACGTGACAGCACTTGGACGTTGGATGTCCTTCCTACAGGCTGCAGCGAGACCTTACTCGAACGGACAGGCCCGTAATGAATGGGCTTGCACTTATGCACTTTGCAGCACTTATGTTAAAACACAGAGAAGTATGTAGTGCATTGGGATCTCGACCAGGTGGCTGCATAGGCTATGCATATTGTGTGTAGTTCTTCATAAGCGAAAGAAAAGTTGGTCAGAATGTCTTCTTTCAAGGCAATGGTAGAAAGAGAGAGAGTGTCCATAATATACCACAGAATAAAACTATAAATGTTTTTTTAAATAATCCCAGTCCTAAAATGAGTTAACCCTCTGAATGTATTATTTTAGAGCAAGGTATTACGATACATAAGGTCTGTTTTATAAAATATATATATGGATATAGATAATATTGGAATCCCTGATTGCATTATACGGCCACTAGGGGGCTTCAGTGAGCCCCTAAACCAACTCAAATTGCCCCTAGTGTAGGCCTAATGGAAATTGCAATGTGTGACGCTAATGTGAATATAATGGTTGAGAGATGAGGGCAAGGGCCTGCAATGACAGCGTTGGATCCCAGACATAGATCGATGACAAATAGACGCTTTGCATTTCCCTCTCTCTTTCCCTCAAGATTCAAGCTTCAAAGTGTGCTTTTTGCATGGAAAACGTATAAATACATTTGCAAAGCACAAGAGTCAAATACGATACAAAATAATAATAAAGGGTAATAAGAGTAATAATTACAACATTAAAAAAAAATGTAAGCTGTGGTGAGCACGATTGCGTCCGGAGAATGTGGGGGACTTTCAGGATTAAAGAACACAATAGTGCATTTCCCCTCGTACTTGCGTAGCCCGGCTGGTTGTGTGGCGTGAGTGGGAGGGGTTTTGGGAGTGCCGATGGTAACATTCTTGAAAACAAAGAGAGAAGGCCAGCATTTTTTTGATTTGTAGAGTGTATCAAATTTAGGATGTGATTTTATTGATGCAATTATTGAAATCACTATCGATCATCATTGAGATGATGATGGTGATTTTAGGCTACCAGCTAGGTGAAACTTTACACATTGCGACTTTGCAATCTTCAAAAACACAATAAAATAGAAATCCAAATGTGTATAGTGAATGATAATTTTTGTTAGAAAACAATGTAATGATTGGGATAGTGTTGAGTTAATGATACTATTGACTGGGACTGGGCCATATAATGTCTTTAACCATCTCCATAAACATTACTGACAATACGTCACTCTCTATCTGTCTCTCCCTCTCACCCCCCCTCTCTCTCTCTCACCCCCCCTCTCTCTCTCTCTCTCTCTCTCTCTCTCCCTCTCACCCCCCCCTCTCTCTCTCTCACACACACACACACACACACACACACACACACACACACACACACACACACACACACACACACACACACACACACACACACACACACACACACACACACACACACACACACACACACACACACACACACACACACACACACACACACACACACACACACACACACACACACACACACACACACACACACACACACACACACACACACACACACACACACACACACACACACACACACACACACACACACACACACACACACACACACACACACACACACACACACACACACACACACACACACACACACACACACACACACACACACACACACACACACACACACACACACACACACACACACACACACACACACACACACACACACACACACACACACACACACACACACACACACACACACACACACACACACACACACACACACACACACACACACACACACACACACACACACACACACACACACACACACACACACACACACACACACACACACACACACACACACACACACACACACACACACACACACACACACACACACACACACACACACACACACACACACACACACACACACACACACACACACACACACACACACACACACACACACACACACACACACACACACACACACACACACACACACACACACACACACACACACACACACACACACACACACACACACACACACACACACACACACACACACACACACACACACACACACACACACACACACACACACACACACACACACACACACACACACACACACACACACACACACACACACACACACACACACACACACACACACACACACACACACACACACACACACACACACACACACACACACACACACACACACACACACACACACACACACACACACACACACACACACACACACACACACACACACACACACACACACACACACACACACACACACACACACACACACACTCAGGATAGAAGAAATGGGGTCCAGACTAGGTAAAGGTTGAAGCAGGAAAGCAGTAGACACCAAAAAAAATACCTAATGTGGCCAGAAATAGAATCCAATTAATTTTGATTGAAAAGCCAGATTGAAAGTGTACGGTCTCGGGGGCTGAGGGGAAAAGCAATTCAGCCCTCAATATTAAATAACACGTAATAAGGGCCAGTGTATTTGTGCACTATTGGGTCCACTCAATTATGCACAATATAACCAACATTGGCAAATTGTTCGCAAGATTGGCAAATTCAACAAATCTACGACGTTTTTAATGCTTGCCGAACAATCCATGTGTCCATTAAATTAACTTTTAATGAGAGTCTCTCTGATTAAATTACACTATGATACATTTCTTTGATTAGGTCTAATAATAAATCACAAAAGGAAATTTCTGCTGAAGCGAGTTATTTTTCATGATTATTATTCAAACGTTAAAACTCAATGTGATTGCATTAGTCATGACATTCTCACAACTTGTTTTAATTAGAAATGGATTTGCCATTACGGGCTCCAATCAGCATAGACAAGACAAGGCAGCGTACTGAACAGTAACTAAACGTTATTTGACAATTACATTTTATGTAGAGTCTACCTCCGACTGTGACGACTGGAAAATACAGTAGGAACCTCGATTCAAAGTTGAAATGGGCTCACTCCGCTAACAAGTGACCTGGTTTTAGTTGTCAGGTCACTTGTTTGCAGATTATTTGACAGATTTGACACAGATACCGAAAAGAAGCGCTGACATTTTGGAACATGACATGGTGGCCATTATATGAACAGAGAAGGACTTTATTTTACTTATAGCTTTTATGTAAAAAAAAAAAAAAAGGGACAGCACATTGACTACATTACGGTTAATACGACGGTGCTAGGGAGAAAGGCTTTTCATCCTTGGCATGCAGCTCTTTAAGTGAACCGTTGCTGAAGCTAGCACAAAAGACAGAAAGACAAATACCACCCAGGCAGACCGACGGACAGAACGACACAGGCAGAAGGAACGTGGCCGTCCATAATACCGACTGCACTGTTCTGTCGCGTTGCTGCAGATCCATTAGTGGAGGATGATGATGTCATGGCTCCTTGCTAATTGTCACTGACAGAGTGGTGGGAGGGGGCTAAGAGGGATGGAGGGGGGGGGGGGGGTTGGCGAGGGTGAGGAGCAGGGGCAAAAGAAAGGAGCGGAGAGGAGAGTGTGAGAGAGAGGGGCGGAGAGAGAGAGAGAGAAAGAGAGGTGGAAAGTGAGAGGGGAGAGAGGGGCGGAAATAGAGAAAGCGAGGCAAAGAGAGAGAAAACAATAGAGAGAGAGAGAGAGAGAGAGAGAGAGAGAGAGAGAGAGAGAGAGAGAGAGAGAGAGAGAGAGAAAACAATAGAGAGAGAGAGAGAGAGAGAGAGAGAGAGAGAGAGAGAGAGAGAGAGAGAGAGAGAGAGAAAACAATAGAGAGAGAGAGAGAGAGAGAGAGAGAGAGAGAGAGAGAGAGAGAGAGAGAGAGAGAGAGAGAGAGAGAAAAAGGACCCAGGGGACCAGTGTACCGGTCTGTTCTGTGTCTCAGTCGCCTCTGCTGTCTTCAACCATTCAACCTCCCCCCTCCTCCACAACACACTCACACACGTGCACAATACTAATTAAAGGATGCTGAGCTCGTGCTCGTCGCAGGGCTATTGGCTATTATGATGGGAGGAGAGAGGGGCCCGGTGTAGGGGGGGAGGGTTTAATTACACCAAGTGCCTTTAGTGGGGCTGGAATGGCCAAAGGACAGCGATGCGATGCTTTTATAAGGGTCTGTTAAGAGTATATTAAGATAGCACCACTCTCTGGACATTGATTTAGATTTGCGTGATATTTATCTGTGTGTTTGTGTGTGGGTGTGTATATGTATATGAGGCATGATAGGCTTATTTTAATTCATGTCGCATACAAATAAAAATTACATGTCTCAGCATCGTAAGGGTTCTTCACACGGGTTCTTGACGTGTAAACCGAAACACACTCTCAGTGTTTTGACCGGCAAAGTAAGTCTTCTGGTCAGTTTGCCTCGGAGCGCAGTTTTTTGTGCCCCGAGCAGGGGTTCCTCCGAGTAGTGTGGGGGTGGCTGACGGGTGAGTCAGTGGTGATCAATAAGTAATGTTAAGTCAACAACATTCAACAACAGTCACACCCTTTAGCAAACCGCCCCCACACCCACTGTCAGCAGCCTCGCCCATTCAGGTCAATGTGAAAAATGGACCATGTCGCTGGCTCTGAATATTTCATGAGGATCTCCGAAACATTGAGGACTCCTCCATCTTCCTGGCTGAAAGAAACCTGTAAGCATGTTTTTAATCCACGCCCGCTTTCACCCCGTGACCCAAGGGAGAGATAGAGAGGGAGAGAGCCTTTTCTTTATTGATTTATTGATTTATAGATTTGATCGATTTATCGATTTATTTATTTGATTATTATTAGGGCGGATGGGTAATGTAGAAGGTAAGTCCGAAAGTATCTCAGAAGGTTGAGGAGTGTTGAGGTGTCCCAGAGCAAGACGCCTCACCCTGACTGCTCCTGACGAGCTGGCTGTCGCCCTGCATGGTTGACTTGGTGTGTAAATGTATGAATGAATGGTTGTAAGGCGCTTTGGATAAAAGTTAAATTACCTAAATGTAATAATCTTATAATAATAATAATCTTACATTGATGTACCATTTAATTCCTCCCAGGGTTTATTCTTCAATGCCTTTCTTCGTCTGCAATTTGACACTGGCTGTTGTTTCAGGCTTCCCGCTTTCTGCTCAAGTCAGTCTGCTATTGTCCTCCATTAACCGTAATGACTTCCACTACCCCCTCTCAACATCAGGAGGAGACATTATGTTAATGGTACATTCATAAATTGAATCGATGATTTAAATGAAATATCACCATATGCAAAACAGGCTTTAATATTACTTTGAATGCTAGGGACATTTCGCAGCGTTCAACTATGATACAATAGGCCACACGGGGAATCACCTTCTGGCTGACCTTCAATGAAGATGGGCTGGTGATGGAGAGCTGGCGACTCATCTGGGAGAGCTAACCTGGCAATGCTAACTTTAGCTTGGCAAGTGATGCATTCTAGAACCCTCAATGGCAGTCTTTTTGTTGCTGGAATTTCATCCAAACTACAGTGACGGTTTTAAGGTGCTGCTACTTACCGATACAATCCTGCAATGATAAGGTTCTTCTTATCTTCTCTGTCCCTCTGGTCTCCTGGACCTGACCAGAACTAGTTCAGTACCAAAATCTAAAGAGAAATCAGCAGGAAACAAAGCCTTCTCTTATCGAGCGCCTTTTCTTTGAAATACGCTGCCATCTGTAATTAGGGAAGCTGCATCAACTTAAAATTTTAAATCAACACTTTAAACCTACTTTTAGTTTACTCTCTCATTTGGCTCCTAGGAGTGTCCTTCAGCTCTCATTACAGCTAAATTGACCTGTTAGCCAGCACTAGCCTTCCCGTGCTGCTGATATGTACCAGAGTAGAGGTTGCCTACTTGTTCTTTGTCCACTTAATGCTGTCTCTGTTTTAGTGTGTTGTTGTGGTCGTGACTGGACGTCTGGCCACCTGGCCACCCCACCTGGCAGCTAGCATCATGCTTAACTGTCAGCACCTCATCACCATGGCCAATACTTTTGTACTTTGTATGTCAATTATGGCACTCATTACCCTCCTAACCATCCTTGGAAGGAGGGATTCCCCACTCTGCATTTCATTTTTGTTTGGCCTATAGGGGGCTAGGGTCAGGGCCATAAATGTATGGCCTGTAAAGCCCTTTGAGACTGTGACTATGATTAAGGGCTATACAAATACAAATTGACTTGACTTGACCCACACACAGAGAGAAAGAGAGAATACAAGAAAAGAGAGGTAACGAGGTAAAGAGGGAAACAGAACGAGAGAGAGAGAGAGAGAGAGAGAGAGAGAGAGAGAGAGAGAGAGAGAGAGAGAGAGAGAGAGAGAGAGAGAGAGAGAGAGAGAGAGAGAGAGAGAGAGGCAAAACGGGACTGCCTGCATGCAAACACGTTAACTACTGTGGGTTTTTGCTTTAATCGTCATGGACTGTGTTACAACACACTGGAGAGCTGTGTTTTTACTTTGGTCCTGAAATAGATCGGCCAGCCTCGTCTGTGTTCTGGTTGGCATGGGAATGGGCGGTGTGTGTGTGAAGGAACTGCTCTGCTGGGCTCAGCGCTACTCGCTCACTTGCGATAAAACACAAAAATAAGTGGTTCTGTGTGACTCCGCAGTGTTCCAGGGAAATGCCACGGGTAGAGCAAGGCATTAGCACGCCCCAGGCTTAGGGGTTCCATTCCCACTGGGAGCCCCGTGATCTGAATGTATGCATTGATGGCATTGTAAGCAGTGTATAGGTGTATACATTGTTGGGATAAAGGCATATATTCGATAAACCAAAAGAAACAAAGGAAAAGGTTGGATTTCTTGGTGGCTATGGGTGTTGGTCTCTCAGACAAAAGAGAGACCAGCCTGTAGGCATCCTTGAGCCAGATGCCCCATAACCCCTGACGTGCTCCTTAATGTCCTCGATCTGAACATATCGTAA
>NC_082399.1:8464126-8474126 GCF_031168955.1 Gadus macrocephalus
GCCTAATTGTGCTATCTAAAATAACTCCTAACGCTGCTTATTCACTGTGCCTCATTGGCTATATCCTAAGCCAATCAGAGTGCTTTTTTACATTCCATAATCACTATCCGCCTAAGTCATCTATTTGACTTAAAATACAAGATGAATCATAAAATAGGACTACGGCAATTATGCTATGAGGCTAACAAAATCGGACACATTTCACTTTAACTCAGTGTGGATGATAGCCTAAGCTACATGGCTAAACACTGCTATTACATGGAAGACAATGCCCAGCAGGTTGGCCCTATATGGGCGGGGACCCATCTACCTCCTTAATTGCGAGGCTTCCAGAAATCCCACACACAGGATGTCGCTACGTGACAACCAGGCTCTGCCCTCGCCCTCACCCCAACCACCACCGCTAATCACCACCCTTCACCCTCCTCCTGAAATTACATGTGAACCAAAAGATTACAAGAAGAAAAATGTGTTACGGGCCGCCCAAGTGGTGGCCATTTTGGATGTTGAGTGTAGGGACGGAAGGAAGGCCATTTTTTATTGCCATCTCATTTTTGGCTTCTTGTTGTGTGTGTGTGTGTGTGTGTGGGTGCGTGCGTGCGTGTGTCGATGTGTGTGTGTTCCATCCCCATTTTTGGCTCTCATTTGGCTCTCTCGTTCACAAACACACACACACACACACACACACACACACACACACACACACACACACACACACACACACACACACACACAATCACACACACACACACAACCATGCAGACTTCTTCACCCTGTAATAGGAGCAGCTGTGGTTGTGGCAGATCGAGCTCTGATTCAATTGCAGCTAGCAAGAGACTTAAGGCCATTATCCTCAGCAAACGGGAAGATGGGGGCTGACGCACACTCTGTGCCGCTGCTGCTGTCACACACACACACACGCAAACCCACAAACACACACACACTTACTATGTACATACACATACACACCAGCCGAGTCAAGAATCAAACAGACAACAGTCCCTAATGGGAAAAAAATTGTGAGAGATAGAAGAAGAGAGAGAGAGAGAGAGAGAGAGAGAGAGAGAGAGAGAGAGAGAGAGAGAGGAGAGAAGAGAGAGAGAGAGAGAGAGAGAGAGAGAGAGAGAGAGAGAGAGAGAGGGGCGAGAGAGAGAGAGAGGGGGGGTAGGAATGAAAGAGAAAGGAAAAAATGACAAAAGGTAGTAGTGGTGGTAAACAAGAGAGAACAGGGGAGACGAGAGGAGGAGGAGGAAGTAGAAGACAGGAATGTTAAACAGGAGGAGTGGGAGGACGTGGGGCGTGCTGAGATGTTTGACAGTGGATATTAAAAGAGAGGGAGAGAAGATGGGAGGGGGAGGGAGGAAGGGAAGGAAAGGGATGCTGAAAGGAGTGCTAAGTGTTATAAGGATTAGGGTTGGAGAGAAAATGAACCAAAATGTGAGAGAAACAGTCTCTGAGGTGATTTGGTGTGGAAAATCCGACACCTGCCAGATTAATTAGTCCTCTCTCTCTCTCTCTTCTCTCTCTCTCTCTCTCTCTCTCTCTCTCTCTCTCTCTCTCTCTCTCTCTCTTCTCTCTCTCTCTCTCTCTCTCTCTCTCTTCTCTCTCTCTTCCTCTCTCTCTCTCTTCCTCTCTCTGTCTCTTTCATCTCTCTCTGTCCCTCTCTTATCTCACTCTTTTTCTCTCTCTTTTCTATTACTCTCCCTTTCTGCATTTCTTCATCAACTAATTCTCCGCTGCAGTCATTCAAAACATTCCTCTTCAATCCTTTTTGAAACAAACGCTATTCTCTGTCCGTTTGACCGTCTATCCTTTCAACTCTCTCTGTCTTTTATTCTTAGTCTATCTCTCGCTCTATGTATACACATGTATATCCAATTTCAAACACACTCACACAAGCGCGCGCGCACACACACACACACACACACACACACACACACACACACACACACACACACACACACGCAAGCTCCATCCCTAGGCAACCTGACCCCCGACGAGGCAGCTAGGGACAACAGACGCAATCAGGCTTCTGTTAGCCGCCCTGCCCTGGGTACCGCTAGGAGACACACAATCACCCCACTCCCCCCCCCCCCTCCCCCACGCAACCACTACACACACACTCACGCCACTACGCACACACTACACACACAAACACACCAATTCACCCAGCGCCATTACACACACACAGAGCCCCCACCAACCCACCCCAAGTACACACCCACTACACTTACACACACCCCTCTCTCTCTCTCTCTCTCTCTCTCTCTCTCTCTCTCTCTCTCTCTCTCTCTCTCTCTCTCTCTCTCTCTCTCTCTCTCTCTCTCTCTCTCTCTCTCTCTCTCTCTCTCTCTCTCTCTCTCTCTCTCTCTTCTCTCTCTCTCTCTCTCTCTCTCTCGCTCTCCCCAGGCTGACACACTGCTATGAATAATGCAGTGGGGAGGGGTGGAGGCCACTGAGCGTGTGCAGAGAGAGAGAGAGAGAGAGGGAAGGGGAGTTCCCTTTTCCACTCTCCTCCCCTCCTACCTACTCCCCAACCCCCCCCCCCCTCCAGCCGCCACCACCGACAGCACTGCAGAAGGTCAGAGCGAGTAGAGGAGAGGAGAGGAGAGGAGAGGCAGACGCCAGAGAGAGAGAGAGAGAGAGAGAGATGGTGTGCTGCTGATTCTGACTGAAAGGCGGATCAGACAGAAGGAAGACAAGAACAGGAGGAGAGTGAAAAGACGAGAGAGAGAGATAGAGAGAGAGAGAGAGAGAGAGAGAGAGAGAGAGAGAGAGAGAGAGAGAGAGGAGAGAGAGAGAGAGAGAGAGAGAGAGAGAGAGAGAGAGAGAGAGAGAGAGAGAGAGAGAGAGAGAGGGAGATAGGGTTTTGGTTCGCTGGACCCACAAGAACATGCAGAGAGGAGAGAGAGAGGACCAGGGATGACAGCCATGCTCAGCCCAAAGATAAGGCAGAGCAGGAGAGGTAGGATATGTTCTTTATCCTGTCCAATACTCTAGCATTTGATTGTCTTTTAATCTCTTGACTGACAACAGTAGCATGCATCCGATTATGTATCACCACCTGACAGACCGGGGAGAGGTATAGCACACACTCCTAATCCTTCTGATGTACTATCCCATCCATATCCCTTGGTTTAGACATATGATAGCATAAACCATATGCTAGCATTTGTCTTGTTACCTCTCGACTAACAACAAGATCATATATCATCATATTGTATATGAGCATCCTTACAGATTAGGGGGAGTATAGTTGTAGAACTCTTAATAAATCCAAAAGGCAAACTCACAACACTACACACTATCATATATCATAGATCACATATCAGCACCTGACAGGATAGAGGGCTCTCGGATACTTTTAATTGCATCCAATACGTCTTGGAATCGATCAAATGACAACACCATACACAGCACTATACTATACTACAAGACTATATCATAAATACTATATCACATATCACGTATCATAGCTAGAGCAGCTGTCGGACACTGTTAATTCCATCCAATATGTTTTCATTCTCTTGGCTGATAACCGTATCCTGTATCACATATCTCAGCTTCAAACGTTCACCAAGAGATAGGACACACTGAATTGAATTCAATCAAACACAGGTTTCAATCTCCTGGTTGTTAACACTATCACATCCAGGATAGGCTACTCACATATCAAGGAGGGGAGAGGTAGAGGACATTCACAATCCCATCCCACTACGTCTCCCAACCAATCGTCTCAGGACAGACTAGCCTGATGCTCCGTCCCCCCTTGTAAGGTCTTAACGTCCGCCAAGGACCCACGACGCAGGATATTAAGATAAGATGACCGCCCACAAAGAACCATCTCAGTATCATCATCCTCATCCCCATGTCGTAGAAGACAGACGTATGGACGCTGTGTGTTTCATTCATTCACAGCCCCCACGCTAGGTCGTATGCCCCTTTAGCGGTTTACACACTGCGGTTCCAAAACCTAAAGGACTCCAATCTTTTCCTTGGACGGCGGAGTCAAGTCGTTTTCTGTGAATGGGGGTTTGGAAGGCTGCCCTCACACACACACACACTCATCCAGCTCTGCCGTAGTACCGCCATATAGCGCACACACACATTAGCATTCTACTACAGCTGGCGGAGAGGGTGTGAATACTAGCAGAGCGCACTCGCTCGTAGCAGCTCTCGTTTCAGCACCACAAGGCTCTCTGTGTGTGTGTGTGTGTGTGTGTGTGTGTGTGTGTGTGTGTGTGTGTGTGTGTGTGTGTGTGTGTGTGTGTGTGTGTGTGTGTGGCTGTGCTTGTGTGCATGTGTTCCTATTAGTTATGCATGTGTGTGAGTTTAAGTGTTTCTGCGTGTGTGTGTGTGTGTGTGTGTGTGTGTGTGTGTGTGTGTGTGTGTGTGTGTGTGTGTGTGTGTGTGTGTGTGTGTGTGGCTGTGCTTGTGTGCATGTGTTCCTATTAGTTATGCATGTGTGTGAGTTTAAGTGTTTCTGCGTGTGTGTGTGTGTGTGTGTGTGTGTGTGTGTGTGTGTGTGTGTGTGTGTGTGTGTGTGTGTGTGTGTGTGTGTGTGTGTGTGTGTGTGTGTGTGTGTGTGTGTGTGTGTGTGTGTGTGTGTGTGTGTGTGTGTGTGCGCGCGCGTGTGTGTGTGTGTGTGTGTGAGGTTGTGCATGTGTGTGTGTGTGTGTGTGTGTGTGTGTGTTCATATGGTTATGCATGCATGTGTGTCTGTGTGTGTGGGTGTATGGTTGTGCACGTGTGTGTATTTGTGTGTGTGGGGGGGGGGGGATTTGTCCATATATAATCTGCATGATGAATTCAACAGCTGCATTTGATAATGAGTAAAGTGAGCGGTGTCTTCGGTGCTGTGACGGCTCCCTAATCCCACAATCTGTAACCGAGAGCGAGAAAGAGAGAGTACAGAGCCTCGCTTTCACGTGGGTGACAACCACTTATTATGGCTGACCTGATGACAGGAAGGATTTCTCAGGCTGCTCTGTCGTTATCGTCCGAATAGATTAATAATGTTTCGGGGGTTTTATCCGTTTTTTTTTCCAACGAGCGAGAAACGCTTATTTTGGGTGTATGTGTGTGTTGACGATGATTCATTCCCATTACAGGTCGGTTCCCGAAATACTTCCCGAATACTAATCATTGATACAAAATACAGAATGAATAATCAGAGTTTTCAAGAATGTCGTAAATCAAAAGCATGACATGCATTCTTCGGCGCATTCCCTGCATAGAGGTCGTAATATAACACTTCATCAGTCACGGCTCGTTCGGTAGAGTCGGCGCGGGCCGCCGGAGAGAATGTGGGAACGCCAGCTATCACTGATGGATTCTCTGAAAAAGATAGAAAGCTGAAGATGAAGCTCTCTCTCCCTCTCAATCTCTAATCCTTGTTCTCCCCCCCTCTCTCTTCTTACATTTTATTGAATCCCTTAGAGCCCTGACTTGGTGGCTCCATAGCAATTGATCAGTGCACTTTGCCAACTGAAATGTTATGTATAGATTCTACATTAATCTGCATTACAATATTGGAATTGCTTCTTATTTTCAGTTGAATATACTGGTGGTCAAGTATTGCTTTGATTTATCGAGGGTGGTTTTGAAAGGGACTGCTAGTTAGCCCAGAGTGGCAATGGAGCAAGATAGTGGGAATTTGAAAACAAGGAGCTGTTGCAGATAAGAAATGTGTGCCAATTTACTTAATTAGCTTTCGCTATCCAACGTCAAAAGATAACGACGCACTAATCGATTCAAAATAAACACGATAGGAGGCTGTGAGGGTTACAACGCTAAATAAATAACACAAAAATCGATAGGCGGCAAAAAGAAACAGAATCCTAAATTTTACCATTTTCGTTTTATGTCTCAATGATGAACTAAAGCATCGTGAAACACATCGACTCAACCAGCTAAGGAGAGCATTATGGGATGTATATTGGAGCAGGGGCTCTGGCTGCTGCTGCAGAATCATGTGGCAGCTTTAATTGCCCACATATCAGATGCTCTCTGCTTTATGTTCAGCCCCTTTGTTGCCATGGTTTTCTGCTGTAAAACTCTACTGCTACGGAACAATAAGCCCAGCATACGAATTCATGAAATATGACACGCGTGTGCGCACACAGTGCATTTGCACGGACACACGCACACACACACAAACACAATCCCCCACACACACATTCACATTACAGCATTACACTAAACAGGTGAAACCCACTAGCCCTTTTCTAATATAGAATACACATTTACCACCTGTTTTATCTGTTAATGCACAAAGCACATAAACACGCTAAGATAATACATGCATCCACACAGACTGAAGCCCGTATGGAACAGGAAATCAGGCATTGATGCACCTGTAACTCTCCGTCGCTGCTCCCCATGGGCAATGAATCACCACGGCAACAGATTAATGGAATTGAATTCCTCAAGCATGCCAGTGTGTAAGTGCCGTATCTTTCCTGTGTGTGTGTGTGTATACGTGTGTGTGTGTGTGTGTGTGTAGGTGTGTGTATGTGCGCGTGATGTGTGTGTGTGTGTGTGTGTGTGTGTGTGCGTGCGTGCCTGCGTGCTTGCGTGCGTGTTTGTGTGTATGTGTGCGTGATGTGTGTGTGTGTGTTTATGAGTGTGTTTAAGTATATGTGTGCGTGCATGCCTGTTTTCTATGTGTTCTTGGGCATATGCGTCTCTGTGCGGGTGCAAGTGCATACCCATGAGTGTGTACGATGAATTCTCTCCAGGCTGACAGTATTGTGATCGTAATGGATGGGATGCTCATGCGAGAGACAGCACCATTTCCTGCTCATGAAGTCATACGTTTGTGTGTATGTATGTGTGTGTGTGTGTGTGTGTGTGTGTGTGTGTGTGTGTGTGTGTGTGTGTGTGTGTGTGTGTGTGTGTGTGTGTGTGTGTGTGTGTGTGTGTGTGTGTGTGTGTGTGTGTGTGTGTGCGTGGGTGCCTGCATGCGCGCGTGTGTGTGTGTGTGTGTGTTTAAGCGTTGGTCAAGGGCCCACTGTTCTGTGCGTTATTATATATATATATATATATATTTACAAAGATACAATAGACTAGACTTACACAAACAGGGGCGAGTGAACAATTAGGTGAGTCATAGTGACCTAGATCAGCTCAACCTCTCCTGTAAATGTCTGAAAGCCACAAGGACTCTCTAGTTAAGTGAATTGCTTTCATTATGCAAATAATTAACCTCTCCCACAAGAAATCCCCTGGTATTCTTACAGTCGGAGATAATGAACAGGGAATCCGACTGGGATGCCTTATCACTGGAGAACACACAAATATATAATCAGGCAACGTAGCAGATGATGGTCACGTATAGCGTGCTAAAGCACCCACTTACGCCCACATACTCTCCAACCACACCATCTCAGTCATCCATTTGGATAGGCAAATGTCCCATTGCAGGCTGGTGTCCTACACCGGTCTAGTGTCCTACACCGGTCTAGTGTCCTACACCGGTCTAGTGTCCTACCTAGGGCTAGTGTCCCTCTAACTAGGGCTAGTGTCCTATCTCGAGCTAGTGTCGTACACTGGGCTGGTGTTTATTAGCGCTGTGTCCTGTCTAGTCTAGTGTCTTACAATGGTCTAGTGTCCTACCTAGGGCTAATGTTATTATACTAGTGCTAGTGTTAATCAACTAGGGCTAGTGTTATTCTACTAGGGCTAGTGTTCTTCTAGGGCTAGTGTTATTATACTAGTGCTAGTGTTAATCAACTAGGGCTAGTGTTATTCTACTAGGGCTAGTGTTCTTCTAGGGCTAGTGTTCTTCTAGGGCTAGTGTTCTTCTAGGGCTAGTGTTCTTCTACTAGGGCTAGTGTTCTTCTTCTAGGGCTAGTGTTCTTCTAGTGCTAGTGTTCTTCTAGTGCTAGTGTTCTTCTAGTGCTAGTGTTCTTCTACTAGGGCTAGTGTTCTTCTAGTGCTAGTGTTCTTCTAGTGCTAGTGTTCTTCTAGTGCTAGTGTTCTTCTACTAGGGCTAGTGTTCTTCTAGTGCTAGTGTTCTTCTAGGGCTAGTGTTCTTCTAGGGCTAGTGTTCTTCTAGGGCTAGTGTTCTTCTAGGGCTAGTGTTCTTCTACTAGGGCTAGTGTTCTTCTTCTAGGGCTAGTGTTCTTCTAGTGCTAGTGTTCTTCTAGTGCTAGTGTTCTTCTAGTGCTAGTGTTCTTCTACTAGGGCTAGTGTTCTTCTAGTGCTAGTGTTCTTCTAGTGCTAGTGTTCTTCTAGTGCTAGTGTTCTTCTACTAGGGCTAGTGTTCTTCTAGTGCTAGTGTTCTTCTAGGGCTAGTGTTCTTCTAGGGCTAGTGTTCTTCTAGTGCTAGTGTTCTTCTACTAGGGCTAGTGTTATTCTACTAGGGCTAGTGTTCTTCTAGTGCTAGTGTTCTTCTAGTGCTAGTGTTCTTCTAGGGCTAGTGTTCTTCTAGGGCTAGTGTTCTTCTACTAGGGCTAGTGTTCTTCTAGTGCTAGTGTTCTTCTAGGGCTAGTGTTCTTCTAGGGCTAGTGTTCTTCTAGGGCTAGTGTTCTTCTAGGGCTAGTGTTCTTCTAGGGCTAGTGTTATTCTAGGGCTAGTGTTATTCTAGGGCTAGTGTTATTCTAGGGCTAGTGTTATTATACTAGTGCTAGTGTTCTTCTAGGGCTATTGTTCTTCTAGGGCTAGTGTTCTTCTTCTAGGGCTAGTGTTCTTCTACTAGGGCTAGTGTTCTTCTAGGGCTAGTGTTCTTCTACTAGGGCTAGTGTTCTTCTTCTAGGGCTAGTGTTATTCTTCTAGGGCTAGTGTTATTCTACTAGTGCTAGTGTTATTCTACTAGTGCTAGTGTTATTATACTAGTGCTAGTGTTCTTCTACTAGGGCTAGTGTTCTTCTAGGGCTAGTGTTATTCTACTAGGGCTAGTGTTCTTCTAGGGCTAGTGTTCTTCTAAAGGGCTAGTGATCTTCTATAGGACTGGTGTTATTATACTAGGGCTCGAGTCATTCTACTAGGGCTGGTGTCACCCCAATAGGGCTGGAGACATTTTACTAGGGCTGGTGTCACCCCAATAGGGCTGGAGACATTTTACTAGGGCTGGTGTTATTTGACTCGGGGTAGTGTTATCCTACTATGTCTGCGTCCAGAACAATATGGATGGATGGGATGTGTTTTCAAGAAGAGAGGCATAAGCAGAGTCAGAAATAGTCGGGAAGGCTGAAAGAAGAAGAAGAGGAGAAACATTCATTGGCTGCGATTTTGTGGATTCTGCGGATTCTGCTCCCACTGGTCCTGCCCACTCACCGTTTGTCTGTGCTGTTGTTTTATGAGGCCGCTGGGCGGCTGCCTCCAACACTGGCTGCTCTGTTGATAACCACACACTGATCTCTGGTGTTCTGGGAGGGGAAAGAAGAGGGAAGTGAGGAACGAAGGAAGGAAAGGAAGGGAGGAAGGAAAGGAAAGAAGAAACAAAGAAAGAAAGAACGAACTAGTGAAAAATCTGAAGAACTCACACTAAAGACAGAAAGCTAGAAGGAAAGAAGAGAAGGAATTAGGGACGGTGTTTATTCCTCTGGAAAGATTGCAGTTTTTTATTTTTGCATTGTTCAGAAAAGAACAGAAGAGAAGGAGAAAAACAAAGAACAGAAGAAAACAGTAGAGAAGTGGAAAATATAAAAACAAGAGTGAGAAGAACAAATTGTGTTTTTCTCGAGCAAAAAAAAGAAATGATTGCATCATATCTTCCCATCCCAGCAAGTCATGCTCCAGATGATCTCACATAACAACTCACCACAGCCATTGTGCCGGGGCATTAGGGACAGATCTCAGCACACACCAGATTCAAAATGGCTCTCAGAGAGGGAAGGTTAGAAACCTTGGGACAGGAGCAGGAGGAGAGGGTAGTTAGAGGTATGTAACACGATCTCCCCTTCTGCAAAATGACCTCCATCATCATCATCATCATCATCATCATCATCATCATCATGTCTTTGAACTCAGCGTATGCGTAAACCAGCATTATTGC
>NC_082399.1:8481626-8519126 GCF_031168955.1 Gadus macrocephalus
AATCAGGCTGGGGGGCCAGAGGGCAGCCCAGCAGGAGCCAGGAGGAGGACAGGAGGAGGTGGGAGGAGGACAGGAGGAGGACAGGAGGAGGTGGGAGGAGGACAGGAGGAGGACAGGAGGAGGTGGGAGGAGGTGGGAGGAGGTGGGAGGAGGACAGGAGGAGGTGGGAGGAGGTGGGAGGACAGGAGGAGGTGGGAGGAGGACAGGAGGAGGTGGGAGGACAGGAGGAGGTGGGAGGAGGAGGACAGGAGGAGGTGGGAGGAGGACAGGAGGAGGTGGGAGGAGGTGGGAGGAGGTGGGAGGAGGACAGGAGGAGGTGGGAGGACAGGAGGAGGTGGGAGGAGGACAGGAGGAGGTGGGAGGAGGACAGGAGGAGGTGGGAGGAGGACAGGAGGAGGTGGGAGGACAGGAGGAGGTGGGAGGAGGTGGGAGGAGGACAGGAGGAGGTGGGAGGAGGTGGGAGGAGGACAGGAGGAGGTGGGAGGACAGGGGAGAAGCCAGACAAAATGGAGCAAAGACACCCAGAAGCGGTATGAATCAGGGTTCTCCTTGAGGGGGGGGATGATGGAGGGGATAGGGGTTGTTCTGAAGGACACGGTGCTGGTGACAGGAGAGGGAGGCGGTGGAGGTCTGTGGGTTAAGGTTAACGTTTGACTCCGAACCCAGAGCTTCTGGGTATGGATGCTCAAGAGATTCAAGATCAATAATGTTTTATGAATGCTTGGTGAGATATTTATGGAGACCACTCTGGGATTCTCCGATAGTCGGCACATTAAAACTCCCCTTCAGCATTCTCAGAGAGTGGACCCGGTACGCGATAACTACTCGTCTTGAGAAAGCAGTCTGATCATCGTTATAAAACCCTAATTTATTACCTATGTCTGGGTGCCTCAAACGAGTCGTCTTTTTACTGCTGTCAGGGTAATGCCCCTCCCTCTCTGGTCTCTCCCTCCCTCCTCCCTCCCTCCCTCTCTGCTCCCCCCCCTCTCTTTCTGCTCCCTCCCTCGTTACTTTTCTTCATCATTCAGTTGGGTTGCTTTTCACGCCACCTGTGATTGACAGACAAGATGGACCCCCCTTATCGAAAAGCCCCGGGGGAGTTCTTAAACCTACATTGCCTTTAACGGAAGCAGTCACAGTAAACCGAAGCGGATATTTTCACAGCACATTTCACTCAGTAATAGCTGACAGATGGCTATGCCATTTCTAACAAATTACACTCAGAGTATAGCCGTTAAATCTTAAGCGCCTTTAAATTATCCATATTGGATTTGAGGGTCTTTAAATGAAAATCTTTGGATATCCATCTTATTCTTCAAAAAGGGCCTGAGAGCAATATGCCAAGTTGAACTAATCAAAGCCAACTCAAGTCATGTGCTTGAGTTTCTATTGAGGTAGGCATTAATCCTTGTTGCTTTTTGGCATATATATATATAGAATGGGAGAGTAATCTGCAAACTTTTCCGAGGGCCAACTGAATACGGCTAAGCTGTCTTTTGTGTTAGCAAAGTGCCATTAATCCACCTGGGAAACAACAGTGGAGCCCTGTCCCAATTCCTTCCCTACACCCTCCGACTACACACTACCTCTCCGTTTTGAGCGCTTTGACGTAGCATAGGATGACAATGACAAATGACAATTAGGTGTAGCGGTAGTGCCCTTTGTGCCCTCCAGATGGCTCTACGTACTGTGTGAATGCCCTGGCTCCACTAGGAGTAGAATGAGTTTCCCAGAATGCATTTCGACTTCTGATATAAACCATGGTCGCCAAAGTGGGGACCACTAATTGAATATTTTAGCAATAACGTTGTCCCCAAAAAAGTAATCAGTTGGAATGTTTTAGTGTAATGCATAAAAAAACGGAAATATTTAAGGTTACAATCTACGAAAAATGCCCACTACAAGCGCTTTACAAGTCAGAGTCTGCCACATTTTCTTTTAATCTGTTTCATACGGAGCGGCATCAACCTCCAGGAGGGCTTTCAAGCGGAGTCAGAGGGCTTAGGGGAAGAAATAGCACAGGGTTTTAGAGAAATGTACACACATACACATCTGTGCAGCAACAGAGCCTGTGCAAATATTACCACTTAAGCCAACTCATTATTTTGAAGTAGATGTTTGCACAAACACACACACACACACACACACACACACACACACACACACACACACACACACACACACACACACACACACACACACACACACACACACACACACACACGCACGCACGCACGCACACACAAATACACATTGTGCGTCTCTGGACCACTCACAACAACAAACACAGTGTCGGGGCCCCGGTTCTCGGCCCCGGGGCCAACTCTGCACGGAATGACATCATGTGTGAGTACACTGTGTGTTACCATGGAGATAATACCCTGGTGCTGATACGGATGGCCAACCTGAGAGACATATTTGTCTCATTCATTCAGTCATTTAGAGAACAAAGTGATGACAATCAGAGCATATAATCAACATTTTTGCATCTATGAAAAATTCTTAGTTGCTCGACCAGGTTTCGAACAAAACAACTGAAAATGTTGGGTTTTCCTCTGCGGTGGGCGATTCTCCTGATGTAACATTGAACCTGTATAGACGTAGTATGCACCACTGCTATTAGAGAGTGTTTTTAGGAGATTTGGATACCCCTAGTGACTCCATTACAGGGAATGCATAAGATATGGACGCATGCTGATGCTGAAGACATTTTGTGCATGAAATGTGAAGATGGTTTCTGGCGACATCCAAGCTAAAACATTTGGTATTTATCGGACAACAGCTGCTACATAAACACTAGTTTGATGCACACACACAAACACATACTGAAAGAGATACGTAAACATCTACAAGATTAAGACTGTGGTCTGTCTCAAACCATCAACAACGCACAGCAAGGTTAGTCAAACAACCTAGGAAAACAAAACAAAGTAAAGAAAATCCCTGCTGACTTGAATCCTCGGCCAAACAAATGGACAGAAATCCTTCAGGAAGTAAAGATTGATTTGGAGTAGTTGTTGTCTTTCTGTAACTTTGATTGGACTTTGGCAAACTTTACTTTAAGTAACATCAAGTCTGGTGGACTTGGATCCATCTCATTGGCCCACATTGGCTTTGTTTGCTTGTTTGTTTGGGGGATGTGCGTTTGTGCGTGCGTGTGTGTGCGTGTGTTTGTTAGTTTATTTGTTTCTGTGTCTATGTTTGCAAAGTTTGGAAGATGTACAGAGGGAGAGTAAGTGTGTGAGAGAGAGAGAGAGAGAGAGAGAGAGAGAGAGAGAGAGAGAGAGAGAGAGAGAGAGAGAGAGAGAGAGAGAGAGAGAGAGAGAGAGAGAGAGCGAGAGAGAGAGAGAGAGAGAGAGAGAGAGAGAGTGAGAGAGAGAGTGTGAGAGAGAGAGTGTGAGAGAGAGGGTGAGCTCTCACACTCCAGAGGTATTTGTGTCTCCCCAGGGGAGCTGAGGAGAAAGACTTGCTGCCCATGTGGATTAAAAAGGATAAAGAAGCATGGATGAATGAATGGACAAATTAATGAATGAATGAACCGCGGTGAACCAGAAGGGAACCGGCAACCGGCTGACAAACTCGTTGTGCAGGGTCTAGCTCGGGACGTTTGGGATAATGGCTCGTTAGCTAACCGCTCGCTTCTCGCTGTACCACCTGAGACCTATGGAGATCACTTAAAAGGAACTTCCTGCTCGTGGAGGAACACGCGTCATGGCTCAGCATTAGCCCCTCAAACACAGTGCCAAGCTAGGGCCCCGGCCCCTCCGGCCCCCTGGGCCCCTGGTCCATAGCAATGGGGCTCGCCTGCTGCAAACCAGGGAGACTGAAGAAAGAGCACCTTCAAGGTAACCAGAGAACATCCACGATAAACCTCTGTCTGGTCTCAGGCTTTGATTTATGGGTAACACTTACATTAATAGGGTATATTATTATATATTAGTACATTAATTAACCATGCATTGACATAAGTCACTAGTAATAATAAGCATTAATAGTTAACTAATGGTCTGCTAATTATTTACAAATGGTGTTCATGTTAACTAAGGTAATGCATTATTTAAAAGGGTTAGGGTAAGGACCCCACTAACCCTTGCCCTGTTCTCCTATGCAAGGGGTAGGTTTAGGGTAACCCTAATACTGTACAATAATGCTTGATACTGCCTTAACTAATGTTAATACATTTTGAATTCATGTACCCTTATTGTAAAGTGTTCAATTGACTTACTGTTTTGTCATTGGGCGGACACATTGTATTTATGAGTGACTTAAAGTGAATTCAGATGTCATTAAGGATAGGGTAGGGGTTAGGTGGCGTCTTGCTCAAGGAAGATGGTAGACGGTGGACTTTGGGGATCAAACCCGGAACCTTACACTAACCACTATAGACTATAGATCTGTGATGAGGCGGGAGTGTGTAATGTTACCACAGTGAATTCATCTGGACTGCGAGCAGATCAGTTCATCTAGAGTACGTTCAGTCCCCGGAGGAGGAATACATTAGCTTTTTGATTTTGCACAGTTGAGAAACCGACACCGTGTACATCGACAGACACACAATCTTCTATCGACCGCTGCTTGCAGGGATTCACTTATTCTTATTAGGGGATTTCTATTTAATGTACAGAATTGTCAGTCAAGTCTCAAGTGCATGAAGGTGTTTATATTTTAAATCACCATATTGCTTGGATGTTTGTTTGTGTGTGAATGATTGCAATATGGCAAGATTGCGATGTGAAGGTAGAAACAGAGGAACTGGCTGAATCAAAATAGAGAATCTCTAGGTTATTTCATTTATATGTTTTACTCGCTGAAAGACACATCTGGCAATTACCACATGTCTGCACTTTAATGGCCCATCTGGGGAGACCAAGAGAGGGTGACATTGTGTGTAACATTGTGATAATGGTCCTGGAGCAACAAGCCAGGCATTACAGCGACAATGCTAAAAGCAATTATATAAATATTGACCATGATCCATTCCTGTAAAAGCATAATAATGAGGGAATAACCATTAATCCTAACCATATTATGTATTGTCCTCCTCTGTGGCTGGCTAGCTAGTAGGATAATAATGTTGCTGCTAGTCTGTCTTTTCTTAAGACCTCCAGAAGGCTTACTCTTTTCTGAAACGTGAAGTAGCTGGCCATGAAAATACTGTTTTCTGCACACAGTAAAATAGTACATTTTTGGTTGTGCACGGAGGAAATTCAAGCATAAGGGTTACGTTTAAATGTTAAGGTTATATATTAAGAAGGCCAAACATAATCCCATACATTTGCGAGTGCACACTTCAGGAACACAAGTTGGAGGTTTGAAAATGCGGTACGCCAGCAGTCATCCATCATTAAGTCTCATCTGTGGTCGCACCAGGGTGAGAAGTGAGAGAGAGAGGCAGTGTGTCACAAGAGAAGTAGGCTATTAAGTCCAAGGTTTTTTTAGTACACACTGTAATGGTGGTCTTATATAAAGGCGAACACCAGCTATTTTTTAGTTAAACTGAAAGGTTTAGCAGGTTTGTGGCCTAATGTCCCAATACTAAGAATTCAATCCCAAATACAATTTGACAAAATTACTGTTAATTACTTGTACTGGCCCTTTTAAAAAGATTTGTGTGGCAGGGCTAGCTAGCTAGCTAGTTTCTTTGACTTGCAGTGAAAATGTATTTAAAGGAAGGATTCGCTCAGTTTAAACAAAAGCCAAGGTCGGTTAAAGGAGCTGTAGGCCTAGTTAATATTCAAGAAAAAAAATGTTTCTCCGCCAATAAGAAATTGAGCATTTCACACAACGGATGGATTCCCCTAATAAATCATGAATGAGATGCCCAGATTGGTCAGTTATGAAGCAAGATGGCTCATAAAGAGGCAGGAAGAGTAAACTACAAACAGATATTCTCACATAAAATTCCAATCATTAATAGCTTAAGGATGTGATGCCCTTTATAACAAATTACAGTCAAATCACAGGTTCACAAGTATGAATGTGAGTCAGTAATTATTCTTATTGACTTTGGAGCAGTCTGTATTTGAGGACATACTCATCCACATTAATGAACCAAAATTAGACGATTCGATTTCACACCAATTTACAACGTCACAGAGAAAATAATTTGACATTTTACACACACACACACACACACGCACACGCACACACACACACACACACACACACACACACACACACACACACACACACACACACCATACAGAGCTGCAGAAAATGATATTTATTCCATTCCGGGCGGATCGAGGGAACCGAGACACACATTTCCGAGTGGAAAAATGATTCATTTTCAGAAGGAAACATTCAACACCCCCACAGCCCCCCATGGTGTCTCTTCCTGGGGCCTCTGCAGGGGGGGAACTCAAACACATCCACTCACAGCCACTCCTTTACCCAGGGAGAGCTGGAAGAAGGTTTGAAGAAGAGTCGATTTAAAAAATGGTGCCTTAATGTTCCTCTCCCTTTGACTTGCTTCTCTTTTAAGAGTTGTGATTATTCCGCCTTTGTGTGACTGCAATGTCATGTTGGTTGCAGGTGTGTGTGCAGGCGTGTGCGTGTGCGTCTGTGTATGTCTTATCAGACTTCCATAGTAAAGTATTGGAGAGTGGGGCTCCTGAATGTCTGGTTTCTGCTTATGTTTATTAGGCCTTTTGGATTTCCAAAGCTTCCTTAATCTCCCTTATCATTTCCTGGTAACAGGAGCGGCCCTAGGGATCCAGCATTATGAATAAATAAATAGAGAGAAAGAGAGAGATAGACAGAGAGAGAGAGAGAGAGAGAGACAGACAGACAGAGAGAGGGAGTCAGACAGAGAGAGAGAGATTAAATGAACTAGCTGTTACAGACTATTGCCTCACTTCTACTGATACAAAGAACATCCTCTTTGCGACAGAAACTTAGCCAAGCATCCCCCTCCATCCCCCGATGTCTCTGTTTCTGTCTCTGTCTCTGTCTATCTCTCTCTCAACAGATGTAAAAGAGTTATTAATCAGGTACAATAGTACTCCTGCAATATTTATGTGGATCCTAATTTCTATGTGGCTAACACCTGCAGTACTAATCATATATTGCACTTATCATTATGGCTTTGGAGAAAATAAATTGCTTTTCATGGTCGTTCACAGTAATGGACTTCAGACCCAAGTGTGTGTGTGTGTGTGTGTGTGTGTGTGTGTGTGTGTGTGTGTGTGTGTGTGTGTGTGTGTGTGTGTGTGTGTGTGTGTGTGTGTGTGTGTGTGTGTGTGTGTGTGTGTGTGTGTGTGTGTGTGTGTGTGTGCACTTCAGACCAAAGTGTTTGTGTGTGCTGTTCATCATTTTGGTGTGAATTGACCGAGCTGGCTGGAAAGGGCACTTAGCTTTATGGCGCTACTGTTTATATTGGTAATTCCTTCTCACAGTTGAATGACTCAAATCAACACCACCAAACACAGACTGGCCTCGCATGACTGAGCACCCAGAATAAAGTGCTTGACCCCAAGCTGAAAGGTGCTTTGATCCCCAATGTCAAGATTAAGCTCCACATAATGTACCTCCAAATGCTGCGAGTCACTTTGGATAACAGCATCTGAAAAGTTATTGAATGGAATCCAAAAAACAATCAAACCACTGTATTATATATTCCCAATTCAAGTCAGAGATAGGCCTTCACGCATTTATTGCTAGCGTCTTTCCTTTTGCATTTCCTCAGGGTCTGTTTGAATTGGTAACATGAATACAATGTATGTTCTATTATAATGGAATATAAATGCTCATTAAGATTTTATGTGATGCAGTGGGGCCATCTAGTGGTATTAAAACCAAGTAGTCCTCGAGGATATTAAAAACCTGTCTTTGTATGAATATCAGCACTAGATATTTAATGCACTGTTACAGACACAATACAAATCACCTCTTGTTCAAACCATAGTGTGACTTCCCTATTTTAAGAAAGGCTTTTCCTTCACTTGTGTGCCATCTTTGTATTCTCGTTTCCAGCTGCCAATAATAGCTTATAGGTATTAGGCTACTAATTAAAAATGTGGGTTGGGTTCCCATTCATACATTCAAACTCATGGAACAAGGTTTTTTCATGAAGAGAAAGCAACAATTATTTGTTGTGAGGCCAAACTGAGCAGGCAGTCTGTGGCTGTTTTAGATGTTGTGGTCATGGGGCTTATGAAGATACAATGAGAATCCATTTCTCTTCATGTGCAGTGAATAAATCACTGTTTTGTGATTTCGATATCATAATGCAGCTTTGTACTAATACATCAATAATTTCTCTCTAATATTTTGCGTGGTTAAACAACAACCCCCGTCTCCCCCCTGAACCTGTCCTGTTCCCTCCCAAAACTCCTTCTGTCAGTCTCCCGTGTGTCCTCCTGTCTGTCTCTCTCTGCTTCTGTATGTCTCTCTGACTCTCTTTATCTCTGTCCTTCTGTATGCCTCTCTGTCTGTCCCCCTCCAGTCCGACTGTCCTTAAATCTGTCTTGTCTGTCTCTCATTGTCATCTCCTCTATCTGTCTGCGTGTTTATCTATGCATCAACCCATCCGTCTGTCTGCCCGTCCATCCAGTCTTACTCTTTCTCTCCGTCTCTCTCCCCCACGGCGCAGGTGGACCAGGGGACAAGGACAGGGCAGCCATGAGTCATGAGGCCTTCTTGTTGATGGCCAACTCCCAGAGTGATATGGACGACTGGGTCCGGGCCATCCGCAGGGTCATTTGGGCTCCTTTCGGAGGAGGTAGGCTGACTAACCCACGCTCACTTTGGGCTCTGGACATTACGACACACACACACGGTAACGATTCTTCTACGTTTTGACCTTTGTCAAGAGTGGACATAAGGTCAATAGGTAGAAAATCGAATTCTCACTCTCAGGTCTTGGTCTGGGTCTGGTCTCGGTGTCTCCGCACTTGACAGCAGTCCAGAAATACAACAAGGGGTTGCTGGGAGTCAACGGGCCGGTGACTGACAGCTGGGCGGGGTTGGTCTGGTCTGGGCTGGTCTGGGGGTGTTGCATTACACTGTATTAATAGTATGATCGTAAACACACACACTGATAAGACAAGTACAGTATGTATATATGTAGGCGCACATGCACACGCAGTGATCGCGTTTCAACACTTTCCATCAAAACGTGGAGCTTTTACCACCCAGAAGCGTGGTCGCTGATACGACTAGCACAGTAGGCCCACAGATATGGACCATGTATATAGGCCTGTGCTATCGTAAATGCTACTCGCTGTGGTAGCTTGTGGGGTTTTCTATCATACATGAAATGTGTCTTGAATCATAGATTTATTGGCACTTTTCTAAAATATGACTTTGCAGCCCCTTGAGAATAAATGTTTGACTCGCAATATCATTTGGGTGAATATGAACATTCCCATGTTTACGCTGCGATAACCTCATATTTAAACCGACTCGAAAAGAGAAAGAAAATCCCACAGACTGACATGACAGTTGTACAAAAACCGGTACAGCATGTCCAAGCACATTTTCAATCCAAGCGTCTCCAAGCCTCCCCCATCCCATACCCCCCACCCCCAATCCCACCCCCCCCTGCTTCTCCGTTTACCCCATTAAGAATAGACCCCACCGTCTCCGATATAGAGGAGGTGTCGTTAACGGCGGGGGGCCGTGCAGGACCCCGCTGACCCATGTCTGGCCGCCTCCCTCACTCCTGGGCCCTGACATCAGCTGTTGGTTCGACAGCCTCCCTCCCGCCCAACTCTCTCCCGCCCAACCCTCTCCCACCCGTTCATTCCCAATCCTCGCTCCGGTGTTAAAACATAGTTTGGGGGAAAACCGTCGGGAGTGTTCTCCAATGAAAGCCGTTTGCGTCCACGTCTCTGGGTCGAACCATCATCTGATCAGGCGCTCGGTGGATAAATGCAGAGGGATGTATGAGAGGCGCGCTCTGCTTCTGTGCAGTCCGTGCTCCGTGGCGTCTTACTATGACTACTGGGACCTCTCCGCCGCGTGCGACTGCTGTGTCCACTCAGCAGGTACTGCCTCCCCTGTTCTTGTCCCACGGGGGTCACCGTACTTGGACCTAGGGCTGTGCAATTAATCGAATTTCGATCGCGATATCAATTTTGGGGTCAAACGATCTCCAAACTCGTATAATCGAGTTGAAACGATTAATTTGACATTTTCCATTTTAAAGTAGGCCTAGAGAGTTTATGAAAGTTTATGAAAGAGACGCGCATGCGAAAGCATTCAACGCGGCGAGAGGGAGTACAATCTAACAGGCGTGCTGCATCAGGAAGTATGCCGTTGGCAGGAGGCGGGACATGCCAGTGAACCGCCAATCAGCAGCATCGACTGTTGACAGACATGTTGGAGTAGACCTACCGCGTGGAATCTAAAGTTTCAGTAACGTTACAGTTTGATGAACGATAACAAGCTCCTATAGCAGACTTTAACTAAGAGTTCTTTAAGGCAGAACTGCCAAGTACATCTTGTATATGTATTTCTGTTTAACAACAATATGATTTTTATTAGCCATGTGTTTGTTATGGCTTTGTGACTTTTAACTTTGCTATGGAGAAATGCTGGGACCGTTGTTCTCTAGACATTAAATAGGTTAAGTTAATTTTGGATACTTATACGTGTTTCTGTGATATTTGATTGTCTTAATATATTGTATTCATGAAATGTTTTATAAAAATCAAATGTTAGATTCAGAATGTTTTGGCAGACAGTACACTTACACACGAAAAAGGTTTTATTTTGGATACTTATAATATACGTGTTTCTATGTCATAATTGATTGTATCAATAAATGCATGTTTTCAAACTCAAAAAGAATCGTTTGAATAATCGTGATATCAATATTGACCAAAATAATCGTGATTATGATTTTTCCCATAATCGAGCAGCCCTACTTGGACCTTCATATTCGTTATGTGTTATTTCTCAAATCAACCAAGAGCTTGGTTGTTTCTGTTTTTACTTCGCATTTGCATCAAGAAAGATGGTGGTCTCTCTTATATTCTAACCATATTTTTGAAAAGTATGAATATAGATGACTGAACACCAAAAAAACAAACTAAATAACAAATAAACAAACGTTACCTTACTGATGATATTGAAGATTTGATCTTGAATCATGGCAGGGGGTAGGATGGTGCAGTGGTTATGGTTAATCTGCCAACCACAGGCAGGTACCGGGTTCGATACCTGGACGTCCAGTCTAGTCTACCTGTAGACACTCCTGAGCACGATGTCCTGTTGGTAATCCATTCCAACGCGAGCCTCTTTGGGATAAATAACCACCAGAGTGTGTCT
This sequence comes from Gadus macrocephalus, assembly GCF_031168955.1. Lineage (NCBI taxonomy): Eukaryota > Metazoa > Chordata > Actinopteri > Gadiformes > Gadidae > Gadus > Gadus macrocephalus. The sequence goes on from NC_082399.1 coordinate 8,492,901, forward strand.
CCCCATCTCTCCACAGGGATCTTCGGCCAGCGTCTAGAGGACACGGTGCAGTACGAGAAGAAGTTTGGCCCGCGGCTGGCCCCCCTGCTGGTGGAGCAGTGTGTGGACTTCCTGCGGGAGCGTGGCCTGGACGAGGAGGGCCTCTTCCGCATGCCGGGACAGGCCAACCTGGTGAAGGAGCTCCAGGAGTCCTTCGACTGCGGGGACAAGCCCCTGTTCGACAGGTAGACCGCACCGATGTTTATCCGTCCGTCCGTCTGTCTGACCGGCTCACGGCCTGTGTGTCTTTGTCAGACTGAAGCACAGGAGGAGAAATCCAATTCAGCTTCTAATACGTAACATTATAATGATGTCTATCTAACTATCTATCCATCTTTCTTCATGTCTGTCTGTCTGTCTGTCTGTCTTTCTGTCCGTCCTTCTGTCCGTCCTTCAACATACCCATATGTCTGTCGGTATATCTGCTGTCAATCAGGTCAAGTCGAGTCAATGTTGTTTGTATAGCCCTTATTCACAGTAACAGTCTCAAAGGGCATAACAGGCCATATATTTAGGACAGCCCCTTACCCTAGCCCCCCAAAAGACAAGAAGAAAATCATTTTAAGAGTCAAGGAATAAACCTTGAGAATGCCTGCCTATATGTAGAATTTCTTTTCAATTAGAACGAATGAATGAATGAGTCAATGTTAAACTCCAGCCCAAACAAAAAGCTGTGTCTCTTATCTAACAGTGCAGTGTAGTGCTTAGCATGGGGACGCCAACCGGCAGCGGAGCGCTGTGTGAGGGGACTGTAACTCAATGTGCGCCTCTCCCTCCCTGCAGTAACACAGACACCCACACGGTGGCGTCTCTGCTGAAGCTGTACCTCAGAGAGCTGCCGGAACCCGTCGTCCCCTTCGCCAAGTACGATGACTTCCTCTCCTGCGCTCATCTGCTCGCCAAAGACGAGGAGGAGGTGTGTGTGTGTGTGTGTGGGGGAGAAAGTGTGTTTGTGTGAGAAAGTGTGTTTGTGTGAGCAAGTGTTTGTGTGTGAAGTGTGTGTGTGTGTGTGTGTGTGTGTGTGTGTGTGTGTGTGTGTGTGTGTGTGTGTGTGTGTGCGTGGGACATGATTAATGAGTTAAACAGTTGTCTAATATATCCCTATCAGGGGGTCCAGGAGCTGGAAAAACAAGTGAACTCTCTACCTCTGCCCAATTACAATCTCCTAAAGTACATATGCAAGTAAGCCATTTTTCTTTTTCTCTCAAACTGTATCATATCGAAGGTTTTATTGATCTACATTTGTAATTAATTCATTATTGATAATTTTACATTAGGTTTCTCGACGAGGTCCAGTCCCATTGTAGCGAAAACAAAATGAGCGTCCAGAACTTAGCCACGGTGTTTGGGCCAAACATGCTGCGACCCAAGATGGAGGACCCTGTGGCCATCATGGAAGGTGTCAGCCATCTTCTCTTTCTGTGACATACAGCCACTGTGATCAGCAGCTACATGACGATACTCCTTGTTTGAGATCTCAATTTGCTCAGAACCGATACATCAAACGGTGTTTTGACACATCTAGATCGCCAAGAGCACTCCTTCATAAACGCAACACTGCATAAGACTGCGTATGTTGCAATAGATGTACAATAAATCAACAATAGCTATGTTATGATTATGATTTATGTTTCAATACGATCTTGCTTTTTCCTGTACAATACTATATTACGACTGTAAATCTGAAAGATCTATTTTAATTTCATGGGCTACCGATTTCGATTCTAAAGCTCCAATGGCCTTGTCTTCCTTCTTCCTCCTCAGGCACTTCCCTTGTCCAGCACCTGATGACCATCCTCATCAGGGACCACAACCGCCTGTACTCAGGGAGGGACCAGGAGGGGCCGACCGCTCCCCAGTCAGAGCTCACCGTCCCTGGGCAGCAGCTGCAGCACCGCAGCCTGGGGGCCTGGATCTCCGAGGAGGACCTCCAGAGCTGCCCTCTCTCCAACGCCACCGGCGACGTCGACCTGGAAAGCAGCGCCTCCTCGCTGGACGCCAAACTGTGCGCCGCCGTCACTCCCCCTCACCAGACGCCCAACCCCAACCCCGCTCCCAGACTGGGCCCTGCTTCCACAGGGAAGGGAGGAGGAGGCGGAGGAGGAGGAGGAGAGACGGTGATCAGCCCCAGCAAACAGGCCAAGACGCTGCCTTCCTGGAAATACACCTTCAAGAGCTCCTCCTCCACGCCGCGCGGCCAGCCCCAGGCCAAGCAGAGCGGCGCGGGCTCCACCACCGACACCGCCAGCTTGTCTTCCGGCAGCGGTGGAGGCGGCGGCGGTGGTGGTGGTGGTGGTGGTGGTGGCGGAGGCAGCAGCGGTAACTGGCTGATGAACGGTTTGTCCTCTCTGAGGGGTCATCGGCGCACCTCCTCCGGGGAGCGCTCGGCGCGCGACCGCGACTCCACGGGCTCCTCCCAGCGGCTCTCCACCTACGACAACGTCACCTCCTCGTCCAGCATGGGGAGCGTGCCCAGCGTGGCCAGCACGCCCTGGTCCACCTCCTCCTGCGAGATCTCCGGCCCGGACTCGGCCAGCAGCGAGCCCTCGTCCAACCACAACTCGGGCAGCAGCTCCGGAGCCGGAGCGGAGTCGGACAGCCAGAAGGAGGAGGACCGGGGAGGGGACGGGGGGACGGGGGCTGAGCGGAGAGGCTCCGCCGACCAGGAGGACAGCTGTGAGGCCATGGAGGTGTGTGGGAACAGCGCCGCCTGCAGCGAGAACGGGAACGGCGTTGTGGCGAGCGTTGTCATTCCGTCCATTTACACGTCGGAGGACGGGGACGGGGACGCCCCGTCGCTGGGCAGCCTGGTGGAGGGTCTCCGGGACGAGCTCAGGAGCCAGAAAGGAGCCTATGAAGTCCGGATCAAAAAGTAAGGCTGAGTGCTATCCGTGTGATAATGTTATAAGCTATATATTTTTTATATATATATATATATATAACATAAATGTGTTTTTTTTAGTTTTCAAAGCTTTCAGTAATGTCCTGTATACACGGAAAGTGCGTTGAGATACATATACGTTTGCGGGCGGTTAGCAAAGCATTATTTCGATTTACATCCCTGTTTTGTCGCCCTCTGCAGGCTGGAGGAGTCTAGTGCGGCTCTGTGCACCCACATGGAGCGGCTGGAGCAGGAGATGGAGCAGGAGAGGAAGAAGCAGCGCATGCTGGAGATCAAGCTACGCAACTCTGAGAGGGCACGCGAGGACGCTGAGAACCGAAACAAACTCCTGGAGAAGGAGATGGAAGACTTCTTCTCCACTCTGGGTGATCTCGCCCTTGGGGCAAGAACGAGCGATATATAACACGTGGAGCCACCATCGCTGGGGTTTTACACACATTAAACAACCTGCTGACTTCTGGGGTTCAATTCCAGCGGGTTCTCGGATCCATCAACTCCATCCAATCAGGACACGTCTTCCAGAAACATGGAACACGTCATTGTTTTGTTGGGAATTTCCCGGTTTGGAGTTAGAGGAACTGGATTTTTGATTGGGATTGGAAGATGATGAAATGTAAAAAATATATAAATAGTAGGATGGACACTAGCTACTACTTGGCAGAGAATTATAAAATCCCTGTTGTGGAGAGTGAAGTGCTGCTTAAACCCCTTGACCAAACCAAGGAGACCACAAACTTTGTGCGTTCCATTTATCACACATGGATCCGATTTTATACGCAAGTCAGGTTCTTGTATGTATCCGTTGAGAGAGGGGGAATGGAATGGATTATGTGAAGTAAATATTAAGATCCAGTGAATGAAATCCCATTGTTGAATGCAAGCTAATGCTTAATCATCTAAGCAAAGCTGTACAATGCCAGCCATCGTAGAAGTATTCCCTGAAAGTAGCTTATGGCCTACTACTGAAGACAACCTCCTTTCATTAGAACGATCACTAACAATGATATTCTCCTTTGGATCATCTACCCAACAGATCTTTATTATGGTAACAAGGACCAAGCCTGTATGGAAGGGTAACCTAAACAAGGGGTTGTCAATGGTGCACAGTACTTAACCATAAGAGAAACAAGAGCTTGAGAACTCTTCTGCTTCGAGCAGAAAAGTGCCATTGATTTAGCAAAACTGCAGTAAAAAGGGAATTGTTCTACGATGGTTAATTCTGGATTGCTGGTTGATCTCAGGCCACTTGTGTGCCTAGCTAACGAATCATTGGACGTAGCTAGCTGCGTCCAATGTTGATATCCCATGCCCCTCTGTCAACAAAAACCGACAAAAAGTATTTGGTTTACACCAATACTTGCAACGTGTGACGTGCGACTTTAAGCATTTACAATTTAGCCTATGCTGCCGTAAAAGCCAGGACATGCAGAAACGATATGAAGGTTGCTTGAAATCCATACCAAAGCCCCCAAAAGCTAAGACTTATACTCTGGTGTTTGCTAACCTGTATGACCTGTACAACCAGACTGGTAGCCATGTTGGTCTTGACACAGGAAGCTGACCACTGCCATCACAGTTAACGATAGCATTTCCTGGTTGTGCCTTCAGGGAAGTGTTATTAAACATATAAAAAAGTGTGCTGCCTTCTATTGCAGATTGGTAATTTAAACAGAAAGACATACAATGAAATACCTTCAATTGACCTGGATTGTGTCATTTATTGTGAAGCTGATTTTGTGTACTGAATAGACTGAATTTTGAATTGAGAATGTACTCTTCGTAGTGAATGTACTGTGTTGTGAATGAAACCAACGGAACCATTATTTTAAAATAGCTAGAAAACAGAATATCACTGTAGTTGCCCACAATGTATCAACCTTAGGGTTGATATCAGTTTGTACCACTTCACAATGTCTTTGATATAGGAATCCAATCACTAGCCAACAAGACAAGTAGCTTTAATTCCCTACTTATCAACCTCAAATACGAAAACATGCAACAAATATATGATAGACATTTGTCATTCAAAAGACTTAGGTTCACGCAGTCATGTGTTGTAAGCATTGCATGTGGTTAAATTGTTGTCTTTTTAAACTAAGGTGCAGATAGCAGCACTCATTTCCTAAGGAGCGCACTGTTACCAGTATGAAATAAAAGTGAAAATGTGCTTTGGTTGGGAAAGAAAAGGTAATAATTTTACTTTTCTTATTTTAATATATTTTGTACAGAAGAACATAGTAAATGTTATTCAATGGCCCTCGTTATGAGTAAATGTTTGCAAGTGAGGATATCAGAGTTTTCACCGTACGTTTTTTTTAATTTTTATGAACTGACAACTTAAGTTTACGGGCCTCTATTTTACCACTATGATATGTGGGTCGACAGGCCTCTTTGTGATGAATATAGGGGGGTATTTGAAATGGCGTTTCAGCATCACACCTGGTGGTAAAATGGGGGCCCTTTAAGCAAAATGTGCTGGACTGAAGACTTAACTATGTCTCCACAGAGCAGTTATGGTGCTTATTTATTATAAATCAACTCTATTGTAATGAATGAATAATCTATGAATAAATGAAAAAATTGATACTGAAAAGACTTCAGTGGGAATGCAACAAACAAACCAAAGTATTGTGTCATTTGGATCTCATTTTAAGTGCCACATTACGATCGAAGTACACATTTTTTTGGCTTATAAAATGGTCTTCAACGTAAATGAAGAACACGGAAACACCCGAGTGATTCAAAGTGTATTTTACTTTATTTGCAGTACATGTTTTTTTTGTTGGTTGTTTTTTTTCTGAGTTGGCATCGTCCGATCCCAGGGCATGTATTCTAGTAGTGCACTTAATCGTTGTTTGCGCTTCTCTGGGGTCACGCAAAACACCAACAACTCTTAATCTACTTGCATGGCTGGATTCACTAGCAAACATTACAAACCAGCACCATACATATAACGAGTTTTTACAATTTTTTTTAGGCATTGAAACTTTTATCCTGTTTTGTTTATTAACATTATTTTCGTCTTACCACACAACCAAATCAAGATCTTCTGGCCATGATGAACATGAAGAAATCTCGTTTACTTTTCTTTTTTTGTATTTTCGATCTCTGGCCGGATCTGATTGGTCGGTAAGACTAATTACAGAACAATATGATTATAAACAAGTCACAGCAAAAAAAACGAAAATAAAAAAATGTAGTCTTAAAAAAGGGGAAACGTGTCGACAGTACCAAACATTTTCTCTACCTTCAGGAGACAGCTAACGTGGCTAGCGCCGGAACTCACAACTAGCACAATTTGCTGAAGGTATTGCACTGAAAAACAAAACAGAAAAATAGGAAAAAGAAGGGGGAGAAAAAATATATACATATAACATTTTTTTTTAAACTTCTAGGACAAGTAGGCCTATACATAATGTACAAAACTAGAGGTCTGCTCAAATTAACAATGGTACAGTTTCAAAATAAATAAATAATATTTATGTTATTCACACGTCTTCCGTAGCTAATTCTGCAGGTAACTGAGTCCATCCGAATCCATAACCAAGTGTGTCCATCCAAAAACTGGTAGAAACTTTGAGTGAGGTAGTCCATCAAAGCCTTAAATTAAGATTAGGTTTTAGCAGTAAAATAAAAACACCCTAAACAAAGCTTTCAAATTGTGACTAAGGTCAAATACAAATAAAATAAAAAAGACAGAGCATGGGATAATAAAAGCATCATTTATTTTGCCATTATTGTCTTACATTTCCTGCAATTACAGCAGGAAATAAGCTCCTGTTGTTACCAAGTCATGCCAGCTCATCCGTGAGCCTAGGGAAGCTAAGTAGCGTTGTCACCACTATCCTTGAAAAAATTATAATAGTTTGGAAACCTGTTATCATTGGTAATTGATTGGAAGTTAAAAGGAATGTCAAGGTAATAAATCAATTGAGTGTTTTGTGACGAAAAGCGTGAAATTAACCCAAACAAATACGTTTAACTGTAAAACGGATTTACCTCACTGAATTAATCTTTGCTATTCACAAGTACTGTTAAGATATGAATAGATGGATATTTCACAAAAGTACATCTCAAATGGAGGCCTATATGGCCAACCCAAAATAAATGTCTCATAGCGGATTCTCATCAAGGTCACATGAAATGATGGCCATTCAAAACTGGACCCACGCAGTATCATGTGACCAAACAGGGTGTTTGTAGCCCTCCGTTCTGTTTTTTAACCCTCAGGAGAACTCTTCCAATTTTATTTAAAAGTATTACAGATTTTGAAAAGTCTCCCTAAAGCAATTGTAAGGAGAGGCGAGAAGGGAGAAAAAAAGAAAAAAAAAATCAGAAATGTTTATGTCATTAGCTGTTACCTCAACTGTTGCAAAATGTGCTAAAATCTTGATCATGATTCACTAGTGTGATTTAAAGAAACAAAAGACTTTGACAATCCACCTTTTCCTTTCAAAACAACAGAAACGAAAGTAAATGTTTGTTATTACTATGGTTACCCTGCAAAAAGACTACAGTCTCCAACTTTATCGTCAAAACATACAACAAAAAAGAAACAGTAGAAAAATATACAAAACATTTGCAAGAACGTCCACCTTTCGTGATTGATTTTAAACGTGTAACCTGCCATTTCTTACCTACGAAAACTCTCCGCGCCGAACGAGTACACTACCTCCTACGAAGTCGGGAATGAACACTTAAACAATAGGCACTTTCCTTTCCAATAATACAAATAAAAACACACCCCGAAGAAGGGCTCCATTATTGCATTCAGTAAATAATCGTCAGACATTAAGAGGGAGAGAGACTGTTTACATTTTTCTTATCTTTAGTTTTTCTCATATTGAAGTTAGGCTGCCATGCGTTGAAAACGAAGGGGAGTTTTGGTTTAAAAATCGTAGTCACGCTCCCAATAGATTTGAGTTAAAATCTGAAACCGTCGCAAAGAGCACAAAGATACATCCCGTTACGTTACTAATAAAAGGATCTTGTATTAGGAAGCAAAACTTATCTAAATCATACTTACACAGTTCCCTCTTGGTCGTACGATACACATCCCTCAATAGACACTACAGATCCAACAACTTCAACAAACCTTCTCGACATCACACCTTGGTACTTACTGATACATTCTCTGTACACCCCAACTGACACGTCAAACCTCACAGCACTCGCAACCTTTCCATATCCGTAAAGCTCCCATAGTCTATGTCAATACATTCCCCCAGTATTTTGCCGTCAATGTGACATTACCGTTTAAAGCAAACCTCTCGAGCAGTGGTGGGGGATTTAAGTGTAAAGCTATTCTCGGGGCTATCTGAAGGGATGTACAATCCTACATGCCCACTGCGAATAAAACATAAAAAATAGAAAAGAAAAAGAAAAAATCAGCAAAAGAAATGCTTAAAAGCTCCACTTCTCCCTCCCCCTCACTGTGCCGTTACATAGCTTAAAAAGGAAAAAATAAATAGTACAATTCTTACATCTCACACAGCAGGGGTAAAATGGTGGAAAGAGCGGGAAATCAAACAGCATTTTGAAATCGCCAGCAGCTGTCAAGAATAAACTTAACATAACAAAAAAAAGAAAGAAAAAATATCGTTTCCAAAAGAAAAAGTGTTTACAGGTAAAGAAGTAGTAGTAGTAGTGGTGACTCACAAGGAGACACCTAATATCTTTATACAAACAAATCTTAAAAAAGGGAAAAGAATCAAACCGAGCGAAGCATGGTTTCAAAAAATTATCAGCTCCTTGATACAAAATACGGTAACGTGTTGTACGGAAGTATTGAGATCAATCATTTGTTGAAGTATATTCAAATGGCTCACCGCAAACATAATTTTTTGAAGCAAAAAATAAACGGACCCTTGCTCTGTACAAACTCAATCTACATGTATATGGCGTGACGTAATAGTAGTAGCCTAAACACCAACTGAAAGATTTACAAAAACAACTAAAATAAAAAACAGATCACATGAAGAGGTTTTTCAATATATTTCTTTTTTCTTCTCAACGTCCATGAACCAAAAATCATGAAAAGTTTGCATCGTAGGATTCAGAACGTCGAAACAGGATGCCACAATAAATTAAAGCCTGGACTCAAGTTCAACAGAATTTCCAAACGAAAAAGAAACTATAATTATAAAAAATAAGAAAATGTCCTTAATAAAAAAAAAAGAAGACAAGAAGAAAGAACCGAAAGGAACCAAAATGGCCACAGATAAACTGACCTCGATGCTACACTACGAAAGCCTGAACAACAGACGAATGAGAGAGGGGGAGGCGGAACTGTGGGAGGGGCCAGTGTCGGGCTTGTAGACTTTGGGTCCTCTTCAGGTGGGTGGGGGAGGGGTGGAGCTTACCACCTCACACCAGAAAGAAAATAACTAGGAAGTTGTGTTTGTTGCGTTCTGTTGTTGTTGTTGATAGTCATCTGCAGCAGCCCGGCGGGCCGGTAGCGCCCGGGCCAGCACTAGGCGATGGTTGTAGCTGCGGCGGGCTCCAGGCTGCTGCCGGTGGGGGCGGGGGCGGAGAGGGTGGGGTCGGAGACACCTGCGGCGGAGGCGGACGGGGGTTGGTGGTGCTGGGGGGGTTGGCTCACTGCTGCACCTGTGCTATGAGATACAGTGGCAATGGTCGGCGGTCAGAAAGGTAAAGGGTGGGGGGCTGGGATGAGGGGCAAAATAGTATGGCGGCCACAAGGGGCTTATGATTCCAGGCCAAAAGGTTCTGGGTCTGATCCCGTGTTCCCATCCTTCCTGACCTGTAAACATGCTCAAGCAGGATGCCTTAGCTCCTACCTGCTCCTTTAACCAACGTACGTATATCGCTGAAAGCTGTTCTGTTTGGGTTGTTTAGGGGGGAAACACTTTAAAATATTAGGGGGTTGTTACTAGAGCTAAAAACGCTTTTAAATAATGGTGTTTGCGATTTGGCTGTGCACCCTCGCACCTGCTCAGTTTTTGGTAAAACGTTTACGAGCTTCAGTAAAACCTTTTCATCGAATGTTTGCATTCTATCTTTGGGATCCATGAGCGGGAGTACAATCCCTGCCTGGTGGTCGCTGACGTGGAATGTCTGATAAAAATGTCTGAATAGCGATAACTCAGTCCACTAACCTTGAGAAGCGGGCTGTCCCCGGATCAACCCATTCTTTGTCCTCTCCTCCCAGTCGACTTCTTTGTATATCAACTCTGTAACAAACACAGACACCCACACACAGCGTGTAAGGCCACATGACCAAGAACCAGGAAGGGAAGCTCGTTACCCAACGCAAAATAACACAAGGAAGACTAAACAACGTCAGGTCATTAATGAACAGAGGACGAGGAATGGAACAAATCAAATGTGACACATTTCCACGCTGCTTGCTTTCACAGCTCGTCACCAGCATGAGTAAGAGAAGAGAGGGACGAAGACGTCTTCCTACCTTTCCACTCCTCTACCGTGTGCTCCCTCTCGTCCAGCTGTTTGTCCGTGATGAGGGGGGGAGGCTGTGAGACAGACAGACGGACAGGCAGGGGGTTCACATCTCTGTCACATGTAGGAAGATGGTCACACTGATCCAAGGGGGCGAGCCAAGCCGATTTGGAGTCTCACAGTCTGAGCTACAGCGAGGACCCCACTTAACACCCACTTAACATCTATCCATCGATGCCAAGACCAAGATCAAACTCAGAGCAGGTCTTATCGATTATGACAAAATTGATAATTGCATCTCCCGATATTGTGACTTGGATAATTAATTGTAATTCTGTGGGAACTAGAGTATATATAAATCGATCGACATGCAATTCATTGTACCACCTGAACTCAGGCATACACTCCTCCACCCAAAATAGACCATTAAAGTCTCCAAAATTATGTATTGCATTTTCAGACTTCAATCTTTTCAATCTTCTATTTGCAGGGAAGCCTGGCCATAATAAACACATAAGCTTCAGATATCTCCCTCGTCGAGGGCTGTAATAACGCAAAGAACTCGCAAATCTTATCGCCACCATTTCCCCCGACCTACAGTAGAGGAACATAAGAAATAATGTTTCTGCTCGGCCGTGTAGAGGAGGTGTGTTCAGCTGTTGGATATTAGAGTTAGCATTCTCCCCCCTGGGTTAGAACCGTTCCTTGTTTGAGCAGTAGATAAGACCAGTGAAGAATCATCCAAATCTATAGCACTACTTTCATGAGAAATTAAACAAAACTTTTCTTCCAACTTTCCTTCCATTTCCCCCAAGGTTGGTTACGTTTTTTCTCTTTTGGTGTGATCCTCCAACGTTTACTTTGTATCGGTCTCTGGCGGTTATGAGACACAGGTTCAGATTCAACTTCAAAATAAAAGTCCCACCACCTGGGTGAACCTCTGAATGCCAGAATAATGAAGACAAGGCGTGTCGTCGACACTCACACCTCTGACACAGAAACTTTGCTCAACACTTTGCTCAACACTCTTCAGAACGGAAGAGGTTTAGCAATTAGCACAGGAAAAAGCTAGAACACACACACACACACACACACACGCTTTGCTTACCGCCTCCACCTCGATGGGGTCATACCACACGTTGATGTAGGCGTGCTGGAGGGCCTCGTCCACCGAGATCCGCTTGGACGCGTCGATCACCAGCATCTTGGACAGCAGGTCGCGGGCCTGGCTCGCTGCAATGTTCCGCCCACCCGCGGGGGGAAAATAACAGGAACAAGGTGGAAATGTTATGAAGGAAATGTTGTGAGGTTAATTTGTGTGCCGAGTGTTTACCTCTGAAATATCCCTCTAGCTCTCCATTACAGCACCTGGATTTGTTTAATTTCCACTTGGAAGTTTCCAACCGTCCCCATCTCTTTCTCAAGCCTTGTTTGGTTTAACTCTTCCTATTCTCTCTCCTCTTATTAATCTCACCATATACATCCATAATTCATTCTTCTGTATATTTAGGTGTGCAGTTGTAGTTCCTTACAAAATTAAAAAAAAACGTCACTTTTTCCATAACATCAGCCCCATTTCGGATGACAATAACACTATAGAAGAGCGATGGTTAAAACCTTCCATAAGCCACTCCACAGCCCCAAGGGGAGGAGGCGGAGAACGTTCCGTCACCTTTCAGCTTGTTGTGCTCCGAGTCGGCGGGGAACAGCACGTCAGGGAAGAGCTTCTCGAAGCTGTAGCCGGCGTAGCGGGGCCGGTTCTCCACGTACGTCCTCACCGATTGGTTGAGCTTCATGAGGAACTCCTGCGAGGGCGTGCCCAGCTGCTCGATCACCTTGTTCCACTGGTCGATGTCTTGGGTTCACGGTGTTAAGAAAAACGATAGAAAGCCTGGGCCTCGGGGAAGGGGAGGGGAGGGCTAGTGTTGGGGGAGCTTGGGTGGAGAGATTGCGATAGACCAGCTTGAAATGCTGAACTGTCGGGAGTTTAAATCTTGTAATTAGTTTTAATAGTTTGGTCTTGGTGCCTGAATCCTGGTAAATCGCCAACTTCACATTAGGTAAAGTCGGTCAACCAGATTTCAATGTGGACACGAAGAAATCTGTGAGGTAAAACTTGTTTCAAAAGCAAACTGGATTTCGAACATACCACAGTTTGGCTAACACTGAGATGAAGGGTCAGGACAGACTGGATGCTGAATATCGCGCTTTCTAACCATATACACAATCACAGTGACAAACCGAAGCATGGCAAGGACTTAGATGTAGGGTGAGGAAGGACAGCGAATTCAGATGCGGAAATTCTGTGTTTCCTAACCACATACACAAATCACTCACGGAGGTTTAACAAATAAGGCTTACTAGACAAAACAAGGCTTGCTCACAACGTTTTGTACAGATCCAGCCTCAATCGGCCTTGACTAATGCACTTCTGTGACTCACTTCTAGCGGAACGTGAACTACATACGTGATGGAAAGAATAAGTTGTTTGCGGTAAGCAATGAGCAAACATTTTTGAAAGGGAGGAGACGCTGGAAGATTACAAACATTAGGAGGATTTATAGGATTTGATGGCTTATGGGAATTATGTCACTTCGGCCGTGCATGGCAGCTATTTAATACTTGTATTACTCGTACCAAATTCATATTGACTATTTGATTTCATTTGAGAGGGGGGGGGGGGGTACTGCAGACATTTAACAATACATACCCTTTAAAGGTCCCTTAACAGGGGACCCTGTTAAATTGCAAATCATGCTTGGATTACTTTGCATATGGAATAAGTAAAAAACATCTATCTCCAATCCAATTAGGTTTACAACTGTTTCCTGGCTCACCATGAACAACAGCCAGTCCCTGACGACCCAGCGGTGCCTAAGGTTGTGAGCAGGGCATGGGGGCTGGAGACCAGAGACATGGGCGTTTAGTAGGGTTTCTGGACGGAGGTCCAGCTTTAAGGATACGATCAGTACCTGGAAACAACACACTACCCCGGACCATTTCAGCCATGATGCAGCCAATAGACCAGACATCAACTGAAAAATGAATTGACAAAACCACCAAATTAGCATGCAGGACACGATAACAAACACAACAAAAGGGGAAAAAGACATGACAAATTAAAGAGAAAATCAAAAAATATGCTTGGGTTTTTGTGAAGTACAAATTGGAACAAAATGGAATCCATGCAGTGATCGACAGGGCCAAACTCAAGCCAGTGTCCCAAAGGACGCCATGCTAATTTCTTTCACTTCAAATTCACATTAGCATTAATATTGTTAGCTTACAGCAGCTATGAGACACTGACTTTCAAGGCCTGTAAAAAATAAAATGATAAGTATATAAATATGGGAGCACCCTTTGTAATCTTACTGCAATTCATGGATTGTTTGGGAAGACCATTGATGAATTTGTGAATGTTTATATCTGTTAATCTAAATTTAGTAACTAATGTCACCTAATGTTAAAAATTGTTCTATACCTGCCATCAGCGGGTTAATGAATAACACATGAATCACAACCAAGCTATTTCTTGATGGTTTACCTTGTATACACATGAGTATGTTTTCTGATCATACAAGGAGGGTGTCTCCCACAATTCCTTTGGTGGTTATGAAAGAGCAAACTATTTTTAATTCTATTTCCCGTTTTTCCCCGGTGATATCGAGCCACAGGGGGGGGGGGGGGGGGGGGGGGGTGTGTGTGTGTGTGTGTGTGTGTGTGTGTGTGTGTGTGTGTGTGTGTGTGTGTGTGTGTGTGTGTGTGTGTGTGTGTGTGTGTGTGTGTGTGTGTGTGTGTGTGTGTGTGTGTGTTCTCCCAAATAAAAGCTGTGTGTTTGGTCGTGCCAAGCATTTGCACAAAATAGAATTTCAATAGATGCTCAGGGACACACGATCGCTCACGGCGTCGGATGAAACAACAGGATTAGAACAAACAATACAGGAGTGGGGATGGAGTAGTTATCATCTTTTTCTCGCTTCCTGCCGCATTCGCATAACTAGGAGACACCAGACGCTGCTGCAAGCAGTTCAAGGATACAATCCCTTCCAGGGAAAAGGATTTTGTGGCGAACCATTTCTGCCAAAATACAGCCCACAGCCCAAATATCCACTACATACACGCAGCATAGAGGGAGAAGGAGGAGGAGTAGGAGGAAGGGAGGGAGGAAGAAGAGTTGAATAAGCAACATAAAGAAGGTGATTAAAAGCAACAAGTCAGCAGGAAAATATAGGTCAGTGTTTTGAGAGGGCCGAGAAGTAGGCGCAGACGATTCTTGCCAGAAGATTCCACTTCTCGGGGGTTTAAGGGGTGGTAGCTAAAGCTAAAGCATTGTTTAGAAGCATCAGGTGATTACAGGTGAAGTTCTAGAAATGACAAGAGAGGGTTAATAAAAACCGTCGCTCATTCCTTTCCGAGGCGTCCGTTCGGAGGCAGATTCAGTGGTGCCAACAGAAGTGTGCAGACATGACAAAACGTGTGCGTGTGTGTGTGTTTGTGTAGTCTGTCTTCGGCAAGCACAAGACACAACATGCAGCCTTCTTCAATAAAACATCAAACAAAAGCCCCAGATGCCGGGCACTGGGATCCCTGATCATTAAGTATCCCACGATGCACTGCTTGCCAATGAGCAAACTTCCCCTCCCCTCTGTGTCTGACCTTTACAGGTGAAGTGTCCACCAACAGTCAGTCAATGAGTGAATGAGTGAGGAAATGAGTGAATAAGTGAGTGAATAAGTGGGGGAATAAGTAATAATAAGTAAGTAATAGTAAGTCAGTTCCCCCTCCCCCAACCCTGTAGAGACGGGCATGCAGGAGCAGGCCAGGCAGCAACAAAGTAACTCCTCATTGAGCGATGCCTCTGTCAATCAACCAACCAGCCAACCAATCCCCGCCCACTCCCCACCCCTCACTCACCGTTGGCCTGGTAGCCCATGCCCAGGATGACCTCAGGGGCGCGGTAGTAGCGCGTGACCACGTAGGGGGTCATCAGCAGACCTGTGGCGGCGGTCCGGGCCAGGCCGAAGTCCAGGATTTTCAGCGTGCAGTCGGACTTCACCACGATGTTACTGGGCTTCAGGTCCTAATGGGATCAACAGGCTGGGGTGAGAAGGCCGGCTTGACTCAAATGGAGTCCGTTTCGATCCGATATGGCTTGTTCAATTCAACTTTAACCATTTGATTAAATTAATTAAACTTTATCTCACTGATTTCTGAACGTTATTTTGAATGAGGTTGAAGAAAAAGATGCTCCTTAGAAATTTGTTCCGGTCAAACTGTGCTTACAGACTTTTTTTGGAGGGAATTATGGCGGCATCATTATTTTCGATCAATCCACATTTTTATTCACCGGACTAAGTATAAACCTCAGAGTCGGATGCAGAGTCACCTGCTCAGCAACGGACCATAACACATGCAATCTCAGGCAGTGGATTTGCTATATATTCATCTGCCTCTTTTGAATACGACTCATCACCTTAATTAACATTACCAGCGTGTGGCAATCGCACGTGGGCTCTGGAGAAGGTCCGTCTGCGTTCGGGTTCCAACAGTGGAACGGCTCTGTGGAACAGCCATAGCGAGCGGCGGGCTCTCCGTGTTTGATGACAACCAAATCACACGGCTCATTGGCCCCGACAGTTGATGTTTAATTGGTGCACTCAAAGAGAAGCAGGCTTGAGACGGCCCTCTTAGTGCTGCGCGGGGAAGGAACTAGGTGCCTTTGTGGAGGGCTTTGTGTGAAGGGCTTCACATGATGTGGAGCCCTTTGAGACTGAGGTGTGAGTCACTGTGAGGATATATTGTTTTGTACACGATAAGCTTGATTTGAATGGGCTCAAAACACAGACAAATTCAATCATGACATGAAACGGCTCTGTTTTAGTTGATTAAAGTTATGTTTTTTGGCATAATCCTTCCCGTTTTTCGGAGGGAGGGGGTTGTTTCGAGCGGACAATAGCGATGCTACGTAGCTTGTTGCCTATGGGGCTCATTGCTTCTGCCTGGGAGAACAAGGGGAGAGAGCGCTACACTAAGCTACTCCTCCGTCTCAGAGTCAGTCACTGACAGGCGGCTGTGTGTGTGTGTGTGTGTGTGTGTGTGTGTGTGTGTGTGTGCGGAATATATGAGGTCTTATATGCAAAATACATGGCCTTTTCTTAACTCAACATGTATTTCAGGAGACCCATGCACGAAAATGTATTTTCATAAACTCGGCGGCTGAGCAACATGGCGACACTAATGAATGCAAATCTGTATGTGTCAGTGTTCATCTGTATGTACGTCAGTGAATATGTGCATGTGTGTGGGAGTTGATCTCCGTGCCTGTGCGCATATCTGTGTGAGTGAGTCTGTGTTCATATATGTGCGTGTGTTAGTGAATGCGCGCATGGTAACGTGTGTGGCAATGTTTGTGTGTGTATGTGTGTGTATCTGTGTGTGTGGCAATTTTTGTGTGGTAGTGCGCACGTGCGTGCATGTGGATCTCTTTACCTGTGTGCATATCTGTGTTTGTGTACCTACGTGCGTGTGTGCTAGCGACTGCGCGTGTGTTCGTGCTTATGTTAAAGGTGAGTGAGTCACCCTGACTCACGCGGTGGATAATGCCGGCGGCGTGCAGGTGCTTGATGCCGCACAGCATCTGGTAGAGCAGGTAGGACAGCCTCTCGTGGTCCAGCTCCATCTGGATCACCTGGCACAGGTTGGCGTCCATCAGCTCCATCACCAGGTACCTGCAGTCCCCACACACACACGCTTTAAATAAAGCCCCTTGATAAATTGAATTACTAACTGTACATTAAAAAGCCTTTCTGCTCTATTTAAAAGGTTGAATCTCCTCGTGACTGAATGTTTGTATACAGCGCACACGCACAGGCTGTATGCCCGCAGGCTTGATTTTTTTTTTTCACTTTTTTCTGTGGTGAGCCAGCGCCTTGAATATTTACTACATCGTTCCTACAGCTTGATGCGGTTTCACAATAACTCCGTCTTTACGGAGATATTCCTGAACCGCATAAAACGAAACCGGATCATTTTCGCCCGCTTCGGCTCCGTGTGGACGGGGCCTGAGTGTTGTGATTTATATAGGAAGAGCCCCCATCTGCCTCCCTAGTGATAAACATATCACTCCAGAACTAGTTGTGTTTAGATAGTGGAATGGAAGTCGTTTTTTCTATCGTCTCTGGAAGTTCGTATTGAAATGGAAGATTTTTTTTCTCGATCTATTTACAATTGTGTTCATTCCTTAAATGTAGCCCAGACACAATCGGACTGCATCAAAGTCAACCGATCTGATCAATAAATGAATCGTTGATCGATTTGATCTATTAAGCGTCTGTTCCAAGGGACGCATGCGGGCCCTTCACTATGCCCAAAACTTAGCAGCGGAGATAAAGATTGTTCTTCATTTCCCTGGTTCATCTGGATAATCTGGCGGGGTGAGGTCACGCCCCTGGCTAGAGATCTTAATACGATCAGATTACGGAGACAGCATCTCACACTTGAAATCACACGTATATGCATGAAAACCCACCACCCATGGGAAACTGCAGCATAAAACAAATACTCACACATCTTGGAATTCCTCCTGCGTCTTCTGTGGCGTGAACACATTTAATAAGCCGATAATCTGCCCACATGACAAAACAAAGGGGATCAGTTATTCTGCGGCCGTAGCAAAATTAAATGAAGCACTTCAAGACTTCCTCATCTGAAGACCGGTTTTGCCGTGTTCCACATTAGTTGCAGTGCGAGCAGCAATCCATTCACGAGAGAGAGACACATCGTAATATGATAGGATCTAACACAATGACAATACAAAAACAACATGAAGTAACAATTGCAATACATAGAGGTACACACGGTTCAATAAATATATATTTTACGAATATACGGATCTATCTTACTTCTATTTGAATTCCTTCTAAAAAATAAAGTTAATGCGAAACCTTTTGCTTGCACTGAAAGGTGCGACAATAACACAGTTATAATTATACACGTGTTAAACATATCAATGCATGAAAAAATGTGTGAGAGAGAAACAGAGACAGAGAGAGTTCTACTTTATATGTACATCCCTGGTACTTTATATTTCCCATCTTTAATGTGACTTACGTTCTTGTGATTGACACATTTCATTAGCACCAGTTCTCTGTAGGCCCGCTTGGCATGGGTCTGGTTCTGAAAGGGCCGGCTCAGCTTCTTAATGGCCACATTTCTCTCAAGGTTGTGGTCGTACGCGGAACTGAAAAGAGGAAGAAAGATGGTTTAATGACTTCAAATGGCATGCCTCCAAGGTGACTTGCTTGACTTCACATACATCAACCAAGATATTCTACCTTGAAGATAAACTTCTGCTCAAAGATTTTTTTTTTTTTTTTTTTTGTATCTTTATTTCACCAGGTTGGACTCAATGAGGCTTAACATGTCTTTTACAAGAAAGACCCAGCCAAGACAGCGTACAATAAAATACAATCGACACCACGTAAACATTAATTTGCACAATCAGAGAAGAACACCTACAAGGCCAGACAGTTCCAATGTCCTGCATCAGTTTCAGTCCAAGAATTGGCCATTGACTTGTATTCTGACAGCGTATCAAGCACCCCAAGTCCCATCTTGTTTTGAAGCTCACTCCATGTAGCCTGACAGCAGACAGAGTTGTCAACTCGTTACACTCCATTTCCATCTTCAGTCTGACATTGCCTCCGATCACTTAAGACCCACATATCCTCCTGAAGCTAACGTCATTATAAATCTGTAGCCATGCTGGCTTCCAGGTTTTCCTGGCTAGGTTAAAACAAACCATGATGTTTGGTGATATTGAGAAGACATCTTAGTAGATTTGGAACAGCCTCGATAACATTTGCCATTGTTGTTATCACTCCTCTTTGCTTCCGGAGAACAGCTTGACAACGCCATATATCCTGCCCTGGGTGCTGATTGGCTCATCGTTATTCCCCCCTGTGGTGTTCATTGGATAAATAACTTTATTTTAATTCATAATGCCAAACCAGATTCAGTCAACATCGTTGGAATGTGCAGATTCAGAGGTCTGGACCTTGGCCGACTTCCATGATGAAAAAATGCCTAGAAACTAGATGGCTTTCTTATCAAACGAGATTCGACTCTATTTTTCATTGTACAATGAATAACCACAAAAGGTGATCTCTGCATTTACCCCATCTCTAAGGGCAGGGAGGCCCCAGCGACCTGGCCAGGGGACAAACCCAAGGACTACTGCCACCAGTGCCCATGTTGGAGGGCCATGGTGGAGCCAGCTGCTGTTAACATAACATGCATGTCTGTGGTGTTGGGGGCAAGCCACGTGAACACGGGGAGAACATACCATGTTGTTGTTCTGTATGTAGGATTTGGTTTGGAAATGGGATTTTTGTCGTTTTTCATTATTGTGAGCTATAGAAAAGTATTGGATCTCATGATGCCATTACAATGGACTAGGGCCCGACCGATATTGATTTTTGAGTGCCGATGCCGATGCCGATTATTTTCAGAGAAAAATTACGATTACGATTTAATCGGCCGATAAAAAAAAAAAAAAAAACATATAAAACGTAGTTTTTGATACCTTATATACTTTAAACACTTTTGACGAATATGTGAATTGAATGCAGAACCTTTGAGTGTTTTAGAATACATTTACAGTAAAAAATGAGTGTAATGTAAAATGTAAAATAAATAACTAACTCCCAATGTGCTGCGCTCGTGAGCAGTGACTAACACGTGCGTGCTGAGCAGTATGGTCTCACCGTTAGAGTCTACAGTATAACAAATTAACATGGCCTGGGACCTAAAGAAAAACAGGCACAACATGCTCAAACAACGCGTCTTGTGTACATTGGTGAGGTGAGCGCGCAGCTGCCTGAGCGAGCGTGCTTTCATGTTGTATGGTAAAATTCAATCTCCTCTTTTTTACTCCAGCTAAAGTTGTTAGTTAGCAAGGCGAGTAGGAGCGCAATCTGCAGGATACTAATCGCAATAACATTTAAAAAAAAAATAAATAAAATCGGTTGTAATCTGCGTCTTTTTGGCCGATGCCGATTATTTTCAAAAAGGCTATAATCGGCCGATTAAATCGGCAGGCCGATAAATCGGTCGGGCCCTACAATGGACCAACGGAAACTCATGGCTGGATTCAAAATTCATATAGGTTTAAGACCTATATGAACCACAATCAAACGTTCTCCAAGCAGGGATATATTTTGAGTATGAGCCAGGGATCCCTGGCTGGAAAGAGCCACAGGATTCCTGTCTTCTCTGCCTTGCTTCATTCATTCATTTCACCCTGACTCCTGGCGTTTATCATTGAGTTCCGGGCGACCTTTAACAATTGGTGCCGTCACTCAGAATAACCCTTGTGTCAGGTTAACCTGCATGCGGTCCATAACCCTGACCGTCTGTATCTAACGTGTGTGACATTAGCCATCAGAGAGGATATTGGCATACAGTTCCCCACACGTGTATGTGTTTGTGTCTTTGTTTGCGTATCGGGCCAGAGTTCATTGTAGGTGCCTCAGCTCTGCTTAAATTAAATTCACAAATGGGCACCAGAGTCCTCCCGTCTCGTCCACATTAAATAGAAAAGTCAACACACTGTTCTTTCCATATGTTGATGTGCACAATGCGAATGTGTGTGCAGGCGGAGAGAGGTGATAACTCGTTCCAGTAGGGCTCGGGTGCATTCCAACAGAAATGGTCTGATACAATTGTGCAACAATATAACATTGCAAGAGATAAGACGCCAGGGTGAGAGACACATGATTTATTGGCATTAATGTGGTGCAAATACAGTTTTCATGCTGAAACTTGTAGCCATCCTAATGCTTGGTTTCGTAATAATGTTGCTTCTTTTCTACACAATCAAAGATGTAGCATACTTTCTATTTTATTTTTCTCTATGCTTTATACATTTGATCCAAAGCCATTCATCAGTGAATGCCCCTTAGAGTTCCATCATGCATTTTTATCTTCTGCCATGAGCGAATAGCAGAACACTATTTCGCTCACTGCATTTTCACAATATTTTTGAATGAAAATCATGAAAACGAAACAAAGGAGGGGGATGCAGAAGCCGAAACCTTTGATAAATATGGTTTCAAATGAAATAAATAGTACTGTGGGCTAGTGGGCGCCCAACATAATTTAAAAAGTGACGTCTAGGTGTACACGCCGACTTGTAATGTTAGAAGAGGAAGCTAATCACACTCAATATGTCACCTTTAAGAAAACAAGGTATGGCTGATTGCAGTGGCACTAGTAATCCAGCTGTGGCGCTGCCCTGCAGCTAGATGCATGCAGTGTAAACACTGCCATAGATGGACACAAAAAACATTGTGTGCGGCTTTTGTATCCAACAATTATGTGCAATACAGATTAAACAGGGGTAATTTAAATTCCAGCACTCTGATGGCCGCAATGCCAGTTTAAAGGACTAAATTACAGACTGTTTAATATTAGTATTTGTTTAATGTGAGGAGATTGTCTGAGATAGCGTAATAGAGCTGAATTAGGAAAGAGGTCTAGGTTGTCTAAAAAGGGGGAAAGTCTATTGTTGTGCTCCTATTACAGGACGAACTGCAGAAGTACAATTACAAGGTGGTTCTTCTTATATAATTGTAACTCCTTTTTGCCTTGACAACATTGTGAGAGTACAGAAAACGGAAGATCACCCTTTACAAGAATACATGATATGCAAAGTCATCGTAGGAAAAAATGTCAAGACAGCATTTAAGCAGCATATAAGGTGTCAAAGTAAATATCAGATGGAGGGCTGGCTGGCTGTAAGATAGCAAGCTTTCCAGCTTTGCAATATTCTGCAAATTGTTAAGTCAAAAGGCAGCATGAGGGGATAAACAGGAGGTGCGAGAAAACATATCGAGCTAAAAATAAAAAGGATGGGGAGTCAGCTGGATAGCTGAGTCAGAAGTCAGCTCATTACTTGTCATGAAAAGAAGAAAAAAATGGTATACTTGAGCTCAGGATGGATGCACGGATTAGGATGCGCGCTAGTGCAACACCTGCCACTGAGTGCAAGAATCGACATGAATCACTCCATCTCCATATAAATTCAGCATTATGTTCAGCTTGGCGACTCACAAGTACATCCTTCAAACGATCTCAAGCACGCATGGAGCACATGGCGATAGACGGAGTCAGTAACGAAAGACGTTGCTAACCGCATCTTAACAATCACAGCTTTCCAACCCCCCCAGTCAAAAAAAAAAGGTCAAGCAAATCCCAACTACTCCCCCGCCACCGAGATGTGCGTCAGCCTATTCACAAAGCCACAGGCAAGGCTCCGTCTATCTGATCGATGCAGTATGTGTTGGTTAAAATTAACAAAGACTCGATCAATCAGAACACCACAAGTCTGACGTGTCACATGGCGATGGTGGGAAGGCTCGTGGCCAGCAGTCTGACTGTTGCAGTCGTGGTCCTGTTAATCCCCGTTTAATTCTCAAGAAATACTATTAATATTATAATAGAACAATATAATACTGTACGTTTGGAATAGTAGTTCTCATAGTTCTCCAGTGGGAGAAGTGTTTGTGTTCCAAAGCAGAAACTGAACACAAATTGGGAGAAGATCCATAGCTGGAATCGACCCTTTAATTCAATAACTACATTGTTGTAGCCCACAGGCCTCACAAACAAACAAGACCGAGTTAAATGTAAAACGGAAATAACTTCTGTGCCTTACCAGACGATTCCCTGTGCCCCGGAGCCAATGGGCCTGAGGTTCTGGTAGCGCTTCAACACAGTAAACGTAGAATCCCCGACATCTAAGCTGTAGAACTCCTTTTCACGCTTATTGCGATTCATGATGAAGACTTGGGAGGGGGGGGGGAAATCGTCACGTTTTAGGCATCCAAGTCGAGCTCACCTGCAGAGGAAAGGAGAGAAAGCGTGGAGGTTACAATGGGTACTGTTTACGTGGAGTATTTTCTTTATGGTGATTTAAATAGGAATTATCTTCTTTTTTTTTAAGATATCGAGTTAATGAAGATATACGGTCCACAAATTTTAATTGACGAAAGAAAATGTCAAGTTGTTAGCCATTATATGGTTAAAATCTGTTCTCCTATTGAGTTATCGGGAGAAACATCTGTTTTCATTGGGATTTTTCAACAAAATAGTGGTCAACAACACCAAGAAACAAACAATGACTAAATAATCCCGGCAACGGGTAGAGCTAAGTGCTAAGCAAGCATGAAGAACGGAGTGGTAGGATTTATGTCTGTGGAGGCAATGGGAAACTAGATGGATTTCCAGAGTTAATCACATTTAATGCCCTCAAAATCTCAAGCACCTGGTCACACAAACATGGATCAGAAGTTTCCCCAAAAGCCCAACGTTTCAAACAACAAGCTTAAATGGCTGTCTGAGTAGAGAACTGATCAGGTGTGAATTTACGTCACCTAATGCTAGATGATCTACGTCACATGCGCTACAACCATGTCACATTGTTTGGACCCCAAGGTCTGACCATTTTAAAACACTGTTCTTACATTGTGATTAGAGCGTGTCTAGCTAGTTATCAGGTTGCACACTTTTTCTGGGTGCTGGGATTGATCCCCACTTTATCTGTTGGGAAACTATCTAGAACACACTGACTGCTAGTCATATTGAATAAAGGTTTCAGATGACTATATAGTAAGAGTGTTCCACCACAGCTCCCCACCCTCTTGTCTTTAATAAATTCCTCTCTGTGTACAGTGTTTCCTCTCTGAAGCCCATACTTGATGTACATATTTCTCCCATGTTCCCTTCCTCAACAGGCCGGGGCATTTACAGATTTATTCTCCGTTGTTCCACGTATGTTGCGCAATATTTGTTCACAGTGATCCTGTCTCGGTAATGGAAGAAACCTGTTAAGACAGTCCTGTTGTTGTGACACACGGTGTTCTTTGACAGTGTGTGTTTCTTCACCAGCTCTTTGGCTCCATTTGAGCGGGACGAATAGGGTTGGTCGTATGCCAGGCAGCACTAAGAAGGTGCTAGCTGGAGGACTCGATGGTAAATGGGTTGATGTTGACGTTTTATCCAATAACAGAGCTCAGACGTGTTCAATTATACTTGGACTCCCTTAGATCACTTGGTGTGGACTTTATAAAAATAACTTGGGAGGAAAATACCGCTACTTCAGCATCCCATAAAACTGCCATGCTATCGGCTATAGAGGGAGCACAAGTGGAGACAGCACTGGGAAATTTAAGTGATGGAGAGAAAGAGAAAGAAAAGAGGAAGAAAGAAAACGAGAGAGGAAGTGAGATAAATTGAGAGAGCAAGAGCGAGAGATAAGTGGATCTGATGGGGAGCTCTTCTTAAGACAAATCATTAGTCAAATTTGGAACACTGAGCTGAGAGGTTTGTTGACGTGGCGACGGCTGAATATCCCACGGACCCTGACATTCACTGTGTGGCCTCCTCTCTTCCCCTCCTTTTCGCTCATCCTCCTCGCTCATCCTCCTCTTCTCTCTTTATTGTCTCCAGGCCCATGTGCACTATAACCAAGCTCGCCTTTCTGCTTCCATTTCATTGGGGCCATCTCTTTCTCCCTGTTCTTTTGTAGACCTGCCTATCCCTCATCTCCTTCTCCTACTCATTAACAGCAGGCTTTTATCCACAGCAAATTGATTTTTTTTTTTAAAGGAAAATGTTAAGATACCTTACATAAATGTCATTAATGTGCTGGTAAAGGTTTGGTCATGTTGCCTTACATGTAGGCTGCATGCAGAAATTGAGCTTAGCACCCAGACCATTCAGCTGGGAGTTAAACACCCTTTCCTAGAACACTATCCCCAATAGCATTAGACAGTCTTCCATCATCTCCCCTCTGCTTTGGGCTGTCCCCCCCCTCAATCTCCTCCTCCCCCCCTCCCCCAACCCCCTCCGACTGTCTATTTCATCTATCTCCAACTCCCCAGCAAAGACTTTGATCCCAGTGATGTTGTCTCTCTGTCGACGGAGAGACTGCAGAACAAGACGATCCTCCACACAAGAGGAGGCTGGCAGGCAGACATCAACAACACTGCAGAACTCAAGGTCTATTTTGGATCCGTCACCAGGTAGAGACTAGAGACACTTCTGAACATAGGGGCGAGATACCACACACACACACACACACACACACACACACACACACACACACACACACACACACACACACACACACACACACACACACACACACACACACACACACACACACACACACACACACACACACACACACACACACACGTTTACATTTCGGTATGGCCAGGAGGGCCGGGCCCGGGAAATAAGGCCAAATTCTCCTGTCCCCATATAGGTCTTTAATATCTCGATTACAATATTGCTTTTTCTCGTAGTCCAGAAAATAAATAGTCTTTATAAAATAACCACATGGTAAAGCGTATTTTTGTATACTCCTGTGGGAATTGAATACTTGCCAAATAAAAAGAATTGAATATGTTCTCATTTTATAAAGAAGTTTCAAGTGAACCCAAATGGTAAACACAAAACAGTTTCTAGTGGAGCAGTCAGTTGTCACACACAAGGTAGGCATGTACACTCACACTGAAAAAAATACAGATTCGGAACACTGACTAATAGACATAAACCCTTACAACAATAAACATACCTTCTTGGAATCAGCCAAAGGGGATTCTCAGACGAATAGTTATTTTCCCTTGCTACTTAACTTTCATTTGTTCATTATTATTTATTAATATCTTAGGTTATAGTAATCCTAATTAACTTTATAAAGTATATAACTTATCCGAAATGCTTATTATATTAATTTATATGAACTATATGAAGATAATACATGAATTTGCTACTCTCTAGATAATCCAGGACTAGACGAT
>NC_082399.1:8524126-8551626 GCF_031168955.1 Gadus macrocephalus
AGCTTCTGTTGGTGCAACAGCGGCCTTAATGACCGACAACAATACATTAGTCTATAACCGTTCTGCTCTGGCAGAGAGAGATGGCCCATGGTTCATACATCCCAGGTCAGAATCTATTGTAGACACAAGCGGTGGCATTGTCCATTACTGTATCACAGGATTCTAACTACTGCTTTGATACGAGTTCATTAACATTAACACTTCCTCGCTTAAGGAAGCCTAAGTCAATGTGTTGAATGCTTAAATGTGCATAATAACTAGGTGCAATGTACCTAGTATGTATCATTTAGGTACAATTGGATTGTTCTAAAAAGACAGGGGTCATCAAGGCAGCATAGAAGTAAAAGCATATAGTAAAACACAGAGCGGTAATAGTATTTATATGTCATTGGATGTGTGGATTTGAAATACCAATATGTGCACGGCATACAAGTAATGGAGAATTTTGAGAGGAACCCAAGAATGTATATAACTAATTGGACGGAGAGTAACCAGGACTCTCAATTTAGCCCTTCACTGACACCACAGCAATAAAGATATAACAGCAACAAGAAGCACATATGCATCGGGAATTCCATAACAAATAAAAAATATTAAAAATAATAAATGACACAAATAATAATCTATAACAAATTATAAAAAAAACACCACGATGAGGTTCAATTAAAAATTAAATAAAAAAGAGAAGCAGAATAGACAATACAAAACGAGGTGTCAGGGGCTCACGGGGCTTTTTGTCTAGGCATTGCAATATGATTTGCTGCAATGCTGCCTCAGAGTGGACCCCTGTTCTTTTGTCTTAGTAGTAACATCTCTTTAGGTTGCTCAGCAACCCCGCCTATGGATCTGCTGAGAGTGCACTTAATGTAGACCAGTATGCAATATTTTCCACCAAATATACAGTTTATTGATTATATGTGTGTGTGTGTGTGTGTGTGTGTGTGTGTGTGTGTGTGTGTGTGTGTGTGTGTGTGTGTTTGCGGGCGGGCGCGTGCATGCGTGTGTGCGTGCGTGCGTACGTGCGATTGTGTGTGTGTGTGTGCATCTATGCATTCATCTGTACATGCATCAACCTGTCCATCCATGTATCTACTTCTACACCCTCCCTCCATCCCTCCCTCCCTCCTTCCCTCCAGTATGGGTACGTTTGTGACCCTGGCAGAGGTGTTGGAGGCCAGGGGGTCACCACTGGATGAGGGAGAGCTCTGGGGTCTGCTCCTGGCCACCGCTGAGTCCTTGCTGGAGATCTCCTGCAAAGGTATCCATCCGCTACGTGTCTGGTTTCCATAGCGTTCTCACCACGGTCCAAAGCTGTATCAGACTGTATTTGAGGTTTGAAAGGGAGGAGCCCATCCCTTGTTCTGCACCAACATCTGGTCAAACCCAACGGATCAGACAAAGGAAATACAATCGTAATGGATGGTGTAATCCGATGCGATCCACTGACAAATCCCTGCCAGAAACACTATGCTGGACTATCGTTTATAATACTAAAGGACATGTAGTATGGTAACCTTATTTCACTGCAACGGTAAAGTACCTGAGTAGTCGAATCTTAGTCATTTATTGACACCGATAACAATATAAAACCGGTATCGGCAGATAAATAAGGTTGTAGTATGGTTAATGGATTTGAAATGAATAAGTGATATGGTGCTCTTAACTATGCTCAACTAGAACAGCATGACGTACGCACTGCCCATGTGAGAGGTTGGAGTCCCATTGGGGTCGTCACGCTAAGATGTACGCATGAATGCATCCATCAAATGCCCTATATTCAACAATAAAGTATGTCCTGGGGTTCTTCCTCCAGGCTCGGGGAACATGTGCAGCGTGTTGAGCCCGGGCTCGGTGCTGCTCTCGGCCAGTGGGAGCCTGGCCTTCAAGGGCTGTTCCCGGTCTGAGGATGTGGCCTCCTTCACGGCCCCGGAGGTCCGTCAGGGTCTGGTCGCATCCAGCCGCACGGCAGTGGAGAAGGTGGACCCCACAACACGTCATCAGTACCGCTGCACAACTATGAATGAACTGGTTTCTTACATATCTTGGTATAGTCTTCTACTGGTTATGGGGTTCATGACGCCCAGTAGAAAGGTTATGGATTCAAACCCCAACTTCAACAAGGTTTATTTTAATTACTTTGGATCAAAGCGTTGTCTAAACGGAGTACATCTTAGGGTTTCATTTAGTGTCACCTTGGGTCCACACCACTACCTGACAACTGCTGTTTTCTGCTCCTTTGACAAATAACAACCAGTTCTGAACAAATATTGTTTTAACTGTGTCATTGCCACATGGTGGTTTGTGTGCAGATGGCGGTGTATTCCATGGGGATGATGCTGTACTGGTGTGCGGATTACCTGCTACCTCAAAACCAGGTACTTTATTACTGTCAATCAGTCAATCAATTAATCAATCAAACAATAGATCAGTTTATCTATCTTAGTTGGCTTTCTACATTTTTGGCTCTTTATGTAAACTCTACCAAAATAATTAATCTGAATCTCCTTTTTTGACTGGTTTATTTTCTCTCCTTTGTCCCACTCTTTGTTAATCCCTCCCTGCCGGTCGGTGTCTTGCTGCCCCAGCCTGTCCAGCTGAGCAGCGAGCTGGACAGGCTGCTACTGAGCATGTGCGAAGATGTGGTGTTGAAACGGGCCGATCTGCTGGCGGTACTAGAGACCTGTGAACAGCACCACACAGCCTCTCTGCTGCCCCCTCCTGACAGACTCATCAAACAACTAGTGGAGGACGTTTTCCGGAACTCAGTGAGTTGGGCTACCCAAGTTATCATTCATTGTTCTTTATTGTTTCAAGCTATAGTTCAGTGAGTTAATTAGCTACAAGGAAGGGCTATTTGGGCCATTCGAGGTTATTAAAAAATCTGGTAGAATATATATATCTTTTCAATATACTATATTCCAGGTTCCAACAATTCTGACATACATCTTTGTCTTTTTTTTTTACCTTTCTTTGTACCTTTGTAGGTTGATCATGTTACCATGTCTGAAAATGGAACACAACTCACAGACCGCAGTCAGACGGTTAGAGACAGATTTCACGGTATGGTTCATCAATAACACATCATAATATCCTACAAAATACTAAATAGCAAAACATTTCCAGAAAAACCTCAATAAATTATGCAGGGACACCATTTTGAAAGTATTTCACGAAGCTTTAGTATAGATTCTTTGACTGTTGGAATTCCAATTTAAATCTGTCCTGTGTCTTTCCAGCTGGTTATTTTAGTAACTCTAACTGGGCGATGAGGAGGAAGGCTTCCAGAGCTTACTCAGGAGCCTCGTACCGAACAGAAAACGCAGGGTACGTGATGCGTCCATACTGCAAATAAGTTTGGCAGTTGAAATTGGACGTTTTCTAATCAATCCTCTTCCTGTTAGATTGATGTTGAAAATAAGACGTTTTATTTAGTTTAGCAAAAAATCGGCATGTAACTCAATATAATTGGGGAAACACTCTGAAAACATCAACAAAAGTCACTTTTCTTTCTTCCTTTTCTCCAGAGTTTCTTCGGGAGGTCGTTACAGAGACGATTACACCAGCTATCAACAATCGAACCGCACCCCTTGTAGTCCGTACATGGACGGTGGTCGTGATACCAACCCACGGGCCCTCAACCACTACAGTTCCACCCTTAGTCTGAACGATAAGAAACTCAAGGTGGCTCTACTCTTAATGATTAGTACATTTATTGGATTGTTTTCATTAGAATGACCTTATGGCAGTTTTGGACAATGATAACCCCTTAGCAATGTATACCTACTAGCAAAACCATGATATATGTGATCCTTCCAACTAAAGCATTAAACAACCAAAACCAAACATTTATTATGTGTTGCAACAGCTGAAATAACCTTTCAAATGTCACAATTAAATTATAATGTACATAAATTATACTTATATACTTATTTTACTGTATATCTTGAGTTTCTTATTTGTTATGTAATTCTCAGAAATGCTATTTAGAAATGTTGGAGCGGATTTAGTTGGTAGCCTTCTGCCAGCTCACTGCTCGATGCTGCTAATCTCTACACACTGGACCTTTAGGTTAATACGGCTTTGTTGTATAATTGTCTTCGATAGGAAATGGGCCCAGAGTTCATTAGAATGCAAGATGAGCCCCATGTTGTCTTGGAGCTGCCAGGATCAATAATGGTGAGTTTAACGGGGAGTTGATAATCCATTAATACGCAATCAGACAATAAAGGCATCTCTGTACTCCATACTTCAAACGATCAAAGTATTCTTCAGCAGTAATTCCATAATGAATTTTCCCTCTCTTCTCTCCCCCTTTCTTCTCTCCCTCTCATTTCTCTCCCTCCTCTCCCCCCTTCCTACTCTTCTCTCACCCTTTTTCTCCCTTCTCTTCTCTTTTCATGTCTATCTCCTCTCCGCCCTTCTCTTTTCCTCACTTCTTCTCCCCCTTTCCTCCCTCTATTGTCCTCTCCCCCTCTTCGTCTGCTCCTCTTGTCTCCCCCCCGCCCTCCTCCTCTCCTCTCAGTCGAGGAAGGGGAAGGCCTCCTCCACCCAGAGGGAGGTGGGTGTGGTGATGCCCAGCGGCCAGAGCCTCCAGGTGAGGTGCGAAGTGAAGAGCCGGTGCGGGGAAGTCTTCGACATGATCGTGGCCCACTCCAACCTCGTGGAGCACTTCTACTTCGGCCTGGCCTATGTCGACGGTAGGAGGAAGAGGACTCTGTGGGTCGTGTGTTGTGTTGTAGAGTAGGGTCTTGTAGCGGCTGCCCCGCCTCCAACGACGGAAGCTACTATTTTTTGTTGCCCCCAAAATCCTGCATCCGCACTTGTAGGCATCCTTCAACAACTAGCCAAACCCCTACCCTGTTTCTTTATGAGCTGGGTCTGAAGTCACATACCTTTGAGTGATTTGGGGAGTGAGACAGATTCATCATCGTGAGACAGAGTTTCCACTAAGGAAAGGGAGGTAGGGAGTGTGGGAGCAAGGGTTGGAATATCTGGATCTTAAGCCAGTTAATCACAAACTCACTACAACGACATTTTATATTTGAGGTAAAAAGGTCCCAAAAATATACAAATGGAGGGACCTATAGGAACAATGTGTGAATGTGCAACTGACAGTCTATCGAGTTGGTTGGGTCTGTGTGGAAACGTCTAATTCTCTCCCTTTTCTTCTCAGACAATGAGTTCTTCTTCCTGGACACTGACACCAAGATTTCCAAGGTTGCCCCAGACTCCTGGAAAAAAGTGCCTACGACCCCCTTTATTCTCTACTTCCGGGTCAAGTTTTTCGTCAGTGACATTTCCCTGCTTTTGTAAGTGAGACACATTCTCTAGTTTTGTATGTAGTTGTCAGGATATACATTGTGGCGGCTGCCTCTACCCAAAAGCATAATTTGGCTTCAAGTCATCGTGTTCGTTTTATGAAATGGATCGCGTTATCCATTATTTTTCTGACAGGCACAAGTTGAGCCGCCACCAGTACTACCTCCAGCTGAGGAAGGACTTCCTGGAGGACCGCCTGTCTTGCCACGAGGAGAGCTCTCTGTGGCTGGCGGGGCTGGCCCTGCAGGCAGAGTACGGAGACTGCATGCCTGAGGTACCTGGTGCTGGGACGCGGCTATCATCTCTTCTTTAGTCTTTCTATTATTGTTTATTCTGTCAGTTGTGTTCTATGTATTTGCTTATTAAATATCAAGAAATGTATGCATTTGTACTTGTGCCATGAATGGATGGATTGTGCTGACTGAGGCGTGTTGCTGTGCGCAGGTGTACGGTAGAAGCTACTACCGGGTGGACCACTACATCTCCAAGAGCGTCATGGAGAAACGTGCCTTGCCTTCCATTAAGGATGAGTTGCTGCGGTTACACGCCAGCAACGCCCAAATGCTCTCAGACGAATCGGAACTGGAGTTCCTTAAGGTGACAAGGCAGAAAACTCTTATGCTTGTATGCATGTATATTAATATTGAAAATGATAATTTAATTATTATTATTTAATTTATTAATCCTTATTTAGATTTACTAGAAATGTTATAATATATTAACAGAAGTGCTGTGATGAGGACTCCATATGCAGTTTATCGTTAATACATTTTTATTGATAAACCTTTTCTATCAAATGTGAATATCCTAAATCATTCCCACACTACCTGAAACCGACTACTACCTCTTATCTTGAGTCATATATGTCTGGGGACAATAATAAACACCAGGTGGGTTTTGTCCACTGTGTTCATTTTTGGCGTAAGGGACCAGTGAACCAACTGAATCGAGATCTTCAACCAATTTTTTCGAACCTATCTATCTCTCCGCAGGTGAGTCTGAGCCTGCCCGAGTATGGCGTGTTGTTCTACCGCGTTGTGCACGAGAAGCGTCCGGTAGAGGGGGAAATTATCCTCGGTGTGTGTGCCAAAGGGATCATCGTATACGACGTCAAAGATGGCCGCCGATCCACCAGTCAGACTTTCTTTTGGCGGGAAACCTCAACCATCTCCTCTAATGTGAGTCGTAAATGTTTATTTTTTTATAAGAATATTTGTAGAAAACAAAACACAATCTGGTTTTGACACAACATTCGGTCGTCAATGACGACAAATATGACGACTCGTCATATTTGTCGAGTTTGAAGTAGAGCTTATGTTGATGATGTTTTGCGTTTAGCTTTTAGATCTAAGATAACTGTTAGTGTGTTGAGGAAAAAAAGTTGAAGGTCATTTTCCAGCATTTATTTTATGAACCTTCCTTTGCAGAAACGAAAGTTCATCATAGAGTGCCGTGGCAACAAGAAGAAGTGCACCTTTGTAACAGAAAGGTCGAAGATAGCCAAATACCTGTGTAACCTCTGCTCCGCACAGCACAAATTCAACAACGAGATGAGCTCTCGTAAGCCCAGCCACAGCCTTGTGTCAGGTCAGTTAGCCTTAAGCCACTAGCCGTCTCCGTGACAACGCTACCTGTCTAACCATCTACAAATGTTAGCTGTCTACAGCACCTAATATATTTTCATTGGGAGGTTAATATTAGTGTTCATCTTATGGGTGGCTCACAAAGTAATACTTTACAAACTATAATGAGGATGTACTTGTAGATTCTTGTCCATCTAAGTTGCTATTTATGTATGTTTAAATGAACAGTAAAACTTTTGACAGACTTTTAGTTGTTATAACAAATAATGCAGTCACTGCAGTTGCTAAAAGTGTCAGCGAACGGACGTTGACATGCTAACGCTAACTTCTTTCCAGAAGACAACCACATTGGCCAATACGCTGCCAGCACCCGGCCGCCACGCGACCGGCTCAAGTCGTACACCGAGCCCCCCACGCCCCGGGACGACAGCGGCCTGACCACGCCCCAGGACGACAGCGGGCAGTCCACCCCCCAGGACGACTCCATGACCAAGCTCTGCGACGACATCACCGCCAGGATCGAGGCCCGAATAAAGCAGCACCGGCAGGGCCTCAACCACCACAGGTAGCCCTGGGTGCTCCTCTGACTGGAGGAGCACCCACCACAGGTAGCCCTGGGTGCTCCTCTGACTGGAGGAGCACCACAGGTAGCCCTGGGTGCTCCTCTGACTGGAGGAGCACCATAGTGGTTCATTACATATACATGCACATATTTATAGAGAAGATCAGATTCAACTTTATTAATCCCCCGTGGGAGAAATTTGTTTGTTGCCACAGCCCAGCAGCAGTGGAAAACACAGGATAAAAAGATACAATACAATAAAAATACAAAGTATGCAAACAAAAATAAACACTAAGGTAAATGCTAAACTAAATGCTAAAGTAAGGACAACACAAGACAAACAGAACAAACAACAACAGGGCAAACAAAATATACTACCTACCTACCTACCTACCTACCTACCTACCTACCTACCTACCTACATCTATGCATACAAACCTACCCAACTACATACTTGCACACATACATACATAAATACTGTACATACATACATAGATACTTACATGCTTACATACATACATGGGGGGGGTAGAGGGCATGAAAGTGTCGTTGTGAGACAAAAGGTTTTGAGTTTGATCCCAATGTCCACAGTCTACCTGTATCTACTGCTTGTCTGTTTGAAGATGAATGTGTTTGTATGCACTTCATTGGACCTACACATTCCATTTCTTATCCTATATTTGTTTTTGGATACATTCTGACTTCTGACTCATGTGAATTTCATTTTGTGTGTGTGTGTGTGTGTGTGTGTGTGTGTGTGTGTGTGTGTGTGTGTGTGTGTGTGTGTGTGTGTGTGTGTGTGTGTGTGTGTGTGTGTGTGTGTGTGTGTGTGGGTGCGCTCGTGCGTACGTGCGTGTGGCTGGGTGTGTGTGTGTGTGTGCGTGCGTGCGTGTGTGTGGCTGGGTGTGTGTGTGTGTGCTTGCGTGCCTGCGTGTGTGTGGCTTGGTGTGTGTGTGTGTGCGCGTGCGTGCGTGCCTGCGTGCGTGCGGCTTGGTGTGTGTGTGTGTGTGTGTGTGTGTGTGTGTGTGTGTGCGCGTGCGTGCGTGCCTGCGTGCGTGTGGCTTGGTGTGTGTGTGTGTGTGTGTGTGCGTGCGTGCCTGCGTGTGTGTGGCTTGGTGTGTGTGTGTTGCAGCACCTCTTCCAGCAGCCCGCAGAGCGCTCAGAGGAGTGGCTCTTTGGCTCCCTCCCTCTCCGCTGCTGCCAGAGGTAGGACCACACACCTCCTAACCTAAACCTGGTCCACAAACCAGAAAGCGTGTGGAAAAGTGAGTATTTGTTGTGTGTTTGATCTGACAGACTCTTCAGCCAAACTAGCCCCAGAGAGAGAAGTCATCTGTGTTTCGTTGAAGAAAGACCCAAAGCTTGGTGTTGGTAAGCCAATCGCAGCCTTGAGTCCCAACCAGATTCACACCATAGTTCCTTAAACCTGCAGAGTGGTGGTTGGAAGCGCTGGTTGTGTTTGGTGCCGGGGGGGGGGTTGTATCTCTAACACAGGCCTGGGTTTGGGTTGTGTTCCCAGGCATAGTGATCGTAGGCGAGGACACGGTTGGCAAATACGACCTGGGGATATTTGTGGCCTCCATCGTCCCAGGTGGACCCGCGGCTAAGGATGGCCGAATCCGACAAGGTAATAATAAGATACAGATATGATAATGATATGAGGATGATATGAACATGAGGAGAATGATGAAATACAAATGATGATAATGATATGAAAATGGTGATAATGAGTTTAATGGAAGAAGATATTGAAGTGAAACCGATACATGTTTCATTTTTGGGGGGCTGTTGTTGGCTTGTAATTGTTCATATTATTATTTTGATCAGGGTCGTGCTTTGTATCTTTTAAGAATTCTAAATAATTCAAATGTTCAGCTATGGAGCCATCACAGGTCCCGTTGTCCCCTGCTGAACACCACCACACCACTGATACACATCGGTGCTGTCGGTCTTTCTGTTTGACCTTTGACCTCTAGGAGGGCGCCTGATCTCCCTGAACCAA
The DNA here is from genome assembly GCF_031168955.1 of Gadus macrocephalus. Classification (NCBI taxonomy): domain Eukaryota; kingdom Metazoa; phylum Chordata; class Actinopteri; order Gadiformes; family Gadidae; genus Gadus; species Gadus macrocephalus. The sequence continues at coordinate 8,533,593 of NC_082399.1, forward strand.
ATCAGCCTGGAGGGCGTGACCTTTGCTGAGGCAGCAGATGTCATGCAGAGCAGCCCCCCCGAAGTGCAGCTCATCATCTCCCAACCCAAAGGTAAAGGTGTGTGTGTGTGTGTGTGTGTGTGTGTGTGTGTGTGTGTGTGTGTGTGTGTGTGTGTGTGTGTGTGTGTGTGTGTGTGTGTGTGTGTGTGTGCGTGTGTGCGTGTGTGTGTGTTCTAGTATGTCTGTTAACGCATGTTTGTTTATATTTATGTGTGTGTGGGTGTGTGTGCACATGTTTTTGCAAGTGTGCGTGTCTCTTTTGTAATGATTTGCCAATCTGTCTTTGTAATCACCAAAATAGTGTTTGTGAGTGTGAACACACAAAACACACCCTGTGTCTCCCTGCGCCCTCTCCCCCACCATAACTGTATCTCCCCCCTTCTCCCCCCTCTCCCCCACCATAACTGTATCTTCCCCCCTTCTCCACCCTCTCCCCCACCTCCAGTGCAATTGAGCCCCAACAACCTGGGGAACCACCGGGCGCCCCCGAGCCCCCAGCAGCAGCAGCCCCCGCCGCGGGACCCTGACTCGGCGGGGGGCAGCCTGGACGAGATCATCTCCGTCATGATGACCCCCAAGGCGGGCAGCCAGCTGCAGGTCCCCCCCGACATACGCATCTACAACGCCCAGGTAGACCTCGGGCTGCAGCCGGAGGGACAGGGGAGGAGCTAACGTCTGAGGGAGGAGGGGCTAGGAGAGGGCGAGGTTGATGCTTTTATCAGGTAAAAGGGGAGGACGTGACGTGAAGTTGCATTGCACTTATTTGGCAGAGGTTTCTGTCCAATGGGACTTACAGTAAGGGCCAAGTCCAGAGAAATGCAAGAATCAGTTGGGCACGTTAAAAAATAAGCAAAGCAACTGCTTCAACGTGCTACAATGCAGAAAGAAACGATGGACTTACCAATCCCAGACTCCCTCCTTGTGGCAGGGCAGACGGGATTGCGTCAATAGTTGGACTCCCAGCTGATAAGGTGGAGGGGTGGATCCCCCCATGGCTGTGGCCTTCTAGAGCAAGAGGCCATGATCTGTGACTTCATGATATGTATCTACAAGAATCCCTGAATAGCTAAGTAGGATAACACACGCTGGAGCTCTGCGTATGTGAGGTGTGTAGAGAGAAGAGGCGTGCAGATTCTGATGGCTGGTTGTGTGTGTGTGTGTGTGTGTGTGTGTGTGTGTGTGTGTGTGTGTGTGTGTGGTGTGTGTGGTGTGTGTGTGTGTGTGTGTGTGTGTGTGTGTGTGTGTGTGTGTGTGATGGCAGGACGGCTCCCTCTCCTCTCTGAACAGCGTGAGGGCCAGAGGAGCTGACCCTGGAGCTGCAGAAGAAGGGAGGCAGCCTGGGAATCAGCATATCAGTGAGTTCACTGTAACACACACACACTCACTCAATCACACACGCATGCATGAAAACACTCACTCACTTACACAATCACAGACAGACTTAGATACACATATTACACACACACTTACAGACACACCTAACCTAGAATTACTGAAAGCAATTACTTCTCTCTTTAGCCTTATTCCCCTTCAATTATTTGCCCTTCACCTCTCTCCTCTGCTCCCTTTTCACGTCTCTCAGTCTGTCTCTGCTCTTTGTTATCTGCTCCTCTCTCTCTCTCTCTCTCTCAGTCTGTCTCTGCTCTTTGTTATCTGCTCCTCTCTCTCTCTCGTCTCTCTCTCTCTCTTGTCTCTGCTCTTTGTTATCTGCCTCCTCTCTCTCTCTCTCTCTCTCTCTCTCTCTCTCTCTCTCTTCTCTCTCTCTCTCTCTCTCTCTCTCTCTCTCCTCTCTCTCTCTCTCTCTCTCATCTCTCTCTCTCTCTCTCTCTCTCTCTCTCTCTCTCTCTCTCTCTCTCCTCTCTCTCTCTCTCATCTCTCTCTCTCTCTCTCTCTCTCTCTCTCTCTCTCTCTCTCTCTCTCTCTCTCTCTCTCTCTCTCTCGCCTGGGATGACCAGATGGGAATCACTTCCTGTCCACCGGCTGTCAAATGACCCTTTCCCTTTTACTGTCATTTAGAACTTGGCAGGCACTCCCCTAGGTCACCCTCTGTGCTGTCAAGAAGAAGAGGAGATGGAGAACTACTGTACAATTTAAATTTTGCGGTCTAGTGTGATTGTACTGGTTGCTGGTTGCAAGACAAATGCACATTCTTCAGTGACTGTTCATAGATGGTCACTTTAATGATGGGCAGCAGAGGCATCATTCACTGGCAGTGAAGTGGAGCATTTCTAGTACCAGTACCAGTATGAGTACACTCTCTAATGCAAGTAGTCGTGTTAAGAGCTGCTGGAGTCCGTGAGTTTAAACCTTCTGCCTTTCATATTAACACTGGTTTTGAACTTTTGAGCCCTTTAGGTGAGATCCTTTTTGTTCTTTTTGTTATGGTGTGATAGTTATATTGAGCGGAATAGAGGATACATTGTTCAGGAAACAATGGAACATTTCCCCTTCGTCAGTGCATGACTGCTTTTCTTTTTTAAATATATATCCCAATTTTGTCATTGTTAAACTGTTACTACATTACTGTATTAACACATCAACTTTAAAAGGTTTTTGTAAAAACAATGGTATGGTAGGTAATATGTTTGCCGGTGAGTAATGAGTGTGGAGCACATAGGGACCGTGGGGAGGAGCTGGGCTCCAGGTCCCATCACGTCTAGTCTCCCCAATCTGATTAAGCCCCTGGTGGTCGGGGGATTAGAGGAGCAGAGAGCAACGCACACGCAGTGTGACTGAGTTCAGCCTGCTTGGCTTTAAACCAGGCCAGGGATACAACTGCCTCTAGCAAGCTGTAACAACACACAATGAACTGGGTTTCCCCTTTCTATTGCTCAAATTATATAAGTATATGATGATTAAATAGTCAAATCTGTAATTCATTGAATAATATTGTATTAAACAGTAAAATGTTGGAACTAATGAAGCTTTGTCTTGGGTTTCCTTTCCTGAACAATGTATCTGAATGAGATATATTAAACATGAATCCATTCATAAATCAAAGTATTTCATTGGTAGAACCAGTCCAACGTGGTGTTTGTCTTTCCCCAGGGTGGCATCAATAGCAACCTCCGTAACGGGGGTCTCTACGTCAAGAGCCTTGTCCCCGGGGGGGTGGCAGAGAGGGACGGACGCCTGCACCCAGGTATGATGTCACGCTACCAGCTGCTCCCCTCGCACACTGCCAAAGATAGACAGACAAACACAATCCATCTGGCTGCTTGTCTGTATGTCTTACCGGCTTCTATCTTCGTGCGGGTGGGTGTGTGTGTTTTTGCGTGTGTGGGTATGTTTGTGTGTGTGTGTGTGTGTGTGTGTGTGTGTGTGTGTGTGTGTGTGTGTGTGTGTGTGTGTGAGTGTGTGTGTGTGTGTGTGGATATATTTGTGTGTGTGTGTGTGTGTGTGTGTGGATATGTTTGTGTGTGTGTGTGTGTGTGTGGATATGTGGATATGTGTGTGTGTGTGGATATGTTTGTGGATATGTTTGTGTGTGTGTGTGTGTGTGTGTGTGTGTGTGTGTGTGTGTGTGTGTGTGTGTGTGTGTGTGTGGATATGTTTGTGTGTGTGTGTGTGTGTGTGTGTGTGTGTGTGTGTGTGTGTGTGTGTGTGTGTGTGTGTGTGTGTGTGTGTGTGTGTGTGTGTGTGTGTGTGTGTGTGTGTGTGTGTGTGTGTGTGTGTGAGCGACAGATGACAGGCTGCTGGAGGTAGACGGGCTGAGGCTGGATAATTTTACGTACCAGCAGGCTGTGGAGTGTCTGACCAAGACAGGAGAGGTACGTGTGTGAATGTAGCCAGACATCCTTGTTGAATCTGTCTCCGTCTGTATCTATTTCTCTCTCTCTCTCTCTCGCTCTCTCTCTCTCTTCTCCCCTGTCCTTCATCTAATCCCCCCCCCCCCCCCTCTCTCTCTGCAGGTGGTCTCCCTGGTCGTGGAGCGAGAGAGGATGAGTCTGCCCCGCGTGTCCCTGAGCCCCGACACGGCCCGCAGTCTGTCCCCTAAGAGCTGCAGCCCGGACACCAACCACCTCCGCTACAACAGCTGCCCCGCCATCAACTCTCCCCCGGTGGCCGGCGGCGAGCCCCAGAAGCCCCGGGACTACCGCTTCATGGCGGACGGTAGGGTTAGCTCGGTCCCTGGAGCTCTCTGTGACACTGCATCACTCTGACATTGACATGACGTAAAGGTTCTGCAACCTTACCAATTATGTGACGATTCCGTCGTTTTTTTTGCATAAACATGTTATCTGTTTTAACCATTGATAAAGCTCTAGGCACACAGCTACGTCGGAACAGACACAAAATACAGACACAAAAGACCGCTAAATTCCCGGTCCCAGGCTTAGCTCTTTTAAAAAACATTGCGATTCTATTTCTTTCTTGGATTGTGCTACAAATATGGAGCTAAATTCACACTTGGTGGGCTTTAGGCCTAACCCTCATCGTTACACGCTAGATTTCTGGTCTACAGTAGATATACAAGCAATATAACATCTAAATGAGCTTAGAAAAATATCAGAAAAACAGGAAAATATCAGCAAGATTCACTGCTGATATTTTGCCACTACATGCACAGATGAAGGGGAATGCATTATATTTATCAATACGGTTTCAAATAACCTACTACTTATCCCACGGTGTGTCAGTTGGGATTAGGGACACTAAAACTCTCGTGCGCCAGAGAAACTTGCGTGAGGAATCTTCGCTGTAAGCTAGTAGCATGCGTAAACTGCCACCTATGAACTTTTACACCATCTCTACAACCCTGACTCCTCCCCCTAGTCACCTGGCCAACACCGCCACCCCCACCACTTATCTTACTGTTCTTTAAGCCCCCCTGCCTCTCCTACGTCTCACCTGACACCCTCTCCTCGACCCTGACCTGCGACCCCACTTAAAGGGCCGGCGTGGGAGATTAGCAGCATTTCGCAAGCAGAACCTAACTGAACAGAATGACCTCAACAAAGCGACATCCTCCACCATAGAAGAAAAAAAGAGAAAATGGAAAAATAACAATTATATCAATGAATACATCATAATAAATAAAAAAACGTAATAGTGGTGATCCCTTCATTCTCTCATTCTCTCTCTCTCTCTTAACCCTAACCCTAACTTCTCTACAAACGTGCATCAAAAAATCCAAATAAAATAAAAGTTTAGGCTCAAAATATCGCAGATCGCATAATGACCTCTTCAATAAACATGAATAAAGGGAGCAGTGAGATTTGGATTTGGAACTGAAGAGTACAAAGAGTACATAGAGACTTCAGACTCAAACGAGCTGCAGGTAACATTTGAGAGAGCAGAAGGGAGAACGATTTTGAAAGGAAACAACCCAAAAAATGTCCCATCCTTCTCTGCTCCCACCCTCACTACGTTTCTCGGCCATTGAGAAGTGTTGCATTTCAAGCACCTGTTATTGACAGGCAAGATGGATTTGTCAAACCCAATCATGGAAGAGATGCCCTGATTGGTCCGAAATTATCTGGGAGCAGACTAAATTCTAAAATGACCCATATAGAGACAGAGGCAGTCAACTCAAAACAAAAAATCTCGTTCTGCATCTCACTCACTGCTGACGGATGGCTACAGCAATTTTAACAAATACTTTTAAATCAAACCTACTGCACCTTTAACCTCACCCTAACCATAACCGTGCCCCCCCCTACCCCCGCACCTGGATCTTCCCCAGACAACACATTCGAGGTGAGCTTGACCAAGGGCCCCAAGGGCCTTGGCTTCAGCTTCATCATGTGCGACATGGACCCCCTGGGGCAGGAGACGGGCAGCGTGGTGCGCATCAAGCAGCTGTTCCCAGACCAGCCGGCCCGCCTCTGCGCACGCATCCGCGAGGGCGACGTCATCGTGGCCATCGACGGACAGCACCTAAAGGACCTGATCTACCCGGTAACCAGTGACCCCCCCAGTGTTTTGGATTGGATGTTAAGTTAGATGTAGGAGTGTTATATATACATGTCGTTGTATGTATTCTGTTGATGGTTTAGCTGTATAGATTGGATATCGTTGATGATTTCTCAAGGTACTCCCCACTCTGATGTAATCAATGCATTAAAATTGGACATGCAACAAGTATAATTATTAAAAGTATCAGACATACAATTGAATTATTACAAGTCATATGTGAAGCATACACGTTCAACTCTTCACAAAAACATACACCAAAGATATCCAACCCTGCCTGCTGTTATCTGTAAAATATCTTAAAGCTGCCTCATAAACCTCACTTTCCATATCCTAAAACATATTTGCCGCTAATGCTGCTGATATTCTGCATGTCATTCTCTCTTTGCCCTCTAGAGGGTGCTACAGTTGTTCAAGAACTCATCGTCTGAAGTACTACTGTCCCTGTGCCGTCCTGCATCAGGTGGGCACACACATTAACATGTACATGCACGCACTCACACACACACATGCACATCCAATAATAGTACAAAAAACGTATACCATATCGAATGACTTGCTTTGCCCTTTAGGGATCCTTCCTCCCATTGAGCAATTTGCTGGCACATGAGTGATGTCACAGTGACCGACAGCAACGGCACCAATGGAAGCACAGGAGGCTGTGGTCGTTCCTGAGGAAACAGGAAGCGGACATGGAGTCGCAGGGACGGCAGGAAGCGGCGCCCAGGTAGGCGGAACAACGTCTTCAAACAGGAGTGAAGCCACCTCACTGTTCTTTCAAAGTCTGCTATGATAAATGCAAATTGTTTTCATCTATGTATCAATATTGGCACAAGAAAAACGGATAGACTGATGTAAAGTCATTAACGGTACTGAAAATTGTCTGACAGGCTGGAGTCTGACAGAGTGGACCAGCCTGAATAGCCTTACCTTTGGTCTCCTGGTCTAGAAGGTATGGACTCTGATAGTAATCAGTTCATAATCACTCTAACTCTTAACTCATAATAACGCTGTACGACCAGTTAAACGCAACAATAAAAGACAAAAAGTAAAATCAATCCTCACAAGGACTAAAGTATCACAAGGAAGAGAAAAGAAGGAAAGATTTCTGTTGGATGTCTCTGGTGTGTCCATTCACTTCAACAGCAGCAGAGAACTCCAGTCCCAGATTGTTTGACTGAACCAGAAGTGGGCCTATTATTGCATCTTAATATGAAAACGGCCACAAGGTGGCAGACTAGCACCGGTGTTCGTTCTAAAAAAATGATAATGTAACACAGGTTAGTTGCTGCTTAATCTCAAGCAGTTTAAGTAATTAATTCAGCTAAATGTAAAGGTTTTAGAAAATAAACTAACTTGTGTGTTATGTGTTTTCTCCACAGGACTAGAGAAATCCCCAGAGGGGAACAGTGGTTGAGGTTGTCAACAGCAACTGAAGTGAATTTCAAACAGAAACAGCTTGAATGTTTGGTTCATGAATGAACATTTGTAAGTCATCAATATGAAGACATTGGGACAACAGCAGTAAATCAGCACCACAATAATTCCTGTTATTATTACAATGGTTTGTTTCCAAGCCATTAAACAATAAACCCAATTGAAATGTGCACTTTTAGCTTTTTACCTAACTAACGTCCCAGTGAATCCCTGTGTATTAAGATGAGTCACCAAACTCAAAATACAAAAACAATAAGCCCCATTTCATTGCAGACAAAGCCTCCACTACCTGAATAAAACATTAAAGAACAATGTTATTATTGTCTCGTAACCGGTACTTTCGTCCTCTTCATGAATGAAGACCCCCTGCCAAACTGTGTGTGTGTGTGTGAGTCTTTGTGTGTGAGTCTGTGTGTGTGAGTGCACGAGTCCATACATGTGTGTGTGGGACAGTGGCCCGGTGTGTGCTGCCTGGGTGCTCCACAGGAACATCAGTCATGGGAGCGAGGAGAGAGCTCAGCCCGCCCGGACTGCACTGTTCCTGGGCTGATGAGGGATGAAGGGGTGGGTGTAGATGAGTGTGCTTGGATCTCCCAGGGGTCCAGAGATGGAGAACAATGACCCCAACGCAGCACATTAAGTAGACGCAGGCACATATATACACACGTACACATGCAGAAAGACCCCCATGTGTGCGCACACACTGACCCACAAGTAAATACAAGTACACATACATAGGGGACTCATCGTGCCCTCTGTAGCTAAATGCACTCATAGACTCACACACTTGGAAAGACGCGTACATGCACACAGGATACACTCAGAAAGACACACACACAGGGTACACTCAGAATGACACACAGAGGTTATATTCATAAAAAACACACCGAGAGAAAAACACAACAGACAAACTCAGATGGATGCAGAAAGACATGGATGCAGAAAGACATGCAAACATGTAATACAGAAACACATGCACTCTGAAAGACGCACACACACATGCACAAACACACTATACATAGACACATACAGGCATGTGCTACAGAAACCAATAAGACACACAGGCACAAACACACACCAACACACACACACACACAAACGCAGCTACAGGGTAAGGAGCCGGTAACCATGGCTCATAAATAAGGCTTTCTGTATTTTGGTGAAACTTGGAAGTGCATCTGGTTCCAATCAGAGTTCTTAGTAAACGATCCCAAATGTTTCTAATTATCCAGCAGTAGAGCCGGCACAAGGACCTCATCCGTGTGTGTGTGTGTGTGTGTGTGTGCATGCATGTGTATGACCGGGTGGGTGCATTCATGTTTATAATAAGTGTGTGATTGAATGCATTCAACATGCATAGCTTGTTCTTAAGGGGCACACATAGACACACCAAAGCAGACAGGTACACATGCATGAGGGCAAAAACAGGGCGCTACACACAAATGTACACAATCATGCCTGCACACGCAAACACATATGTACACAGACATGCCTACAAGCACCCATACACACCGGCTCCCAAACACCAAACATGACAGAATCACAAACAAACACACACACACACACAGGCTGCAACCCAGAGACATGTATGTAGTGTGTGTGTGTGTGTGTGTGTGTGTGTGTGTGTGTGTGTGTGTGTGTGTGTGTGTGTGTGTGTGTGTGTGTGTGTGTGTGTGTGTGTGTGCACACACATATACTAAAGCACACACACACACACACAGCCCTCTTGTTTAGTCACCAAGGGGTCCCTAACAAAGACGGACGGTGTGGTGGGACGTGCTCCGGTGACCCCTGGAGGGGTCACGGCGTCGGGCGACGACTGAAGGATGGCTCCTCACCGCAGGTCTGTTGACGTTCCTGCCTCAGCGCTCCGTCAGAGTGGGGCCAGAGGGGTCAGGGACCGGGCCGGGGGCCGCAACATGGTTTCAGTTGGGGCCGTGTGCGTGCGTGCGTGCGGGGGGGGGGGGGGGGGCGTGGAGGGGCCGGATCAAAGAGTGACTTGGAAGTGTTGTTGAAATGAATACGTTCAAACGTGGTACGCAAAGTAATGACATCGCCGTGTTTGGCGTCTTTTGTTTCCCCCAGCGATGTGTTTACCATTTGTTTCACTTATTATCCGAGCTCGCCCAAACCTGTTTCCATTTGGTCGTCGGGGGTAACGTATGATATGGAAAATGTATCGCAAATATCAACTCGTCATGGGGTCGATATTATTATTATTTTTTAATTTACAAAAATACAGATTATATAGAGGTCCACAATTGGAATGAATTGGTGGTACAGCACATAAACCACAACAATTTGCTTGGTTTGCTTATTTTTTCTATCCAAAGGGCTTTCAATTAAATCCAGCATGAAGCAGCATGTTCTTCTCTGTCTAATCTGAGATATGGATGCTACCAACAGTAAAAAGCACCGGCTTCAGAAATCAGCATCGGCAGCTATTCTTTAAAAAGCTACATCATCACAACCAAAGAGGATTCTGGGAAATCTATGACTCCCTCTTGCAGGCACCAGTGCTTACCCTACTTTCCAATGGAGCAGATCTCTCAACCACACAGTCAATTACCATAACAAGGACCAACCACCACCAGGTTAACCACATTTTCCATTCTCTTCTCTCAGCTATGCATGTCCAACCCCCACGTCCTAAACTCAGGTAGGTACATCCCAGCCTTCTATACATCTTTTTTTTCTTGCTCTTTTTTAATCAGGCAATGAACTAGACCGACTGGAGCCAGTCCAGAGGGCCTCAAAGGGCCCCGTTCTGCTTTACTGGGACCTGGGCTAGCTTCGCTGTTTCCACTACTGCCACTGTGACGCACGGCCCCCGCGCCCGGAGGCGCCGGCCGGGTCCGCCCCGCATCTGCGGCGGCCGTGTTTGTCCAACGGCATTTTGATGTCAAGGTCTCGCTGCCTTCGCTCTCTCCCTCCAATTAAACTGATTGTGCTAATGTGCTAAAGTGGCCGCCGCCGCCGCCACCGCCATTAGCCAGAGGAGGGGCCGTGTTGTTCTTGAGAGGGGCCGAGAATCCATCACGCAAGGCCTCGGTGCCAGGCAACCAATCACACTGATTTTAGGGTTGGGGTGGGGGTGGGGGAGGGGAGGCCCCTTAGCCCTATGGGGAAGAGAGAACTACCGAAATATGACTTATGAGGTCGGAACAGGATATCCTAATCACCATTACCCTCGGACAAAGAGTAATGGGGTTTTTAATTGATTTCTGGTATTCCTAAGCGCCTTGGAAAATGAAAACGACAGTAATTGCACATTTCGCGTTCGGGTGTTTCGTCCAAATGTGTGACCCTTTAAATAGTGTGACCTCAGCAGTGCCTTTCTGGTGAGGTGTCGCAGCCAGAGGGAACCATGTTCATGTTGAGGAAACCTTTTGGTGATTCACTTTTCCCGCTTATTGTATAAAAAGAAAGCATGTGAGATTGCCTTTGTGTGTGCCTACGTATGTGTTTGTGTAGGTAGATGTGTGCCTGCGTTGCGTGCATTGTGATGCCTGCCAGTGTGTGTGTAGGACTACATGTATGCCACGTGTGTGTCTGTGTGTGCAAGTTAATGCCTGCGCCGCTTGCTGTGCATGCTTGTATACAAGGCTGTGCACGTGTGTGTGTGTGTGTGTGTGTGTGTGTGTGTGTGTGTGTGTGTGTGTGTGTGTGTGTGTGTGTGTGTGTGTGTGTGTGTGTGTGTGTGTGTGTGTGTGTGTGTTAGGGATGCAAACAATTAATCGATTATCGATTAATTGTCGATAAGAGATTACCGTATTTTCCGGACTATACGTCGCTCCCGAGTATTAGTCGCATCAGTCAAAAAATGCTCCATGACGAGGAAAAAAACATATATACGTCGCATCGGTGTATAAGTCGCATTTATTTTTAAACATTTAAACAAGAACGTTTAGTCTGGAGAGACTGAATAAAATTGCAATAGCAATATAGGTGTTTCGGTCCCACTCGTAGTTCTGAGAGTATACCGAATTCAGTGACACCGGGATTCCACCGGACGCGTATGCGCCGCGGTCCTAAACCTGAGCGCGGAGGGCTCCAGTTTTCGCTGGCCAAGTCATGCGCTGTGATATGTGTGACAGCTATGTTGCACAACATTGCAGCTAAGGCTGGGGTAGCTTTGGTTGAACCGGAGAACATTGAGGACGATGACGACGAGAATATAATTTATTCGGTGGTGCAGTAGGCTTGCAGCGTTCAGTTGTAGGCCTAATGAATGACGGTGCCATCTTGCGGCCGAAGATTATGTACGCACAATTTTGGCATACAAGTCGCTTCGAAATATAAGTCGCAGGGCAAGCCAAACTACAAAAAAAACGCGACTTATAGTCCGGAAAATACGGTACTCGATTAAAATAAATTACTTGCAATTAATCGCGTTTTTAACCCGTAATTCCCCACCCGTCCACGTGAGGGCGCGCTTGACGCCAGACGTACTTGACGCACACGCGGGAACACAAGCGGGAACACAAGCGAAGCAGCACAAGACAAACGAAAAGCGGGACACTGACACGATGAAGATGGCAAAACGGAGTGCAGTATGGAGCCACTTTAAGTTGGTTAATGACGACAAAGACGCCAAATGCACAATATGTGGAAGTATTTTAAAGTACAACAACTAAACGACATCGTTGAATTACCACCTAAATGTGTCACATTCAAATGTGTCGCTGCTCCTTTACTTAGAAAGGAGTCAGCTGAGGTGGTTTGGGCATCTGGCAAGGATGCCCACTGGGCGCCTCCCTTGGGAGGTGTTTCAGGCACGTCCAGTGGGGAGGAGACCTCGGGGAAGACCCAGGACTAGTTGGAGAGATTATATCTCTTAACACTGGCCTGGGAACGCCTCGGGATCCCCCCGTCAGAGCTGGTCAATGTGGCCCGGGAAAGGGAAGTCTGGGGCCCCCTGCTTGAGCTGCTCCCCCCGCGACCCGACCCCGGATAAGCGGATGACGATGAGATGAGATGAGATGTGTCACATTCAGAAGGAAATTCAGCTTCTCAGAAGAATTGCCGCTTATCAATTAATCGATCATCGATCGATAAGATGAAACAACTATCGATTAATGAATTACTCGATAATTTGCATCCCTAGTGTGTGTGTGTGTGTGTGTGTGTGTGCATGTGCGTGTGTGTGTGCATGTCTTTGTGTGTGTGTGTGCGTGTCTGAGTGTGTCTTTGCATGTGCCTGTGTATGTGTGCGCCTACTGGGTTCCTGAGGGAGATTGAGCTAGCTGGAGTCAAGCGACCGGCTTATTAATGGTCTCGACCTCGTGGAGCTGTGTGAGGTCTTCGCCGGGGGAGCGCTCTCTCTTACACCCCGGGGAGAAATTCAGCGTCTCTTTCAGTGGGAAAGGTTCAGGTCCCACATTCTCCCTCTCCGCACAGCCAAAGCTAAACAACCTGCCACGGGGACACTGTTGTAGCCGACCTACCGCCGGCTCACTCCCAATCCGTACCGCGCGGTTCCCGTTCGCGGTGGTGGTATTCCCGGCAGGCCTCTTTATAAACTCTCAGTTCAATGTGTCGCGACCGTTGAAAAAAAAACGATATATAACCTGATTACTTATTACTTAATCAGTTAAATAGTATTTATTGAAGCAGTTGATCAAGCACAGATGCGCTCTCTCCAAATATATATCAACTTCCCTGGGAATATGAATATGTTGATGCTTCACGGAGGTGTATGGTTTAAATTACTGTTTTCAGAAAAAAAAATTCTCTCAAGATGGCCGACGCTTGAACTTCGCAGAATACTAGCCAGCTTCACCTCCAGGCTACCGCTGGCGCTTGTTTTACCAGTTAGCATTTGGCTATTACATAATGTCCCCCTTCCTTCGACCGTGACTGAATCAACCTAATTTTATAAATGCGAAAATATTGTTGTTGCCTGCATTACGTCGTCCAGGTTGTGTATTCTGATCCCCGACTTTGGCCTCAGACGACGTCTCGGCTGTTGTCGATCTGTTCTTTTGATAATGGGAACCGTGATTTCTTGGTCCTCACTCTGCACCTTTAGTTCTGAGGGGAACTGTGTGTGTGTGTGTGCGTCGATGCGTGTGTCTGTGTATTTCTCAACACTGTGTGTATGCCTATGTGTGTATGTGTGTGTATTTGTGCATGTGTGTGTGTTTGGGCCTGCATGTGTGTGTGCATGCGTGTGTGCGAGTGTATGTATGTGTGACCGTGTCAGATCAAAGGCACCAGAGGGTTGGTTGGTCTGGATGTTGTTGTTCCTTGTTCTCTGTAGTTAACTGTATGGTTAAGAGTTCAACTCCCTGGGACTTGGACAGAAAACAGGCGAGTGATGGTGTCTGTAAAGAGGGAGACATATATTTCCCCGAATCCACTTTGGCTGGAGCTTTCGGTTAGCATGAGCTGGAATCCACTTATTATTGAAGTTCAGGGTTTGCTGTCCCACTGTGTGGTTTGGTTTATGCTCAGGTATACACAGACAATACTCATGTGCTGATCATTCCAAGGCTAATATACATGGGTTGATATAAGAAATTACAACATCTTGCCTTGCCTTGCCTAAATCGATTTATCTGCAAACGTTATGTTGTTTTAGTCAAGGTAGAACGCCAACTGTGATAACTTATAACATGTACTACATACATTTTATAGTTCAACTTTACAAACAGGAAGATTTAACAAAGGACAAAACCCCCGCACACACACACTCACACATGGCCTGCAAGCAAACCACTCACTGTGCATCATTTGAAAGTGACGTTTAACGGGATGATTTATGACATTGCCTCCGACTTCAGGACACACACACACACACACACACACACACCCAAAGGAACACCCACTCTACAACCCGTTGTCTGCAGTGTACCAGAGGGTCCCTGGTGAAGCAGAGTGTTCTAGTGGACCGTCCACAATGTTGTTCCTCCACAGGGTTCAAGGGGCCGGTTCTCACCGGCCAGTCCGTCCCGGGGAACCCTAAACGCTGTGTGTTAATGGGCTCAATGTACTGTGCTGTTGAATCAAACACGCTCCATTGCTACTCCATGGTGTATGTGATTACTCCTCAAGCTAAACCCCTCCAGGTTTACACGGAGGGCAGGAGTGGGAATGGAATGGGTTTCGGACAGGGGTAGAGCTGTTTATCCATGTGTTGATTGGCTGACGATGTGTTGTCTCTTAATGTGGCTCGCTGGAAGATGTGCGATTTGAGTCTTTCATTGAGTGTTGCGTCTGTGTTTGCGTTTGTGTGTGTTTATGTGTGCATGTGTGGTGTGCTTCTCTGTGTGCGGACATGTGCAGGAGAATGAATGAACAAAATAAAAAAAAAATGTAAATCAGTACCCAGACGTGCACACACACACGCGTGTATAAGCACACACACACCGGCACACACGCAAAAAAACACACAGTGAGCACAAAACCTCACACAAAGACACACTTGTAAAATCCTTCCCCCCCATGTACAATCATTCTTTTATTGTCACCCTCGGGGGCGCTCTCTCTCTCTCTCTCTCTCTCTCTCTCTCTCTCTCTCTCTCTCTCTCTCTCTCTCTCTCTCTCTCTCTCTCTCTCTCTCTCTCTCTCTCTCTCTCTCTCTCTCTCTCTCTCTCTCTCTCTCTCTCTCTCTCTCTCTCCCTCCCTCCCTCCCTCCCTCCCTCTCTCCCTCCCTCCCTCCCTCCCAGCTGGTCTGGGGGTCCAGAGCAAACAGACCTAATGTCGGACCCTCCGCCGCGCAGCAGCCGTTAACGTCAGTCCCCATGAAATGCAGCACGACCGCGTCTCCCGCAAAAAACTCATTTTTACAAGCCCACTGCTTCGACCCTCAAACCTCACCCCCCTGTCCCCCTCTTCCCCCATAAACCTCTCCCCCCCACCCCACCGGCCATCTCCCTTTCTGTTACCCTGCCCATCACTCCTTAACCAAAACTCTGGGCCGTTTAAAGAGGTTTGAGCGGATGTACGGAAAACCAGAACGCCGGTGATCCGCGACAACGCAATGTGGGAATTCTTCACAAAATAATAGTGTTGACAATAAATTAGGGATAGCATTTTCCTTCTTTTAAGATGGGCTTCTCCCATCAAGGAAATCCCCGCGACCCCATGGCATCCGTTCCGAGGGGCCCCAGTCGATGTAAAAACAACCGCAGTCGGAGTTCGCCGGCCACTGAAACCATTAGTCTTGTGAATGGGTTTTGTTACCCCTGCAGGGACGTGGTCCGTTCATCGTTCCGGAGCGTCTTAACTTATTCTAACGCCGTCCAACTGTAACAGGACGTTCAAGAGTGCAGGGAATGTTCCAGAATCCCAGCAGTGTTCTAATTTACACTCTTCTCTCTCTTTCTTCCTCTACTCATTTTTGAGTGTCCTTTTTACTTCGTCTCATTCCTCACTTCACCCCATCTTCTTCTCTCCCTTCACTATCCATCCATCAGCCTTTTTTCTTGAAAGCTTTTACAAGATCTTGAAGTCTAAACAACACAGTATGGCTGTCGAAAACGGGTGTTTTGAATATGGCGGCCATCTTGAGTCAATCACTGTTTTGAAAAGGAATGCAGGTCTTCGATGGTTCAGACTGGACAAACCGTTACAAGGTGGACAGATAAAGTGGTCATCATGTGCAGGTGTATGACCTATAAAGAGGAATTCACATGTTACTATAAGGATTGTGTGTTTGTGCATGAATACGGTCATCATGTGCAGGTGTATGACTTAGAAAGATGCATTCATGTGTTAAAGGGCGTCAGTTTGTTTTTAGAAGTGGTGGGGACAATAACCATAAGCTTGAGTGTGGTTTGAAAAGTGCTGGGTACCCTTATGTAAGCTATTCATCCATTCAACGCTGCATTACAATATGCTCTACAGTGTATAGTCAGGTGTTGAAAATCCTATTCGAACAATAAGTTGAATACACAGTTTGTGTTTTGGCTTGTTTTGCAAAACGGCGTTGGAAACACCAGGGTATTGGCTCGGGATAAGTAATACTAATACACACAGGACAAAGAACAGTGTTGGCAATTTAACACTTATCTTGACATCAAAAAAGTTTACCAGACAAACAATGCCAGACTGTAAAGGGGGTACGAAATGAAACGAGGTACTGAGCATCAGCCTTTTGAAGACGAGCAAGGGCTGCTGGTAGCTTATGTGATGCTGCATTAAAAAAAAAAAGAAGAAAAAAGAAAGCGCCCGGAAGAGAATTGCATCTGCCAAATCCTGACCACCAGTAAACACTTGCGAAGGACCAATGTAGACTTCACTCGTTGCAACAACATAAGCAAATTGCCCGCAAATAAAATCCCTTACAGTTTAGGATAATCACACAGGTTATGCGAGAACATATTTATGTCTGGATAGGCCTACCAGGCTCCAAGTCGTCACATATCTCAATCAGACAAAACAACTATAACCACATTGGCATAGCAATCGCACCGTGTGTAGCTGCTACTAGCTGCAATCTATACAATGCATACTAGCTGGAGCACCAACCAGAATCAGATCACAATCGCTTAGGACCGTGGATAACCTTTGGCCAGGTCATCAGGAGCAAACATAACCAGCAGCAACGTTTACGTAAACCAATTTCTTACCTTATGTGGCCCTCCACATGCAGGCTAGATGATGTATCCATATCGTGTCACAAACATGCCTTTTACAGGAAGCAAAAGGACCGGCTATTTTCTGAATAAAAATGTCAATTCTATCTTGAAACTTCTCTAGTGTGTTCACACCAAACGCGACGAGGCAACAAGATCCCATACGAACGTATAGACGCGTATCGGGCGAATTTTTTTGATTTGTTTTGATTTGTCGCGCCACACTTTCGCCGTGCACAGGCGAGCGCGCTCACAAGGATTTGTGGCGTGACAAATTCGCTCGAGTTGAAATATTTCAACTTTGACACGAATTTCGCGTGATGACAGCCAATCAGCGTTCAACAGCGTGGCCACTGAGTGACATGTGTAACGTAACAGCCAATCAGCGTTCAACCGTCAAACTCAGTGCAGTGCAGTCCGGGGTGAACTGCAGCATGGAGGAGAAAGTGATTGTTGCCGTTTGCGACTCTCGGAGCTCTATATATAATAGTATATAATTTTATATAATTGTATATATAATATTACCGCCAAAAGCTCTGTGCACCTCCGGATGGTCGTAGCGCGGGGAGTTCATAGGGATTGGGCTTCTCGGGAGTCGGGGTTTGTTTACCGGCGTTGCTATGGGTTCCGGTCTTGTGTGTTCCAACGGTTTATTAGGTAGGTCTATCTAATAAATGATGTCTTCGTGCGCGCCTATCGCATGATTTTAGACTCGACGATTTCGGTTGAGTATGTGGGGATTTTTTCAGTCGCAATTGGTTTGCACATTTTTAAAAGTGGTGGGGACAAAATTCGTATTTCAAATAATGGGGGGGACATGTCCCCCCGTCCCCCCCGTAATCGACGCCTATAACTCTACTTATTGTGTGTTGTGCTAAAATACCGTTTGACCCTTGGGTTGTAACTAACGTCTCCTCTGAATGGGCAATCTTGTAATGTTGTTCCAAGTTCTGGACATATATTAAAACAAACAAGATGAAAAATTATCGTCCATATCATGATCCTGATAATGAGGATAAAAAAGATGATAGTGAAGATGATGATGAAGCTAAAGTTGATGT
>NC_082399.1:8554126-8573461 GCF_031168955.1 Gadus macrocephalus
CTACTTCACATTAGCTTTGTTTTTGTGGTTATAATGGAAGAGATCTACAGAGAAATAATGAGAGAGAGAGAGAAGCATGAGAAAGAGATAGTCAGAGAGAGAGATGCTGAAAAGATAGAAAGAGTTAGTGAGAGTGACGGAAAATTGAGACGACTGCAGGGGGATGGGGATAGTGTCAGAGAGAGAGATCAGAGAGAGTGCTAAAAGTGATGGAGAGACATGCTGTGACAGGGGAGAGATGTTAAAGCAGTGCTGTATAAATATGAATGTTACTTCCATTGGCTGAGTTCAGGTCCATCTGCCATTACCTCACTGTAATAATAACCCCATCATTCTCACTAACTACCCTTCCATCCTCCTCTCAAACACACACACACTCACGCACACACACACACAGCTCTTCCACTCGCACAGGAGCATACATGTGTGTGTGCTTGTATACATGTCCTTGCTTAGGCCTGTGTGGATGTGTGTGTGTGCACGCACGTGTGTGTGTGTGTGTCTGTGTGTGTGTGTGTGTGTGTGTCTGCGTGTGTGTGTGTGTGTGCGGACGTGTGTGTGTGTGTGTGTGCATGCGTATGCGCCACTGTGTGTCTGCAGACAGAGCCTACACAAAGCATGTTCATTAATCATAACTTCATCATAGCATGTCCATAAAAAGTATGTGTGCGCATATGCGTGTGCAATTTCATTCATGGTAAGCAGCAGCACACACACACACACCACCTTTTTTTTTGATCTCCCTCCCAAACGCAGCAAAGAGAGACACACCATCTTTGTCCGTTTCTTTGGTGGGGTTTTTTATGTGTCGCAGTCCTTTCCTCTCCAAAACCACCAAAGAAGACGGAGAACTCGAACCCCCTTCCAGTCCCCATTCAAAGGCCTCATTGAAGCTGCAGTCAGGGTGGAAGGGGGGGGGGGGCTTTTATTGTGTAAGGACATAGGATAGCGGGTGCAGAATGACATGCGGTTTCGCCGGCTGGCTGATGCGAAGGAGGGACAGGATGCAGGGATGGAGGTAAGATGAATAATGAAAAGATATTAGCACGACACTGACCCAGAGGCCGTCGGAGAGGGAAGCTTTCCTTGCAGAAGGTCGGGGGAAAATATACACAAACACAGACAGACAGACGTAAGCACTGTCACACAAAAAAGATGTAAAACATGTTTACAGTTGTTTTATATACCTCCATTTTTCTCCATTCAACTGCAGGTTGCTGCACCAGAACATGCAGTCACACACTTTAGACGACATAATGCATTCTAATATCTGCCCACCAAGACAACCATCAAATAGATACGCATGACGGTACATATCCATTGTGTTTTTGAGTGTGTGTGGTGTGTGTGTGTGTGTGTGTGTGTGTGTGTGTGTGTGTGTGTGTGTGTGTGTGTGTGTGTGTGTGTGTGTGTGTGTGTGTGTGTGTGTGTGTGTGTGTGTGTGTGTGAGAGTGTGTGTGTGACTGTCTGTATTGATGATCAGTGCTGAATTTCTGATCTAGCGGAACAGTTTGGTCTCAAGTGTTTAGGAAAATTGAACAAAAGGTCTCTGGAAGCAGAACCATGTCAAATAAACCCACACGCATACTGTAAAAACGTCATTGTGATACACACAATTACATATTCGCACACACACATTCGCACACACACATGAACTCACAATATCGCAGAGCTTACTGGGGGCTTGTGGAAAAGAAAAGTACATTCCAGTAAAAAGGTTTGAAATTATTGACTGGAAAAGCACAATATGCCCTTATTTCCCAAACTTCTCAAATGCAGTGGCCAGTTTCCCAGACAGAGTTGGGTTTGACACGATCCCTTTAATGGCTATTATTTTACAAGAATTCTCTCACAAGGCCTGGACGAGATGGTAAGGATGATACCGCCTTCCTTCATTTAGTTGGTTGTTTAGGAAGAATCCAGTCAGGGTATCAAATCGACCCCTGATAATATTGAATGCATGCTTTTCTTTTCAATTCTTGATGAAAGCCATACTTTTGGTTATTTATGTGTCTTTTAAATAATGACCTACAGGGTACTCTGATCAAATCCCAAAAAGCATTCTAAACAAAGTAGGGTACAATAAATGATACCGCTCATCCTACTCCTTTAGTTATTTAATGAGAACCAGTGAATCTTCTAACTTCTATGTATGATATATTTATGCAAAAGCTCATCTTGGAGACAATTCCATTCAAAGAGGGTTCAGCAGCAATGCCTGCATAAGATAATGTAATAATAGGTAACACTTTATAATAAGGTGCCATAGTAAGTAGCAAACTAGTCATTACCTAACCCTTTGTTAATAAAATATCTATTTGGCACAAGTTAATAATTTTTTCATCATTAATTAAATATTAGTTGTTTGCATAACCCTAACACACAACCCTAACCCTAACCCTAACACACGCCCCTAACCCTAACCCTAACCAGCGACATTCTGTGGTCAGTGAAAAAAAACGATTAACTTGTCCCAAATAGATATTTTAGGAACAATTAACAAAGGGTTAGGCAATGAATAGTTTGCTATTTATTATGGCACCTTATTATAAAGTGTTACCCAATAATAATATGAATAGTAATCATCATGATCATAATCCTAAAAATATATATATTTATATTCTAATACAATTATATAAATATAATTAGAACAATATGAGAAGAATATTAAGAATCCAATACAAGACAAAGTCTCGGCTGGTGAGTGGGTTTTTTTTTGGATGGCATTGTAACTGAGCATGCTCAGAGGGGGGGCCTAACTGCGGGGGGGGGGGGGGGCATGTTTTGTCTTGTTTGGACGTCCATGCTGAGCTCTCCCGAAGACCCCTTAAGCAGCATGGGTGGTCAACGAGGACCCTCTAGAAGGATCCTGGTGCTCAAACATTCAACAAACACACACACACAACCATTCAAACATGTGAACACACACATTAAGGCACATACACATTAACGTTGAGGAATATACAAACACACAGACAAGCGTGTACACACACACATACACAGACACACTAAACTAATGCTAACCACAAGGGAGTTAGCGTGCATGTTTATATAAAGTTACACGTACATACTCGTCCTTTCTTTCACATGGCATACATATATTATGTTGCTCACATTCAGTGGCACACACGCACACAAACCCACACACAGAGACACACACACACACACACACACACACACACACACACACACACACACACACACACACATTAATGCTACCCAGAAGGGATTGTGTGTGCATGTTTATAGAAGCTCAACTTTGCTCTTTCACATAGCATCCACATGTAATTTCTCTCATTCACATTCTGTCAAGCACACACACGCACACGCACACGCAAGGACAACCCCCGCCTCTCGGCAAAAACAAACTGATCAAAATATGTTTTTTGTCCCCTAAACAAACATTTCGACAAGCCATGTGCAGGGTTGCCCTGACAACGGTGCTGTCATATTGACACTCGGAGACGGCCCGCTTGTTGGGCTTCGCTTTTTTACATTCATCATCAACGGAGGCTTTATGGCCGAGCCAGCTCCATACAGTCCGTTTTTAAAAGGCCTCAATTGCTAACAAGAAGCAACGCACAAAGCCTGACTGGTCGGGCCCATGACCCATGAGGGAGAGTTCACTGGGATGAGAGTCCCTGTTCCCACTTTCATCACAGCATCACGCAACAGAATCCCACTTCAGTGGGTTTCCAAAACAAAACGTTTTCTAGTGGGGTTAACACGTCTGACAAGATGAAGTTATGCACCAGCATTTTTTATGATTTCAGACATGCAAACATGCAGCAATGACGTGTGTGTGTGTGTGGGGGGGGTTCATGCGTGCCTGCATGTGTGTGTACATTTCTATAATTTATATAATGGTTTCAACATTGTATATCCAAATGTCTCAAATCGGAATCAAACATTTTTTTGCTTAGAGGTAGGAAACTCAGACAACCCCGAACATAGCAATAATGGAAATGTTTCTGCCAAAGCTGAGATATGGGATATGGATTTAAAGCCATGGCCTCAGCAAAATCAACAACATCAAATATTCAAATTAGGAAGGGAAAGAAAACAACATAATTGACTGTTAAGCTGCTGAGGGGTCAATCTCAAATTCCTTTTTTATTGCACACAGCAGGGTATGTAGAAAAACAGTGCGAAAACAACAAGCAACAAAGCAACAAAGTGCTGCCGACTACAGCAACAACCTTAAAGCACCAGAGAATAGACTTTATGTGTTTTCTCACTCAAGTTTCTAAGCTAAAGTCTAGTATAAGCTTATTATAATTGACTAACTGTACGTATCAGAGTATGGTATGTTAATGTTTAAGATACCTTGTTTATGGTAAGGAAAATGTGACAGCAAAAAGTTTTTCACTAAAAAGTCATCTTGATTCGGAACGATAAGGATGAGCTTGGATTTTACCATAAGGAGACTGGCATCAACATCATAAATATCAAAGTCTTATCTCACACTATGGTTTTCCTCCAAAATTCTGTTTTTTAACGAACTTGCCGACAAACGGGTGCCGATCCCGATGCCGTTTCTTCCGTCATTCCGATCTCAGGAATGCAGACAGGAATGCTTTCCCGGTTGCGTAGCGGCTCTGGTCGGTCTTGCGCCGCCGCGTTCCTTCCAGGATCCAAACAGTCTGCCCCTCGTCATGTCGAACAACGCCTCGGCGCTGCTTTACCACTCTGTTGCTTTTGCTTGATAAGGCGCACCTCAGGGACACAGCCGAGGAGGTACATATAGAGACGGGAGGTTAAGATAATACATGGGGAAGGAAGAGAAGGATTTGAGAAAATACAAGGTGTAGAGAGGAGGAAAGGAAGATATATAACGAGTGGAGCGCTGCATTATAGCATCGACTGTACTTACAGCAAATGGGAGGTTTTAATAGTTATCTAAATTGACTTTGTACAATAAGCACGAGTCCCAGTAGGTTAAATTGCATTCAGTTACTTCATTAGTGAGAGGAAGAAGGATCACGGACCTAATGTTACCAGAAAGACAACATTAATCTCCCCTGAATGGAAAAGTGCGGGAAAATATGAGGACTGATGAAGAATGGTTGGAGGAAAATAATTGCAGACCACACTTCCAAACCTACAACAACAATGAATACATATGTGCCACAAGCCTGAAAAGAGATGATTCAAAGATAAACCTTTATTAAAGATAAACCTCTATTAAAATTAGTTTCCACGTTTTCAAGGTGCACTCAAAAGAACAGACTCAACACTGGCATAAGAGGCCATGATGGATGTCCAGCTGGTAGATCTCCAAAGAACTCCACACACCGACATACACACACACCATTACAGAGGTGGGCATCAGGTATTGTATACTTTGTGTTCAGCCATGCAGGACTTATTGGACACTGGTGGAGGTCCGGATCACAATGAGAGGACGAGGAGGGAGAGCTTAACGAGCCATGGAGCATCTGGTCCAAGAGAGTCTTTACAAGACCCCAGACAGACCTGCATGGACAGGCGGAAAGACGGGCAGTGGACACACAGAGAGAGAGAGAGAGAGAGAGAGAGAGAGAGAGAGAGAGAGAGAGAGAACTGAGTGGCTTTATTGGGGCAGCTGTGTAACCTCCAACTTGAGAAAGTCACGAGGAAGGGACACCTGCTCCCATTTAAAAGTGTTAAATGGGAGTGGCTTTGTTGTGTCAAGAAGACTAATGTTTCCTGGTGGAACAACAGATGAACAGGGAAGAGCAGAGGAGAAGGAATTGAATTGGTTTGATGGTTTTAATTGAATTGATGGTCATCAATCAAAACAACAGTGAGACGCTTCTTGTTGGGTGGCAAGCGAAATCTAGCATGGAAGCTACATGTAGAAATATTAGTGATAATTAGTAGTAATAATTCACTCAATTGAATAATATAGCTGTTAGGGTGTTTGTGTCCTAGCCAAAAGGTAAGAAGGTACAGCCGATAACCGAGGTCCACATTCTACCTGGTCACCTAGGCGTTTTAGAGGTTGTTCCCTTATAGCTGCTCATGAATCACTTTTTTTTAAATATGTTTCCTGCAGAGAAAAGCATCTGCTAAATCATTAAATCGTTAAATAGACGTTTAACGATTAAATAGATGAGAAGTCCTCTCATTTATACGTCCCTCTGTAAATACCCATTATACTCATGTCCAGTGATATTATTAGGCCTACTACTGAGCACGCATCATCACACGCTGAGCCCCAGACCAATGCCCACACCAAACACTCCTAGCATGGAAAACATAAATCATGCTAGCTGGTGACAATTGCTACAACGGCCAATTTTCCAATATACTTCACAAGCTGTAAACGATTAAGTTTGATCATGATAAATCAGCAGGAATCCCTCGACCTGAAATAGTGCTGGCTCCCGTGCTACATGCATGCACGCCTCAATTTCGACATTGGCATCGCATGGAATTGCATGGAATGCTAAATTATCCATAAATGTGGTGCGGTTTTTGGGGAATTGCTGGGAATTGTTTATATGTTGGCGGTGGCTGCCCTCTGATTTTCATTGATTTTCTTTTAGGTTTTTCGGTTGTAAAATGAATTTCCCCAGGGGAAGTCAATGGCACAAGTTTGTATGAAAAATGTTGTGGTGAGAATAAAGTGTGACATGCTAAAGTGGTGGGAGCACTTAGCGGCCCAGAGTGCTAAGCTAGCATTTTAAGGCTATTTTAATGTTTACTCTTATCCCGGGCTCAACATTTCATGCTCGGATTGATAAATACAGTGATGTGCCTGTCTGCAAGATGGTAGCCCAACATGAAATGCAGCTATTTCTTCATTGCTAGACCTAGAAAATATAAAAACTACATTTCGAAGGTATTATCAAATATATAATTTATGATATCTATACCATGCATGTAGTATTTTGTAAACTACAATGCAGGATCACTGTCAGCTGGTTGTCTGTCTGCCTGTCTTATTTTCTATCTATATATCTCTCTATCCGTCTCTGTATATGTCTGTCTGTCTGTCTGTCTGTCTGTCGCTCTGTCAGTCTAGGCCGAAGACCAACCTTCATGGTTTGTCATTTGTGGTGGCGTTCTGTTATCCAGAGAATTATTATCAGTATTAATAACCTTTTGGGCGAGAGCAGGAATGGAAAGTTTAGCTGGAGGGTGTTTTTTCAGATCCAGCCACAGATAGTGTGGTGGGTCCCGCCCTTTAGAGACACCATACAGGTTGGAACAAATGTTATTCTAGGGTGGATCTATGCTTTTGCCTGTGAGCAGGGTTTCCTGTTATGTGTCCGCAGAAATAGAAATGAGTACAAATAGAAAAGAGTGTTAGTTGATACGTATATGTTTGTGTCTCTGTTGGGGACAGTTGACGGCCACTTGCTTTTCTTTTTTAAACCCATAAATCCCAAAAAACACAAACTTTGTGAAAACAGTGGATACATACTATCTTAAAGTTTGATTTATATATTAGGAAGAAAAGTGTATTTGAGGATAATTTTTATAATATTACTACAAGTTGAAGTGGAATATGTTCAATATATTTACAGAATATTTGGTATGCTTTTATCAAATGTAATGGACTAGTGTGTGTGTGTGTGTGTGTGTGTGTGTGTGTGTGTGTGTGCGCGCCCTGCAGGTACAGGCGACAAGCAAAGCAGATTTTTTTGAAGTCGTGTAGATGAAAGCTCCACTCTAACCTTGCCTACAACGCTGTCTGCTGTATAGACTGCACCGATGCACATTAGCCAAACACATCAGTCAACTGGTCCCACAGGACGTGTGAGGAGTTGACTTGGAGTTGACTTAAGGTTATCTAGGCGTTGAGGTATCTAGAAGTTGATTTGGAGTTATCTAGGAGTTTACGAAGAGTTGACAAAGTCATAACTTGGAGTCAATTAGGAGTTGACTGGTGGGAGTTGACTAGTCGGTAGCTAGTAGTTGACCAACCGGTGACTAGGAGTTGACTGGTCACTTAATTAGGAGTGGACTGGTCAGTAACTAGGAGTCGACTGGTCAGTAACTAGGAGTGCACTGGTCAGTAACTAGGAGTTGACTTGTCATAACTAGGATTAGACCTGTAGATGACTAGGCGTTAACTTAGAGTTGATCTTTCGGTGTAGCAGGTGGGGCCTCTTTGTGGCGTATTTGTTGTCAGTTTGCCTTGCCCTCAGGTCCTGTATCCTTCTTCTTAGCACTTGGTGTGTGTGTGTGTGTGTGTGTGCAAGAGTGTGTGTGTGTGTGTGTTTGTTTGTGTTTTCACCTCTGATGGTTATAAAGTGAGCAGTGTGTGATAGACATGACTCAAGCATATAAAAGTGTCTGAGGATCTCTAAACACTTCTCTGTACACTCAGTGGGAGAATTTTAAAGACCAAGAGAAGGTGCAGGATGAGGAAGGGGGACTTTGGTGTGTGCTGGTAAATTGTGTGTGTGTGTGTGTGTGTGTGTGTGTGTGTGTGTGTGTGTGTGTGTGTGTGTGTGTGTGTGTGTGTGTGTCCTGAAGTAGGAGTCAAGGTCATAAAATATCCAGTTAAACATTTCTTTCAAATGATGCAAGATGCATCAGGTCACTGGAAAATTCTGTCTTAGATTCTGCAAAGCAAATGCATGTTTACTACCTGGGGACTGTGAACTCTAATTTAAGGTAACATGGTAAGGCCCAACATTTCACACACATGCAAACACAGATCTTTTTCCTTTCTGTTGGATTGTAACCTAACCTAACCACATAATATGGCAGTCCTTACAACACAGAGAGAAAGGGAGGCAGATTCATCTTGCAGCTAAGGGCTAATATAAGTAAAGTTAGAAGGCCACCTGTTGAGACCACTGGGCATGGGATCATATGTGTGTGATAAAAAGAATAATGCAATTAACCATGTGGGTTTCTCACATAGACCATATTAGACCATGTCAATTTGTGAACAGTTTCACCCAGACACACACACACACACACATACACACACACAGACCATCAAAACCAACCCACGGAAATATCTTACGTCGGTTGAAGGCATGGCGACCACAATGAATTGTGGGTAAGTTAATCGCAGAGGACATAGAGCGATTGCAAGTTGATGTTACCACCTCAAAGAAAAAGGCAGAATTCACAAAAAACTCTGAACTGATTGTCTTTGCCACGGCCCTATATACAGACACACACATATGACGACACACACACACATACACACACAAGAGCAGGCATTGAAGACAGACATTGATGGATGTTTGTTGGAAAATCCCATCAAGTGCATGATTCAAGTACGTCGTGTCCTTTAAACACAACAGACCAAAAAAAACCAGCGCAGATCTTCAAGGTAGAGCGCCACCGAAAGGACGCCTTCCTCTCCAGCCGGATGAATACCAGGACCTCACACAAGGTCTGTGTGTGTGTGTGTGTGTGTGTGTGTGTGTGTGTGTGTGTGTGTGTGTGTGTGTGTGTGTGTGTGTGATGGGAGGAGTGGAGAATCGCTGGAGAGTCATTCAGAGGTTTTTCATGAAGATCTGAGGTAATTTACTGTTGGGGAGATTCTTGGAGTCTGTGTGGACTCCAGGAAGAGGAAGAGGAATCAGAAAGGCTCTGGGACAGCATTGAAAGAATTTCCTGTCTCCTCTCTGCACTCGCTTTTCGAAACTCGAGGGGGTTCTGGTTGGCGTGAGTGTGAGGGGGTCGTTTGATGATCTGATGCTGGGGGGGGGGGGGGGGGTCTGTCCCTGGCTGGGGAACACACTGATCCCCTGCACATTAACAGTGCAGACCTGTGGGGAGTTGACTGTATGTATTGTAGGAGTGTCTAAATACTGACATGCGTAGGTGGTTAAGTGGTTCCACAACCTCTTGGAAACCGTTCTGTTGGCGGTCCCGACCGGACAATAAGGCTTTGGTTTGTGGCTAAACCGAAGAGGAAGTGCATAACTCAGAATTAACATTAAAATTAATCTCATCCTCACAAAAACAACACACAACCCGAACACATAAACCTCATATGTAATACACAATAGCACAACAATACACAACACACGACTTTACACACAACCTCCGACCCCAGTGTGTACCTCCCTCTGCCACCAGTACTGATGGTGTGTGTGTGTGTGTGTGTGTGTGTGTGTGTGTGTGTGTGTGTGTGTGTGTGTGTGTGTGTGTGTGTGTGTGTGTGTGTGTGTGTGTGTGTGTGTGTGTGTGTGTGTGTGTGTGTGTGTGTGTGTGTGTGCCTTAAAGGCCAAGGGATTATGCGGTGAACCTGGAAGGAAGAGACAGCCTGGACAGTTCCGGTCCTGCATCAAACTAACCATTGTTCCCGTGGTTACCATATCACAATGTCCCGCAGGATACCGTTGTCGTGGGGTCGATCAGGCGTCGACGTCGCCTTTCAACTGTTTATTTAACCACAGTAGGAGACCGAAGGATACATACATATGTAGTACAACCAATGCACACTGGTGTCTGACGGCCTTCGTACCTCAGCGCTGTCTGTAGCCGTGTCAGCTCGCATAGGCGGGTGACAGCTTGCTACACGCTAAAAGCTAAAACGCACATCTCATGATCGTTGGCCCTTCCACTTCCACCCTCACGTCCCCCTACCGGCATCCCGGACACCCTGTAGACACAAGGGGTATCATCAAGGGCGTCAGTTTGTTTTTAGAAGTGGTGGGGACAATAACCATAAGCTTGAGTGTGGTCTGAAAAGTGCTGGGTACCCTTATGTAAGCTATTCATCCATTCAACGCTGCATTACAATATGCTGTACAGTGTATTGTCAGGTGTTGAAATTATTCGAATACTGGTTCGGAAAATTAGTATTTGAAGCTTAAATCAGTATTCGGAGCTTCGTTATTTATTTATTTTCACGTATGAGACTTTACCAGAGCGAGGTAGGCAAACTATAAGCGTCAGCGACACCAAGCAGAGAAGCGAGAGAGGTGGAGGAAGAATAGATATCTTGTTTCCCTTTACTTTATAACACAACATTAGCGGGATCTCTGGAGGAAAAGTAATGCTTAAAACCTTAGCTTAGTTGTTTGTTTACGTTCGCTGTACAGCGCCGCGCCAATCAACTGTGACTGGCTTGCTGCAGAGCGTGAGCGTCTTGGGAATACCCGGTCAATATAATGGATATAATATGAACACATAAGACAATCAATATTTGGTATTTGTTATGTGGATTTATTGTACAAATTCCCTGAAAAGATGCACGTTCCAGGATGAATTGAAAAGCTCCCGTAAGGGCTGAGATGGCAGAGAACAGCTGATTTGGAACGGAGCAACAGCTGTTCGCTTTCACGGGGAAAAACGAAGGAACTTCAACCGGCCTACTAATTAACGTTCAAAAGCTATTAAATCTTCAACAAAATATGCAGATACTGTCAAAATCGGTTCCAGGGAGTATATAAGGATTATTAATGTTGTTTTTGATGGTGTTTTTTTCTGGAACGAGTATTCGAATATTCGCTCGTAAAAACCAACGTATTCGAAGCCTGAAAAATGGCATTCGGGCCAGCCCTACGAAGATCCTATTCGAACAATAAAAGTTGAAAACCACAGTTTGTGTTTTGGCTTGTTTTGCAAAACGGCGTTGGAAACACCAGGGTATTGGCTTGGGATATGTAGGCCGAATACTAATACACACAGGACAAAGAACAGTGTTGACAATTTAACACTTATCTTGACATCAACAAAGTTTACCAGACAAACAATGCCAGACTGTAAAGGGGGTACGAAATGAAACGAGGTAGCTACTGAGCATCAGCCTTTTGAAGACGAGCAAGGGCTGCTGGTAGCTTATGTTATGCTGCATTAAAAAAAGAAGAAAAATACAAGCACACAGAGGAGAATTGCATCTGCCAAATCCTGACCACCAGTAAACACTTGCGAAGGACCAATGTAGACTTCACTCGTTACAACATCATAAGAAAATTGTCCGCAAATAAAATCCCCTTCAGTTTAGGATAATCACACAGGTTATGCGAGAACATATTTATGTCAGGATAGGCCTACCAGGCTCCAAGTCGTCACATATCTCAATCAGACAAAACCAACTATAACCACATTGGCATAGCAATCGCACCGTGTGTAGCTGCTACTAGCTGCAATCTATATACAATGCATGCTAACTGGAGCACCAACCAGAATCAGATCACATTCGCTTAGGACCGTGGGTAACCTTTGGCCAGGTCATCACGATTCACGAGCAAACAGAACCAGCAGCAAAGTTTACGTAAACCAATTTCTTACCTTATGTGGCCCTCCACATGCAGGCTAGATGACGTATCCATATCGATATCCAGTGTCACAAACATGCTTTTATAGGAAGCAAAAGGACCGGCTATTTTCTGAATAAAAATGTCAATTTTGGCTGTCTGTCTTGAAACTTCTCCAGTGCGTTCACACCAAACGCAACGGGACGACAAGATCCCATACAAAGTGAACGTATAGACGCGTATCGGGCGAATTGTTTTGATTTGTCGCGCCACACTTTTCGCCGTGCACAGGCGAGCGCGGTCACGAGGATTTGTGGCGCGACAAATTTCAACTTTGACACGAATTTCGCGTGATGACAGCCAATCAGCGTTCAACAGCGTGGCCACTGAGTGACATGTGTAACGTAACAGCCAATCAGCGTTCAACCGTCAAACTCAGCGCAGTGCAGTCCGGGGTGTACTGCAGCATGGAGCGGGAGGCGAAAGTGATTGTTGCCGTTTGCGACTCTCGGAGCTCTATATATAATAGTATATAATATGATATAATTGTATAATATCACGGCCAAAAGCTCTGTGTGCCTCCGGATGGCCGTAGCGCGGGGAGCTCATAGGGATTGGGCTTCTCGGGAGTCGGGGTTTGTTTACCGGCGTTGCTATGGGTTCCGGTCTTTTGTGTTCCAACGGTTTATTAGGTAGGCCTATCTAATAAATGATGATCGCATTTTAGACTCGACGATTTCGGTTGAGTATGTGGGGATTTTTTCAGTCGCAATTGGTTTGCACATTTTTAAAACTGGTGGGGACAAAATTCGTATTTCAAATAGTGGGGGGGACATGTCCCCCCGTAATCGACGCCTATGGGTATCATCAAAACACAATGTGTGTGTGTGTGTGTGTGTGTGTGTGTGTGTGTGTGTGTGTGTGTGTGTGTGTGTGTGTGTGTGTGTGTGTGTGTGTGTGTGTGTGTGTGTGTGTGTGTGTGTGTGTGTGTGTGTGTGTGTGTGTGTGTGTGTGTGTGTGTGTGTGTGTGTGTGTGTGTGTGAAGTTCAGGCCGCTTTTTAAACCTCTTTACGCGTATCTTCTTACCTCCTCTCCTCTCCTTTCACTCTTTTTTCCAGATTACGCAGAGTTGAATTACAATCTGTTTATAGCTATTAGCTAAACAGATAACAGATCAAAGAGCTTATTGAAGCATTGCTCTTTGGGTTACGGAGAAGCAGATGTCTTAGAACTTTGCCCTAAGGACATAAAACAAAAATGCAGAAGAAAAGGTGTTAAAGGTTTTAGTAATATGGACCCATTGAGTTCCGTATTGTATAGTGTGAGGGCTGTGGTCCAACATTGTTTAAAGTCACTTCACACTGGCACTAGCTAGGGTGCACAGCCAAGAGAGAAAAACCCTTCTGGAAAAACTATTTTAATGGAAAGTAACAGACACCTCATATTTTAAAAGAATTAAACAACAGTACACATTTTTGTCAAAAATGACAGAGAAATGTTCACAGCAAACAGAATGCGTCTGAAGGTCAACATGCAACATCCAAAAACATCTGCCAATGTGCTGATGACTACAGAAACGCCCCCTCACCGTGATCAAGTAAACAAGTAGTTTGGGCATGCTGCTAAACAGGAGTCCTAACAGAGTTATACGCAGTGCTGGCTGATATTACCTCAGTGCCAGCTGCAGAAGTAAACAAACAACACCATACTGCTAAAACAGGAGCATTTGCTCCCTAAAAAGTCTCTGTATGTTGCAAGATGCATATACCAATGCACAACTGCATGATTACTACATCAATATACACAGTGATATGAATATCAAAACTGTTAAGCTAATTGGGAATATTGTGACACAAAAATCTTGATGCCTCCCTCAAGACATTTGCTATAACAATAGGATTACTTCCCAGCTGAAAAAAGCCGAAAAAAGCCGAAAACCATAATACCCCTGAAGAACGAAAAATCTCTTACCTCAACCTGCTCCTTAATAGCCTGTCCCTATACTAAAATAAAAGCGTGTCAATAAACAGTCCGATAATTCTTTTTTTCCATCTTGACTTCAGCAGTGGGACATTAAAAGGGATTTTGGAACTCCTAAATATCTGGACCCAATCTCTCATTCCGTCCCCTAAGCCAAAACAACTTTCTAGCCGATGGGATTATTCAGCTTTTACAACATGCCCCCAATGTGTACCTGAACTGCTACCATAAAAGGATTTTGTTTTGCTACCAGTTTCTCAAAAAAAGATGGTTAGATCTAATCCATTAGAGATTTGTTTGAGCCAAGGGCTGCATTTTCACGTTTAACTTTCAGGTATTAATAATATTAAGTCTATATTATGTCTAAAATACAATGTTTGAAGTATGTGTTTGTATGTGTGTGTGTGCGTGTGTGTGTGTGTGTGTGTGTGTCTTTCCTTTTCTTTTGAAAGGCTAGAAAAACGTGTGTTCTGTCTCTTTATGGCTCCAGCAGATGACAAAGTCCATTACTCAGAAAGGGTCTCCAGAACTCTCCAGAATGTAGTAAAACGTTTAAATCTCCAGAAAAGTGACAGTGATTAGTCCCGGCAGCCTCCATTTCAAAACAAAACAAGCCATTAAGGGAACGATCAGACAAACGGACACGCATACATGCAAGCACACACCTACACCTGAACACACACCGGCATACACACACACTTACACAAATACATGCCCGCACATATACACAACTACATACACAACACATATATATACACAACTACATACATAAGCATGCACGGATGCACACACACACACACACACACACATAGCTAAATAAATACCCACACAATCACACATACCTACATAATTACAGACGCATACAGATAAATGCATATACCTACAACCACACAAGGACAAAGACACACACACACACACACACACACACATACACACACACACAAACACACCTTGAGACATTTGGTCCTGATTGAAGGCAAACCAAGAGGCCAGACAGGGGACATGCCAATCAGCAGAGACATGTCACTCCTCAATGATGACAAATTGTGCTTAAGATCACCTTCCAATTAACTCCTGGTGCCGGGCGTGTTCACACACACACACAGACACACATGCACACACACACACACACACACACACACACACACACACACACACACCTCTCCACTAGATGGAGATCAATGTGTCTCAGGTGTCCCACGGATGACACTTCACCCCCAGTTCACAAGTTCTGAGGAGGAGGTGGAGGAGGAGGAGGAGGAGGAGGAGGAGGAGGAGGAGGAGGAGGAGGAGGGTGAGGAGGAGGAGAGTGAGGAGGAGGAGAGTGAGGAGGAGGAGGAGGAGGAGGAGGAGGAGGAGGGGGAGGAGGAGCAGGAGGGGGAGGGAGGGACGACAACAGATGCATGGATTCACTACCACCCCTGTTGCACCCCTTCGTAGGAGGAGAAGGAGGGGGGATGCAGAGATGAGTAGATAGTGGGGAGGGAGAAGGAGAAGTAGAGAGTGGGTGAGAGAGAGGGGAAGGTGGGAGATAGAGACGGAGAGAGAGGGAGGAGTTGAAAAAGAGAGCAAACAGAGTGAGAGAAGAAGCGAGAGAGAGAACAACATGTTTGATGAATAATTGTATTTGGATATGTTTGAAAAATTCTTAAGCGACAACTAAGTGTTTATTTGGGCCTTGATTCAAACAAAGATTAACTATGAACGATAAGAATAAAATAATAAAAGAGAATGGAAGAGAGTGCGAGAGAGCTTGAGATTAAAAGTGAGTGACAGTGTAAATGTGTGTGACATAGAAAGAGAGCTCAAACGGGGTTGAGTTGGAGACAGAGAGAGTATACGAGAATGAGAGAGAGATAATATATGAGAATGAGAGAGAGAGAGAGAGTCATTTGGTTCCTGGTCGCCCCCTCACCTGTTTCTCATATTGACTCCACTACTGCCCCTACTGTTTCCTAAATGGGCTTGTTGCCAGGGAAACAAACATAAACAAGGCCGCCGGCGGCGGCGGCAGCGCTACACTACCATTGTCTTTGTCAACACATGAGGGATGGGAGGTTTCACATCGCACGTCTCGGGAAGCCACTAGAACATGCAGGAATGCTTTTCATCCGACCACTATCTCCGGTACATCGTGGTTCTGGGGATACTTCAGACGCCTCCGGTCTCCCCACTACTCGTTCCTCTGCGTTTCTTTCCTTGGGTCTTGGTGTCCGTCCCTCCCGTCATCACTCCTCCATCATCACTCCTTCTATTCCTACATTTACTCCTTTGATTGAAACGTACGCTGTATGTCCTCCACGGCTAGCTCTGTTTTATTTATTTATTGTGTCTTTTTGAGATGTATTCATTCTTTTTACATGTTGTCTATGAAAAGAGATTTATAAGTGAGGCTGCAGGTCAATCAAAGCCGGCCATCCAGATTTGGGGCAAGAAAGAAACAACTGAATTAAGTGCTGCAGGAGCAGGTTTCCTTAAACCCCGCTGGACAGAGCGCAGAGTAGCTGTACTCATCAGAACACAAATGTTCGTACAAACGATACTTCATTATAATTTAATTAGAGTCATTCTTTGTAATTACTGACGATCGGTAAAACGATGGGGATGGGCGATGCATCATCGTCATCATCATCATCATCATCATCAGCTACATCCTCAGCAGTACTTCATGTTTCAACACGCGTTTAAACTCCGGCGGGACGCCATCAAGTCTGTTCTGGAGCTCGGTCCAGATAATCCGACCTCCGACCTCACCAGAAAGACTCATCTGGGACTGGGGAGGATCTGAAATCTGACCTTCCAGTTGGAACCATGATCCTCACATATAAACCAACCCCGACTCTTCTCAGTCAGGGCTCTCGCCAATTCACAAATGAATGTTGATTTAGAAACTACAGAAGGCTTTTGTCTTGTTTTTTTCATCTTTCTTCACTTCTTTCGTTCTTCATTTCACCCGTTCGCCGAGCCACTTGGCTCAGCGGTGTCTTGTTATTTTTCCACGAATAAAACGTTCATGATGAAATAAAGCAGAGCTGGCCGTGCCGCGTATGGATTGGGGGATCGTCAGGGGGGAAGGAGTGGCTAATATAGATCTGGTCTTCCATGGCCCACCTTGCCAAGAAGATGTCTCTTTCTCCCTTTCTTTATCTCTTTCTCTCTCTATCTCCTTATCCCTTTCTTTCTCTCTTCCTCTCTTTGTCTTTTATCTCTCTCGCCCTTCTCTTTCTCCTCTTTCCTCGTCCTCTTTCTCTCTCAGTAATTATTTCTCTCCCATTATCTTTCTCTCTCTTTTTTTCTCTCTCTATCTTTCGTTCTCTCTTTCTCTCTCTATCTTTCGTTCTCTCTTTCTCTCTCTATCTTTCGTTCTCTCTTTCTCTCTCTTTTTTTCTCTCTCTATCTTTCGTTCTCTCTTTCTCTCTCTATCTTTCGTTCTCTCTTTCTCTCTCTATCTTTCGTTCTCTCTTTCTCTTTGTCTCTTTCCCTCTCTCTCTCTCTCTCTCTCTCTCTCTCTCTCTCTCTCTCTCTCTCTCTCTCTCTCTCTCTCTATCTTTCGTTCTCTCTTTCTCTTTGTCTCTCTTGTTCTCTCTCTCTTCATCTCGCGGTTCCTTTCTCTCCTATTGGGTCGATCTGTCTACCTCTCCCGCCCTCTTAGAAATGTTAAACTTCTGACTGTTAACGCTTTTCTCCTCTCTTTAAAGAAGGTGTCGGATGAGGTGAAGTACAGAAAAATGTGTGATTTCTTATGGCAGGTTAATCATCACTCAATCAATGACACATTCTCTGGTTAGCCTTTCTCGGTCGCTCGGACATATATACACACACTCACACTCACACACACACACACTTTATACACACTTACATTGAACATACGCACAAACACACACACACACATACTCACAAGAAAAGAGAAGCACATGGCCTGCGCTGTGCCGTTTCACAAACACACAGTTAATATTTTACTCCCTTGCACAAAAAATGACTTTATAAACCCAGCACACACACTCAGTTAAAACATATATAATCTGACACACGTACACACACACAAAACATTATGCATTGCATTATTTAATGTATCCCGCACATGTTATACACACACGGCTCGCTGCAAACACACAGTGTTGAGTGTTTCCTCAGACAAAGCTACAGACCGTTCTACACACATGCATGCAACCACATGCACACACACACACACACACACACACACCCTTCAAGAAAGAGGAGTGTGTGGGTCAGAGGGATGTCATTTGAACATTGGTTGGGCTGTGATATTAATACCACATTGGTATTCATACAGCAAAGGGACACAACCTTATAAATCAAAGACATATGATGGCTTTAGCAGGAGATACAACAGACGGACAGACAGGCCAGTGCTTTCATCTCCGTGCTCCTTACGAGACACACACACACACACACACACATAAAAAAAGAATACCCATACACACTAATCCAACCAGGGTATGGGTTTTACAGGATCAAACTCTGGTCATGGAACAGGGGTCCACTTAGGCCAGAGCAAATTTGAAAACAGTCAGGGGAATAGGGGGTGCGAATGTGTGTGTGTGTGTGTGTGTGTGTGTGTGTGTGTGTGTGTGTGTGTGTGTGTGTGTGTGTGTGTGTGTGTGTGTGTGTGTGTGCGTGTGTGTGTGTGTGCGTGCGTGTGCGTGTGCGTGTGCGCGTGCGTGTGCATGTGTGTGTGTGTGCTTTTGAGTGTGTGTGTGTTCAATGCATGTCTATCTATGAAATGGAG
Organism: Gadus macrocephalus; assembly: GCF_031168955.1. Classification (NCBI taxonomy): domain Eukaryota; kingdom Metazoa; phylum Chordata; class Actinopteri; order Gadiformes; family Gadidae; genus Gadus; species Gadus macrocephalus. The sequence continues at coordinate 8,573,021 of NC_082399.1, forward strand.
AGATTTTGCGGCGCTTCCAACCACAGTCAGAATGGAAGAATGGAACAGGGGCAGCTTTTACTAGCTGCTGACAGATAACAAACACTGCTCTATTACTTAAACAACCACTGAGGCATACAAGCTTTCAGGAAGAAAATAATAAATATAAAAGCGCGTGCAGTTTGTTCCTTTATTTCAGGGAATTTCGGAGGTGAGTTGAAAGTGAGGAAAGGTTGGAATACGGGATTTGGCCGATCTTGGACGTTTGGCAAGTCTTTCTCAAACAAACTTTAATGTAATGAACACAGTGTAGTAAGAGGGAGGGGGAGACCTTTTCTATAGGGTTTGCATCTGAAATAACTCTTCATTAATGAAAAGGTGAATCTCGCTGGATATCTGGGCAGTGGGTGGAAGGGCTGAGTGCATTGACCCCAGCCCCCGCCTCGTCTAATACGCTTGGGT
>NC_082399.1:8573561-8613433 GCF_031168955.1 Gadus macrocephalus
TTCATCCGTCGTCAGCCAGTCAGTCAGTCAGTCAGGCAGGCTTCGGGTGGGCTGGCATATCTCGATCGGGTTGCTCTTGTAACTTCAATTGAGTAGACTCCCGGGCTCTCGTTGGCTGGACCACTGAGGGCTGGACGCACAAGAGCGTCACCACATGTCAAACAGACGCAGTGGGTCCTGAATCCACGCACGGTCTTCTAGCAGGAACAACTATTGAATTCAAACTGCGGATTGTGGAGACTCCGCGGACATCTACCTGGATAACTGCGGTCTTATTTTTTTGTTGGTGATTTTCGGTGGACACCACGTGCGTAATCATAGGCTACAAAACCTGTGCGTAATTCTTTTCAGCAAGCGAAACAGTGACCAGCGGGGGAAAAAGCAAACGCGTACCTTTTTTATTTTTTTTATTTTTCATGGAATACCTTTTTTCAATTTAGCTCACCATGGCGAACATACGTTTACATATGTTGCATTTCTTGTTTATTTTGGAGGCTACAGTTGCGTCAGAAGAACTTGGGAGAACCTCCCGCATGGTCAGCGGTACCCAAGAAGACGCCGAGCATCTCTCCATCTCTGCGTCCTACAGGGACATGGTCTCCATCAACATGTTTAAACTCTATGATAACTATAGCAAAGAACCGCAGAGGGAGAAGGATGGAAACACCGTACGGAGTTTTAAGGCTGTCACAGGTGACAATGCAACTTTTTCTTGAGGAGGAAATTAATCGATGGTTGAAGGCGAAATAAAACATGCACGATCCAATAATTAAGAAAAAAACTAGCGCTATAGACACAAATGCAAATGAAGAAATGCAATAGTTTAGTTTAGTCTTGTTTATTTGTTTATAGTTTCGTGGACATTCCAGCTGGAAATTATTCGGCAAATTTCCAGCTGTAGTCCCAATATACAGCCTTTTATTTAATTGCATATTGAATTGCAATATATAGGCATGTAGCGTTACTTTGAAGTGATGCAGATGCAGGCTGCACGGTGCCCTGCGTAGTCAGAGAGGAAGCTCTCGGTATCACATGTGGCATATATCTGCGCCCTGCCCCGTCAGCGGTATCATTTAGTGGTTTTTAGAGGAAGTGTTGGCTCGCCAGTAGCGGTGGAGGTGTGAGACAAGAGCCCATAATCACACCCAGAGAGACACTGCCTGCTGGCCGGGAGCGCCCCGTGATCCACTGTTCTTTTAAGCGTTTCCATATAACGGTCTCCCTTTCCCTGGGCAGGATCTCGGGTTCCTCCCAGTGGGCCTTGGGGAAAGGTAGGAGGGGAATGTGGAAGTCTAGTAGACGAGGGCTGCTAATTCAAACCTCAAAGGTTTTTTTTGTGGGATATACTGGAATATAGGGATATAGGGGTATGCGAATTCTGGAAATGGTGGGACAGTTCATATATGGACAGTTGTTGTTGTGTCTGAATTTTTTAACCAAGGAGGATTTTAGATGGTATCCAAAACAAATACAAAAAAAAGTGTTTTGGTATAACAATAAAACGCACCATAAGATGTTTCCTTCCTCTAATAATCCCTTCCATCGCTCCAGGGTCCTCCAAGAACAAAGAGTGGTACCAGTTCAACCTGTCCTCCATCGCCGAGTCCGAGCACATCCTGTCCGCGACCCTCCACTTCCTCCACAAACGCCCGCGCCTCCCGCGACCTCTGCCCTGCCGTCGCTCCCGCCACCCGTCCTGTGACCACGCCCACCCTCCCCAGCACCCGCACCTCCTGCTCCACGGGACGTCCCGGAACGCCGCCTCGGCCACGCTGCTGGCCAACATCACCCTGCTCCTGCGCTCGCCCTGGAAGAGAGGGGCGTGGCACGTCCGGGACATCACCGCCGTCCTGCGCCAGGCCAGGGCGTCCCACCAGCTGCTGATCACGGCCGAGGTCGCAGACTCCAAGAGGGGCACCGGGAGGAGCCTCCGGGAAAGCCTTATGCCGCCCGGCACGCCGTACATGCTGGTGTACGCCGACGACCGCGCCATCGACGAGCCCAACAGCGTGGCGGTGTCGCTGCAGCGCTACGGCAGCTTTCCCCTCGGGGAGGAAGGAGCTCGCCCGGCACCGGACGCGGCCTCAGCCTCAGCCTCTTCAGCGGCCTCCCCGCCGGCGGCACCCTCCTCGACCGCCTCCAGGACCCGGAGAGAGGTCCCCCCTCCCCTGTCCCTCCTGGAGCAGATCCAGACCAACGACCTGCCGGAGGTCCACTTCAACACCCTGAAGAACCACGAGCTGTGGCAGAGCACCTACTTCCCGCCCAAGGCCAAGGCGGCGGGGGGGAAGCACGGGCGGAAGCACGGCCAGCAGGAGAGCAGCAGCAGCAGCAGCGTAGGGAGCAGCGAGGGCCGGGGCAAGGTTCCTGAGGTGCTGAGCTTCGACGACAGGACCATGAAGAAGGCCAGGAGGAAGCAGTGGAGCGAGCCCAGGGTGTGCGCCCGCCGCTACCTCCGGGTGGACTTTGCGGACATTGGCTGGAGCGAGTGGGTGGTGGCGCCGAAGGCCTTCGATGCCTACTACTGCTCAGGGACCTGCGGCTTCCCCATCCCTAAGGTAAGTCAGATCGGCCCGCTTAAGGTATTTTTTCTAGCGGCACGTTATGTTCTAATAATGTTGTTTTGGTTACTGGAGTGGTTGGTTACTATGAATCAACATCAAATTCTCGAAAGAGAACAGCTTAACAAACACAGTTGAGAGAAATCTACGGCGACACCAGCTACACAAAAAAGCACAAAAAGGGCAAACTAAGTTTGCCACCCCCCCCCCCCCCCCCCCCCCTCTCTGCAGGTGGTGCGCCCCTCCAACCACGCCACCATCCAGAGCATCGTGAGGGCGGTGGGTATCGTCCCCGGGGTCCCAGAGCCCTGCTGCGTCCCCGACAAGATGAGCCCGCTCCCCGTGCTCTTCCTGGACCCCAGCCGGAACCTGGTGCTCAAGGTGTACCCCGCCATGTCCGTGGACACCTGCACCTGCAGGTAGACCTATAGACCAACACCCTACACCCCAACCCCCCCAAGATAACCACCAGCACCCAACCCCCATCCACCCCACCCGACCCCCCCCACCCCACCCCCATCCACCCCACCCCACCCGACCCCCATCCACCCCACCCCCATCCACCCCACCCGACCCCCATCCACCCCACCCGACCCCCATCCACCCGACCCCCATCCACCCCACCCGACCCCCATCCACCCCACCCAACCCCCATCCACCCCACCCAACCCCCATCCACCCGACCCGACCCAACCCCCATCCACCCGACCCGACCCCCATCCACCCCACCCAACCCCCATCCACCCCACCCAACCCCCATCCACCCCACCCCCATCCACCCAACCCCCATCCACCCCACCCCACCCCCATCCCATGGAAGGGTCAGGTGATTCGGAAGTCACAATCACACGGACCAATGGGGAGGGGATTTGGGAGTGTAAAGGCTGGTCCAACGGTTACCAGGGCGACATGACATTCTTTTCACGTGCATCATCGTGTTCTGCGTCGCAAACAGAATGATGGACAGGATTCCCAGGACATTTGTCAAACTTCTAAAAAGATGGAGAGTATGGACAGTGATTGGCTGAGACTGAATCTGAGAGAGTATTTGGAAATGAGAAGAGAGCGCACTCATTGAAAGCCTTGAAAAAAGTTGGGATTCGACTGAAAAGACTGAACAGGGCAGCAACGTTGAATCTGCATGGAAGCATATTTACTCTCTAATGAAATAATAACGATGACTTATGACGTGTAAATAGCTATGTGACTAATGCAAGTAACTGGTAGTTATATTTTGTAAATACAAGGTTCTGTTGTAGTCAAAGATGTACTTGCATGTCTATAATTGTTTGTTCAAGCATTTTACAACAGACCCTTTTATGTATTGTATATAATATGGTGATGATGATTATATATTGATACCTACTGAGTTAAATAATATTTTAGCATCGTTTTGTATCATTATTGTTGTTACTGCCACAGAGATCAATAAAAGTTGTAGAATGCTGCCACCTGCTGTGTTCTTTGAAGAAGTGCAGTTACCTGCTAATGAAGCCCCTAATAAAAAACAGATATGTCCAACTTTAAAGGCACCCAGTGCAACTTTATGTAAACATTCAATGAAAAATAAACATTCAATTTCTAGTCTTTTTTGCACTTAGTAAGTTTCAATAACTCCATACCATTACATATCGACATTCAAGGAGCAAAGATGAGACGTCGTTGTGTGGTGAGAACTGATAGAAAATCGTAAACAACAACAACAATCGCCGATGGGGAGAAGCCATTTTTCCATTGACTGGAAGCCTGCTTTATTTATTGTAGGTTACAAAAAATAAAGAAAATGGCGGCATTGTTGTTATCGATTTTGTATCAGTTCTCACCACACAACGACGTCTCATCTTTGCTGCTTAAATGTCGGTATGTAATGGTATGGAGTTATTGAAACTTACTACGTGTAAAAAAGACTAGAAATTGAATGTTTATTTTTAAGCCTCGAAAGTTGCACTGGGTGCCTTTAAAGTCCAGAATTCTACTAAATCTGAAGGATTTACACTCTCACATCATTTGTTTTAAATTAAAACAATGTGTTATTATTTGATTGAATATGCTTGTTATGAACTTATCCAACATAGCTGCCCGTATATATACTTTGTATTTAATTAAAATGTTATTTATGTTACTATAGATGCATACACACATCATTCATGGACACACATACACACGCAAAAAAAAACACAAACACACACTCAAACAAACACATATTTCCCCCCCTTCCAAGCACCAATTGAATGAAACCGAAAAATGTAAGTATTTCAGCACATTCTTGTCTTTGTGCATTTTCTTTACACATGAATACGTTCCAACAGATATTGTTCATAATCATCCATCACTGGTCAAATCCATAGAGAAGAACTTAAACACTCTCAAAAGACCAGAATGAAAGCATGTTTTATAAAGCTCAGCATGGAGGCAAATATTGGCATTGAGTAGCTGTGGGAATAACGAAACAAAAAAATGAATTTCAAGATAACTAGACAAGGGCTAATGTCCCCAAAAACACTGGCTTCTGGTGTGGGCTTACATCCCCCTAGAGTAACACTGGCTAACTTGTACTTCTGAGGACCAGTTGGGCAATCTGGGGACATGATATTATGGGGGCATCTGTCATCTATTTTGATTTGTTCTTGCTGTGTTATAGAAGGTTTTCACATGTCTGCCAGCCAGCCTTGTTTCATGCTGTCATCAAGGACACTTAGCTTTTAGAAACAATACTAACCACTACTACCACTACTACCACTACTACTTCTTCAACTACTACTACAATTATTAGCCTACTATTGTTGCTACTAATAATATTAATAATACCCATGATGACGACAATGAATAGTATAGCTGTTATCAATAAAAAAGTAGTAGGCTGGTAGTAGTACTAGTAGTAGTTAAGTAAGTAGTAGTAATTGTAGAATTAGAAGTATTCTATTATTAGTGATTAAAATGTATAGTGATAACTGGGACTTATTTGTTAGTGACATAATTAACTTGCAGGATCTCTAGACAGGACTTCATGGTGCCTGTAACTGCTATGAGCATTAAACAAGCCAAGTAATTGTCCATTGTCTAAAATTACTTCCAATAAGATTTGATCTACTTACCATGGTACACTCTCACATCCTGTAACGTTCCTAGCTCTCCCATGGTTTCCCCTGGCCCCATCTGGCCATGCCATTTAGACGTTTACACTTGGCAACGGGGCTAATGCTACAGCCCTGTTTCCTGCCACAGTGTCCCGTGTTTCAACTCCTGTCAACTCTTCACCATGTCCAAAAAGGCAATTAGTGTGAATGAAAGTCTGCAAAACTAATATTACTAATAGTTTGGCCATGGGAGACTGAGAGGGACTTTCAGGGAGTTTTAAATATTTTACTCAATCTTGGTGTCCTTTGAGCATTTCTTTGAAGGCTAATTACAATCTGATATATTGAATTGATTCGGTTTACAATAACCTGGTTATATTCTTTGATACAGATAATGCAATAGTATTTAGAATTGAATACAGATCTATCGATTTAAATCTCTCAAATGTATGAATAATAAACCTGTAATGTATTTAGAGGTTGAATCAATCTAATAACACCTATTTGTTTAGAAAAAGAACAAGTTAATGTCTGGTACATCTAACAACACTCAACATCTTTTCAAAAAAACCGCCAGGTAGGTTTTGACAAATGGCATGTCGATGAAACATTGAGAGATAGTTCCATTTATTATACTACTACGGTAATAAAGTAATTTTGCAGACTGGACGACCATGGTTTCAAGATGGACCACCTAGACTCAGCAACTCCTGGTCAATACCAGATTTTGTTTCCATGCATAAAACAACCGCTTTATGAGGTTTTGGAAACCATACACTTTATACAGCTATTTAATAGTCATATATCTTCCACGTTTAATGTAAATAGATCTAATACAATTGATAGTAATTTAGCAGAGGTTTTTATCCATCCCCATCTAAATTATTAATTAACAATGGGGCGCCTGAATTCATTCAATTGATAGGTAAAATACGTCATGGCAGGTAAAATACATCATACAACACATTGCTTCTCCGCAATATCTAAAGGTTCAACAGTGGCGTCCCTTTAGCCAGCAAAAGCGCACAATGTGTCGCAGCATTACATGAAGGATGGAAACAGATTTAAACTTAAGGTGGCAGTCAAGGAAACAATGACCCACAAGAACTATGCTGCGGTATGTCTAGGAATGTAATGCGTCTCCTATATTTCCCTGAGCAGCTGTGGACAGTGTCCTGATGGCCTCAAAGTTTCACCTCTGAGCTGGGAAAGTCCATTTGATGGAGATGTCTGTTTGCCAGTAATCACACGGGTCGCAGCTAGCTCCTCATTATCCATGTCAAGTGTTTACAGTGTGCTCATTAACAGCAGGCCCTCAATTGATAACAGCCCCTAAAAGAAGGCATCAATGGTGTGAGATAAGCCCTGCCTGCATACTATTTTCGTTGACACGAGGTTCCCCCCCTGTTTACTCTTGGAGCCTGGGAGCAGACCTCCAGGACTGTGGTCCTCGCGCTGAGAATCTCCATTTCCTTCAGTCCATTCTCAAAGGCTGTTTTTAAGCCCATAGAGTGCCTGCTCGGAGAGCAGACCCCCACGACGTCCAGGAGACAATCCCAAATCCCAAATTCAGAATGCAGTGTACCAGAACGTTTCTGTTCAAGGTGTGCTTCAGCCTGGTGGCCTCTTTGGGTTCCTGTAGCTGTAAGCCTCTGAGCAACGACATCTCTCTGGAGGACCCCGAAGGACATTACTCGGAACAGGACCTCCTTGAGGAGGAAGACGCTGAGTCGAGGCTGGAGAACCTCTTAGGAACCATGAAGGAGGGCTTTCTGAGGAAGCTGAACATGTCCGATGTGCCACTGACAGGTGACAGGATCTACCCTCCCCAGTTTATGATGGAGCTCTACAACAAGTATGCCTCCAACAGCACCGCCATCCCTCAGTCCGATGTGATTCGGAGTTTCACCGTTCAAGGTTTGTCTGAGGAAGACTTTGAATTGGGTATATAAGGGTAGAGCTTGTGATGTTATAGTCAAAAGCTATATTACAACTTACAAATGAAGGTTAATGGTGGATCTTTAAAATGGATGGATGGGGTGGTTGATCTTTAGATTAGGGTAAGGGTTAGGGTTAGCTTAGGGTTACCCTAGCTGCTCTTTACAATGGGTGGGCCCGGTACAATCAATTCACCACTCAAACATGATGACGATGTCTGCCCTCCTGGTAAAACATTCAGTAGATTATATATTTAGCTAACCCTAGCAGTTTACCCCGAGTTGCGTGATCTTAAGAAACATCACAGGTCACAGCCTATTCTCCTCTCACCTTCTCTTACAAACCCCCTTCAACAGATATCACCTTCTCAGCAACAAATGGCACCAAGACAGCACGGAGGCTTCAGTTCAACGTCAGTGTGCCCCACCACGAGAAGGTCACGGCCGCCGAACTCAGGCTGTTCCTCCTGCCGGATGTCCGGTCAAGGGTCAACTCTCCCAGGGTGAAGGCCATGATCAAAGTTTACGAGGTGAATTACAACGATGAGGACGAACCATCGTCACAGCTTTTGACGGGAAAGGTCGTCAATGGCCGACACGGGTCCTGGGAGAAGTTTGACGTGACCAGAGCCGTTCAGAGGTGGATCAAATCGGGGCGTGGAGAGAGTGAGTTCGAGGTGATGGTGGATAACAGGGACTGCTTCTCATATGAAGGAGGCTTTGGGAAAGCGTGCTGCTGGGACGTCAGCGTCTCCATTGGAGATAACACCTCGGCAGCGTTGATCGTGTTCTCTGACGACCTGGAGAGCAGGAAGAGAGAGGCGAAGAAGGAACTGAAAGAGATGATGCTCCACGAAGAGGAAACCACGTTGAACCCTGAAACGGATTGGCAACTGCTGCCGAACGAGATCCCGGAGTCCGCACCTTCGCATCCGCGGCGGACGAGAAGGAAGGCGGAGCGCGAGTACTGCCGAAAGACCTCGCTGAAGGTCACCTTCAAGGACATCGGCTGGGACAGCTGGATCGTGGCGCCGCCGGAATACGACGCGTTTGAGTGTCGTGGTCAATGCTTCTTTCCTCTGACGGACGAGATGACGCCTTCCAAACACGCTCTCATCCAGACACTCATTAACATCCGGAACCCCAAGAAGGCCAACATGGCGTGCTGCGTGCCAATCAAACTGGACCCCATCACGGTCATGTACCATGAGAACGGGCGCCTCACCATCAGACACTTGTACGAGGAGATGAAGGTGGCAGAGTGCGGCTGCAGGTAGTGGGAGGTTGTTTGTGTTGGACCGGGGGAAAAGCTGATATTTAGGCCGAATAGGCTCAACTCCTAGCCAAAAGATTCTGGTTTCAAACCCCCTGTATCTGCAGTCTACCTGTAGGCATCTGAACGCAAGATGCCCCAACCCCTAAAGGCTCCTTCTAACAAAATGTGTCTGCTCTATGACTTAATAGTAGTACATGGTATACAGCTCAACTGCCATGCATTTTTTGTTTATTACAAAAGTCCAAAAAATGTCCAATGGCCAAAGTACATAGCCCCTTAGATACATGTCTGCTAAATTGGGAAATAATAATACTTTATGGAAAGGAATCTTGTTTGGCCCTGTGACGTACAGCATGAAATACATTTAACGTAAGCATGTTACATTTCAGATAAAAGAGTGTTAAAGACGTTACAATCAAAATGTCTGTTTTACATTTAGTCCCTTTAATTCCCTCTAAAGACCAAACATAATTCTATTGTCAAATATGATCTTATTTTTCCCTTCTTCGTGAGTAATATGTAAATAGGATTTGTATACAAAAAAGGTCAAAAACATAGAGACATTCTATAGGTGTATTATTTGTGAGTAAGGAATAAAGTTGTATATTTAATTTAGTCACTGTCAATCAATTTAAATTAATTGATCCATGATGCATTGATTGTTTCTGCATGTTAATGACTGTTTTTTATTATTAATAATAATAATAATATTATTATATATCATTATGAACTGTTAATATGCTATTGTGTAAATTTGTACATTCTATTATCAATGTTTTTTTTTAAGAATGATTAATTATGAGATCAACCAATAAACCATCATGATAAAAGGGATAAACTAGTAATTGGAATACTGTTCGGATGCACTCAACTTCATCATATCAATATATAAATTCTGTATTACCGTGTATGGAAACATATAATATAATATATGTACATGACTCGTAGATATATTATAGTATACTATAATATACATAGTCTACTACTTATAATTGGATATTAAATCATTTAAGGTTAATGCATAATGACCAGAAGTGTGTGTGTGTGTGTGTGTGTGTGTGTGTGTGTGTGTGTGTGTGTGTGTGTGTGTGTGTGTGTGTGTGTGTGTGTGTGTGTGTGTGTGTGTGTGTGTGTGTGTGTGTGAATGCAATAGTATTTAGAATTGAATACAGATCTATCGATTTAAATCTCTCAAATGTATGAATAATAAACCTGTAATGTATTTAGAGGTTGAATCAATCTAATAACACCTATTTGTTTAGAAAAATAACAAGTTAATGTCTGGTACATCTAACAACACTCAACATCTTTTCCAAAAAACCGCCAGGTAGGTTTTGACAAATGGCATGTCGATTAAACATTTTTTCATCGACATCGTGCGTGCTTGTGTCTGGGTCTGTGTCAATGCGTAAATAAATGTCTGTAGAAATTAATCGTATTACAAGAAAAATAAAATAAATCCCATAATACACTTTTCTGTGTTTTCATCCATCAAAATGTCATGCAGTGAGGCGGACAGTGATGGCTGTATACACAGCATTGTAAACACTAGAGTCAGTGACTTCAGCACATCCTTATCATCCTTAGACCTCTGTGACAACAGCAAATAATAATGGGATGAGTGGACATACTTGCACTTCCTTCTTGGAAAAACTAAATTAGGGTACATGTCTATACATAGCGGCAGAGGTCACTGATTTCACATCTTTGACGTTTTTGCAGTTTTCCAATATCTTAAGGGACCAAGAATGAACATTCAGTTTGACAGATGTCGAGATATGGTTAACATTTTTATAACACCAACCTTTTCCCCCATTAATTTAGGGCCAACACTAAAACCCTGTTTTCCCTTGTGACGCATTCAGGTGTTTCTAAAAAAGGATGTCTGGTTTTTACCAGACCGGATTGGGTTATGTAATCCACAAGAGATTTATAGAAATTAAAGTAAAAATATAAGTACAGGCACTATGTAAGTACAGAAAAAAAGCATCTAATGGCATAAGAAGAAGAAATATTACATTTTATACTTGGAAGAACTCCATGGATTCTGTGTTTTAATAGCGATGACAGGTTTAGGATCAAAATCTGTGTGCAGGAATTTGCCAAAACCAAAATGTTCTGAATTATCCGATTTTTCCTTTATTATATCTACAAAAATATATCAGATTGAAAGATTAAGTTTATATTACAAAGAGCTTGCAAATGGTGCTTAAAACCGACCGCATAATATACCTTTCCAGCCTTTCTGAGTTATACTCTAGAGTATATTGTACTAAAATGTACTTTGTTAGCTAGGAAGTTTATTAAAACTGATTTGAAATAAAACAGACGAATAAGCTAACAAAAGAGAAGCAAAATCTAAAATAAGTTCACAATTTAATGTTTCATTAATTGTACTTTGGTTTTAATGTTATCATTAATGATGTGTACATGTTTTACCCGGGTTTTCTTCCTTAGATCAACCCCGCCTCTTAGGTCAGTATCCCAAAAAATACCTTGATCCTTCATCTATTTAACGACGGCATTTTAATCAGTGGGATTTGTGGATTAACCCAGACTTGACCCAGTAAAACCCAACCGGTGTCTCTACCGGCTAAACAATGTGCTCAGGTCAACACTTCAGGTTAGCACACTGCGATGGGGACCACTGGGATCGTTTTTGTATTGTTATATATCTACAAGAGAACATAATGTTGCCAGCCCCCTCCTCCGTATGACCTATATACAGATTATAGAACAAGCAAACAGACTACCACTGTGTGTGACAACATGAAGGCGCCAGTACAGAAAATAAACCTTTTCAATATTGGACCGCTAGACCGATGCGTCACACAATGTGATTAAAGGTTTATTGAGTGAAGACAAAAGCCGCTTATCCTGATGTTGTTGTCCAAAAAAAACTGGTGCTGTTGAAAATTCCTCTTCAACAAATAAGCTGCCGCCCCCATTTTTCACCGGCAAATAAACCAAATGGGCTGCATGGAACAGAAGACTTTACCAGGGGGGGGAAAAAGGTCGCTTTCTACCAACAACTGTGAAGGTAATGGCGGGCGTACACTCGGCGCTGCTTCCTCTTGCCATGCTTCTCTGTTTTCCTCTTTCCTCAAGAGCAGCGCCGTTCCAGGCCGCCCTGGTCCAGGACATGGCGCAGATCCTGCTGGAGAACTACTGCTTCCCGGAGAACTTGGTGGGGATGCAGGAGGCCATCCAACAGGCCATCCACAGTGGAGAAATCCTTCAGATCCAAGACAGGAAGACCCTGGCGGCCGTCCTGTCGGCGGGGGTCCAGGGGGCGCTGAACGATCCCAGGCTGGCGGTGACCTACGAGCCCAACTACGTCCCGGTGTCGCCGCCGCTGCTGCCCTCCCTGCCCGCCGAGCAGCTCGTCCGGCTGGTGAGGAACTCGGTGAAGCTGGACTTCCTGGAGAACAACGTGGGCTACCTGCGGATGGACCGGATCATCGGGGCGGGGACGGCGGCCAAGCTCGGCCCCCTGCTCAGGGACAACATCTGGAACAAGGTGGCCCACACGTCCGCCATGATCTTTGACCTCCGCTACAGCACCACCGGGGAGCTCTCTGGCGTTCCCTTCATCGTGTCCTTCTTCTCGGACCCAGGGCCGCTGATTCACATCGACACCGTGTATGACCGGCCCTCAAACAGCACGGAGGAGCTGTGGACCACGCCTTCCATCATGGCAGAGCGGTACGGTACGAAGAAGGACTTGATCATCTTGACGAGCAAGCGTACGATGGGAGCCGCAGAGGCGGTGGCCTATACACTTAAGCATCTGAAGAGGGCTATTGTAGTGGGAGAAAGGTCTGCCGGGGGTTCGGTGAAGGTCCAGAAGATCAAAATGGCAGACTCTGGATTTTACATAACGGTACCGGTGGCAAGGTCTGTCAGCCCAATCACAGGCCAGAGCTGGGAGGTGAGCGGTGTTGCGCCGTCAGTTAACATCATCGCGAAGGACGCAGTCATAAATGCCAAGTCACTATTGGCAGTTAGGAGTGCCATTCCCAAGGCTGTTCAGAGCATCTCCAATATCATTGAGAGGCACTATGCATTTATGGATCGTGTCCCAGCACTCCTTTACCATCTGCAGGCAGCAGACTTCTTGTTGGTAACATCTGAGGAGGATCTTGCCACTAAACTCAACCTGGAGAGCCAGGCCATCTCCGAAGACCCACGACTGATGATCAGACTTGAGGAGGACCAGTTTGTTTTTTCCGACAATAAGGACTCTGAGGATGAAATGGTTCCTGATGATTCTGCGTTGTTAGGAACACTGGCTGATGCACTATTCAAAGTGGAAATCCTAGCAGACAATACTGGTTATCTCCGCATTGATTCTTTTGATGACTCCTTTCTGGAGCCTGAATTAGTGGAACGTATGGAGAAAGGGGTATGGGAACCTCTCAAAGACACTGACAATCTGATCATTGATTTGCGCTACAACACTGGTGGGTCCTCTGCCTCATTGGCCTACATTCTGTCCTATCTCCAGGATGTGTTACAGAAACGCCACTTCTTCACGATATTTGACCGGGTTCAAAACAGAACGATCCAATATGACACTCAGCGTTGGATTACAGGGCAACACTACGGTTCCATGCGAGGGGTTTATGTGATGACCAGCTATTACACAGCAAGTGTCGGGGAAGAGTTTGCTTACCTCATGCAGTCTCTGCATCGCGGAACGGTCATCGGAGAAATCACATCGGGAACCCTAACGCACTCGAAAACATTTCAAGTTGAGGACACTGGTATAGAGATCACTGTTCCCTTCATTAACTTCATAGACAACAACGGGGAGTTCTGGTTGGGAGGGGGCGTGGTCCCAGATGCGATTGTGCTGGCCGAGGACGCTGTGGGTCACACCCACGAGATCATTGAATTCCACCGTGGGCTACAGCAGCTCATCCACCAAATGGGGAAACTGTTGGAAACGCACTACGCCATCCACGAGGTCGCCTTGAAGGTCAGCAAGGTGCTCCGCGCCAAATGGGCCGAAGGAATGTACCGCTCCGTGGTCGATTTAGAATCCCTGGCGTCCATGCTGACCTCTGACCTGCAGGAGACCTCGGGGGACCACCGGATCCACATCCTCTACTGCGACGTGGAGCCAGAGGCCATGCGCGAGGTGCCCATGATCCCCACGGCGGAGGAGGTGGGCTACATCATTAACGCTCTCTTCAAGATAGAAGTAATGCCGGGAAACGTCGGTTACTTGCGGTGCGACGTGATGATCGACGTGGAGGTTGTGAAGGCCATCGGACCGCAGCTGATCAAATCGGTGTGGGACAAGATCGTCAATACTGACGCGCTGATCGTGGACATGAGGTACAACACAGGGGGGTACTCCACGGCCATACCCCTCCTCTGCAGCTACTTCTTTGACGTCGAACCCCTACGGCACCTGTATACCGTCTTCGACCACTCCACATCCACCGTGACTGAGGTCACAACCTTGCCTAGCACCCTAGGTCCAAGGTATGGATCGCTCAAAGACCTCTACATCCTCACGAGTCACATGACAGGGTCGGCGGCCGAGGCCTTCGCGCGCACCATGATGGAACTGAAGCGTGCCGTTGTGATCGGAGAGCCCACGGTGGGCGGGTCTCTGTCCAGCGGGACCTATCAGATCCCGGGTAGTGTGCTGTACGCTTCCATCCCCAACCAGGTGGTGTTGAGCGCGGTGACTGGGAAGGTGTGGTCCCTGTCAGGGGTGGAGCCTGATGTAATCGCCCAGGCAATGGACGCTCTGAATGTGGCTCAGAGAATCATCGCGGCGAGACTGATGAACAGAGAGACAGGGAAATAGTTTCTGGCATATTCCTTGTTCTTTTGGAGCTGTGAAAACGACTTAATTACGACTCATCTTTTCTTACTTGATTATATAGGGGGATTTCCCATAAATGTATCTGAAAGAATTAGGAGAGAGTGGCCATGGATGGCATCAAATTTAGGTAATAAACTGAGAAACAACTATTGCCAAATGCTCCTTAGTCGTATTATTAATGGCACAATGGAACGTGTATCAAAGTACTAAGAATGCATCAAATGTAATAAGGCATTGACAATCCGATTTTTGTGGAATGGTTTGTATTCAATCCTGATGTTATTCAATTACATCACATTGCATCAAGTTGCTTGAGCTCCATTTTGTAATGCTGCATGTTCCTTTACGTCTCATCATTGTTATTATTAGGATTCATTATTTAAAATATAGCATGTAATTTACCAGACATGCAGTTTACATTTATTTTGCGATAGTTTATGTGCAAATGTGTGCGTGTCTTTCAGTCAGTCTGTTAGTTTGTGTATGTGTGTGTCAGTGATAGAGAGGGGGAGAGGGGGAGAGGGGGAGAGGGGGAGAGGGGGAGAGAGAGAGAGAGAGAGAGAGAGAGAGAGAGAGAGAGAGAGATGATTAGTGTTATTGTGTCTAATGTATCCTGTTGAATCTATTTGAATTTTTTTGTTATTTCACTTGCAATAACTATTTAAGCATAGAACATTTGCTTATAACTATCATCAACTAATAATCAAGCTACTAACCCTTAGAATCATTTTTATGTTTTATATATTCTATCTATCCTTTACTTTGAACTGCATGTTTTTCCAATGTATATTACTGGGATGTTATGTCATTTCTAAGATTCGCCAGTAGAGGTCGCCACTCACACATATGTCTACTGCTTGCCTGAACGCAAACAAATTTTATCCCAAAAGAGGCACCCTTCCAGTTGGCATTAAAGGAGGATACAACAATAATCTGTGTCTTTTGTTTTAATTGAAACAAATGATGATACCACAGGCCACATTAAATAATAATGGTATTGTGATGAATCAAATCAACCAATTTATATTAACCAACCTACAATTACCAACTGTGTATTTAGAAGTTCAACCCAAGTGCTCCAGTGACAGATACAGCAGTGTTTGTTTCAGAAAAAAGCTAAGTCATTACACAAGACTTACCGTTAAGACTGATCTGTAGTGGGAGAAAATATGGGTGACCTTCTACTCTACTGAAAAAGTTTGTTTACTTACCAATCAACTTATTTTGTCAGTTATTCAGTAAGTCTGTTAATCGGTTATTCACCTAGTTCATCAGTTAGACAGTTATTATTTTGTTAGTTACACAAGCAAACGGTTGAAATATGTGACTGGTACAGAACTAAATGTAATTCTTAATCTCTTACATTAGGTTATACAAAAAATCCCAAATTATTTTGAAAATTAAAAGTTCACGGCCTAGTTAAACCTTCACAAGCCATGATACCTGATAGACATTTCAGTGTCAGTTTACATTGTGGAAAATATGACGGCACAGGGAACAGTGGATGTTGTGTATGTTTAAGACATATTGGGTAACCCTACTTGGCTGGCCTGTAATTGTCTTACAAAAGTAGGATAATGCGATTAAGGGTTTATTGCGTGTGGAGGCTAATCTTCTTAACGGAGTGTTAACAGAAACCTTTCGGCCCAATCAGTGTCATTTTAACGACAACCTCTCGAGGGGGAAAGCTTCAGTGGACAATCATCCTTACACTATTGCTCTGCTCCGTCTAGCCGATCCGGAACGATGGCAAAGATCCTTTTCTTGGTAGCATCTCTGCTCATTTTCAGCAACATCTTCGTCGCCTATTCTGCATTTCCTCCCAGCCTTATTGTAGACATTGCTAAGATCCTTCTGGACAACTACTGCTCTCCAGAGAA
The DNA here is from genome assembly GCF_031168955.1 of Gadus macrocephalus. Classification (NCBI taxonomy): domain Eukaryota; kingdom Metazoa; phylum Chordata; class Actinopteri; order Gadiformes; family Gadidae; genus Gadus; species Gadus macrocephalus. The sequence goes on from NC_082399.1 coordinate 8,590,135, forward strand.
GATGGTGGGCATGCAACAAGCCATCGATGCAGCCAGCACAAACACCGAAATCTTAAGCATCCCGGATCCAGAAACCATGGCGAACGTGCTCACCGCAGGGGTTCAGAGCACCATCAATGACCCACGTCTTAAGATCACCCATGAGCCAGAGTATTCACCAGTTGTTGCCCCACAGATGCCCCCGCTGCCCCCCGAGCAGCTCATCGCCGTCCTCCAGAGCTCCATCAAACTCGACATCCTGGACGGCAATATCGGCTACCTCCGGATCGATCACATCCTCGCGGAGGACGTGGCGGAGAAGATCGGCGCTTTGCTCCTTGAACTGGTATGGAATAAAATCCTGCCCACCACCGCGCTGATCTTTGACATGCGCCATACCAGCAGTGGAGATATAACAGGGATCCCCTACATCGTGTCTTACTTCACCGACGCTGAGCCCCTGATCCACATCGACAGCGTGTATGACCGCCCCTCCAACACCACCAAGGAGCTATGGTCCATGTCCACGCTGCTTGGGGAGAGGTACGGCACCGACAAGCCCATCGTCATTCTCACCAGCAGGAACACCAACGGGATCGCCGAAGACGTCGTCTACTGCCTGCAACACCTCAAGAGGGCCACTGTCGTCGGTGAGAAGACCGCCGGGGGCTCGGTCAAAATCGACAAGATCAGGGTGGCCGACACAGACTTTTACATCACCGTGCCGACCGCAAAGTCTGTCAACCCCATCACGGGCGCCACGTGGGAGGTCAAAGGCGTCACCCCCGATGTTGAGGTGAACGCCGAAGACGCCCTGGCAACCGCCATCAAGATCCTCAACATCAGGGCCCAAGTGCCCGCCATTATTGAAGGCGCCGCCAACTTGATCACAGAGAAGTATGCCTTTGAGGCCGCAGGAGACGAGGTGGCAGAGAAGCTGAAAGTGCTGCTTGCCACCGGGGCGTACAACAGGGTCAACTCCAAGGCGGAGCTGGAGACCAAGCTCTCGGCAGATCTCAAGAGCCTGTCTGGGGACAAGGGCCTAAAGACAACGAGCAACATCCCCGCCCTTCCACCAATGGTAAGAGCAGTGCTGCCATTGGAATAGGTCTAATGTTTATGTTGATTGGATCGAACATGTTGTAATTTGATCATAATAAACGGAAAGATTTTGTTTACAGCCCTTATTATTTTTTAGCTGAGGAATGAACTGTATATTCAAATGTTTTGTGGAATAAAAAGTTTATATATATATATTTATTTATTTTTAAAGAAAAGAAAAGCGACCACATACTGTCCATCGACATGTTTTAATTACCTTCAAAACTACCTGATATGTGTTTATTCATCAGAACTATACCCCGGAGATGTTCATTGAGCTGATCAAGGTGTCTTTCCATACTGACGTGTTTGAGAACAACATTGGCTATCTGCGCTTCGACATGTTCGGAGACTTTGAGGAGGTCAAGGCCATTGCCCAGATCATCGTCGAGCATGTCTGGAACAAAGTTGTCAACACTGACGCCATGATCATTGACCTCAGGTAAATTAGATAAGCCTGCTCACAGCCAAAGCCAATTACAGTCAGCTAACGTTCCCCTGAATCAGGAATCCACTAGCAATGAAAGATATCTACTTGTGTTCATCAGCATGTCTCAGTGGTTGCACAGGTTAAATTGGTTAAATTCCTACATTTGAGACATCAATGGAGATTTCACTGGAGCCATGTTTCAATTTACATTTTACTTTGAGCCAAATCTCCAGATCCAATCATCTTTCTGATTTTCATCTGTTCATCTATTTCATCTGTCTCAACTTCGACAACGAGTCTCTTAAATCCCCTTCATCTTTCCCTCTGGTTTTTTAATCAATGCAACCTGACTAACACATGCACTATGATTGTGATTGCAGGAACAATGTTGGTGGCCCCACTACGGCCATATCTGGCTTCTGCTCTTACTTCTTTGACGCAGACACGAAGATCCTGCTGGACAAGCTGCATGACCGACCTTCTGGAACCACCAAGGAGCTGTGGACCCTTCCCGAGCTTACTGGTAAAAAGAAGAAATAATAACGTATTGGTCTTAGATTATTCAGCTTCATGATTTCGACATATTTGATGGCATGTTTTGTCCTGTGTTCAAAAAAAGTTATTAGAGTTATTACCTCCACATAGTACATTGAAAAGGTTCGAAGAAATAAGAGATTGGCATTAGGGCCCGACCGATATTGATTTTTGAGTGCCGATGCCGATGCCGATTATTTTCAGAGAAAAATTACGATTACGATTTAATCTGCCGATTAAAAAAAAAAAAAAAACATAGTTTTTGATACCTTAAATATACTTTAAACACTTTTGACGAATATGTGAATTGAATGCAGAATCTTTGAGTGTTTTAGAATACATTTACAGTCAAAAATTAGTGTAATGTAAAATGTAAAATAAATAACTAACTCCCAATGTGCTGCGCTCGTGAGCAGTGACTAACACGTGCGTGCTGAGCAGTATGGTCTCACCGTTAGAGTCTACAGTATAACAGATTAACATGGCCTGGGACCTAAAGAAAAACAGGCACAACATGCTCAAACAACGCGCCTTGTGTACATTGGTGAGGTGAGCGCGCAGCTGCCTGAGCGAGCGTGCTTTCATGTTGTACGGTAAAATTCAATCTCCTCTTTTTTACTCCAGCTAAAGTTGTTAGTTAGCAAGGCGAGTAGGAGCGCAATCCGCAGGATACTAATCGCAATAACATTTATATCAAAAAAAATAATAATAATAAAAAAAAATAAAAAAAATCGGTTGTAATCAGCGTCTTTTTGGCCGATGCCGATTATTTTCAAAAAGGCTATAATCGGCCGATTAAATCGGCAGGCCGATAAATCGGTCGGGCCCTAATTGGCATATACCTTCCTGTAATAATGGGATCTGTATTCAAAAGCAAAATAAATATCATGGCTAGTCGGCTAGATTGCAAATAGGGACGATTAGATCATAATGATTCACCTTTTGTTTGGATGTTTCCTTAATCAAAGAGCATTTCCAGTAGTATTGGGGAACTAGCACTTTGACCATTGACATATTTTATTTATTCATTCCTCGTATCCTTCTCTTCACCCAAAATGTTATATTTCCTTCCTCCCTTTCTTGTGTCCTCTCCTAACCACTTCATCCCTTCCTTTCCTCCCTTCCATTCTTTATTAAACTCTTCCTCCCTTGCATCCTCCCTTTCCTTCCTCTCTTCCTCTTCGTCATTCCTTCCTCTTTTTCCTTTGTCTCCAAACCTCCATCCCGGTGCCCTCCTTCTCCTCTCACCTCCTTCCTCCCTCAGGCTCAAGGTACGGCACCAAGAAGAGCCTGATCATCCTGACCAGCGGTGCCACCGCCGGTGCGGCCGAGGAGTTTGTCTACGTCATGAAGAGACACGGCCGTGCCATGATCGTGGGCGAGCCCACCTCCGGCTCCTCCCACCCGGCGGAGACCTTCCGCGTGGGGGACAGCGACGTCTTCCTCGCCGTCCCCACCGTCCACTCGGACAACACCGCCGGGCCGGCCTGGGAGGGCACCGGAGTCACCCCCCACATCCCCGTGGCGGCAGAGGCTGCGCTGGGTACGGCCAAGGCCATCTTCAACAAGCACTTTGGAGGCCAGAAGTGAGTCCCCGTGCGATGAGAGTTTGCAGAGGGTTGGGGGGATCCTGGGGATGTTCTTCGTAAAAGATATGTGAAGACTGACAAATACAAGGCCAAGTCACACGGCATCCACACTCCCTCTTCTCTCAAGTCCTCTGCATTTCTGTTTTTGGAGCATTGTTCGCGATTGTATTTGGTGAAAGGAGGAAATTTAGATACGTTTTAAAATCATTTTCGTTTGTGAAAGGAGGTTGTGTAGAAGAGTTATTTATGTTGCACAGTAGGTCTACTTGTGGCTGACTGGAGTACAGATTCTTTAGAGGATTGGGAGCTGTGATCTAATTAGCTACAAAAAGAACAACATGAACTGTAGGAACAAAGACTGCACACACAAGCAAAACACAGATTTGGATCATATGAAGTGTTAATCGCACAGCTCACATACAGCTTCTGTGCAGCAAGGTTAATGCTTCGTTCTGATTTTCAAAATAAAAATGTATCTTTGTAATGAGAACATTTTTACATTTGGTCCTTTTTAACTGGAGAAATGTATGGTGGATGATAATAAAATAAAATCCATACAAATGGTTGTGCTTGTCGTATTTACTCTTTATTTTTCCTTTTTAGTGATGGATCAAGAGAAAACATAAAATTTAGATGAGGCTTAGACAATTATGTTAGATCTAACAACATGTTACACACACACACACACACACACACACACACACACACACACACACACACACACACACACACACACACACACACACACACACACACACACACACACACACACACAAACAGATTTGAAGAAGGTATGTGGTACATTAAGAATCCTGCCAGCACTGTTATGTCATATAGCCTATGCTCCAACGGAGATTAATGCTTTTTATTATAGGCCTAACTTGTTTCACGATTATGCCTTCCCTCTTTTTTTTACCAAAACTCTACTAGAGGAAGTAAGTGAGACCACCCCCCCCCCCACACACACACACACACACACACACACACACACACACACACACACACACACAGTCTCTCTCTCTTCTCTGTGTCTCTCCCTCCCCCTATTTCTCTTACCCGGTCTCGCTCTCGCTCTCCTCCTTAAGATGAAACATGAAACCTGGTCCAATTTAGCCAAGTTTGTCCTCTACTAGCTCATAGTTCGTCCAGCGCCAACACAGCTCCGCATGACCCATTTCCATTCGCCTGTTATTGGTAGAAAACAACTTTGTTAATCATCCTCCTTTACCCTTCTATCACTGGATTGGTTTTTGTCAACATTTTTCTCCAGAATTTTAAAATCGGTACCCGCGTGGATTGTAGTTAGGTCATATCGTGAGGTTTATTTTTTTTACAGGAAACTTTGTTACCATCTCATTTCACCATTAGGTGTTGCACAAAACTAATTGAGTCATGTTTGACTTATTCAAATGACTGAAATCCGATTCACATAAAAGTCCATTACCTGCGTTCTCCTGGAGCCACTCGTCGACCTTACATTGCCTATGCAATGTACATTTTAAACTACCTTTGTAATGTGACAAGGCGTTGACCTATATCTCAATGAAAGTTCTTTTTCCAAGGATTAGACGTCTTATTCTTTAAATGAAAAAACATGACACGTGTTTCGAAAAGCATGTCGATTGTGCTCGTCTTTATGGGATTATTCCTGCTCTTCTCGCCATCTGCACGAGCTGAGCCCGAGACCCTTGACGAAGAGGAGGAAGAGAGCTCGTGCCAGGGGGCCTTTGACCTCTATTTCGTGCTTGATAAGTAAGTAGTCCGATTTTCGTCATCGATAAAAAATAGAGAGGTGATTTAGGATTTAACCTGTGCTAACATAGTGCCAATATAAAATAAAAATAAGTGTTAAACGTTAATATTCATAGTTTCTTATTTCAAATATTATAGAAGTCAGACTTGCCCCAGTTCTTATTTTATCATGATTTAGAAAAATCCGTTTGGGAGTTAGATTGTCCATCGTTACATCTTAGCCTGCTCAGTATCGGACGCTGTACGCGTGTGCGGATGACGCTCTGATGGAAACACATGCTGCACAAAATGTGCATACTGAAATTATCATTTTAACATGACCGTGTTGTTGTTGTTGTTGTTGTTGTTGTTGTTGTTGTTATAGTTGTTGTAGTTGTTGTTGTTGTTGTTCAACCGTTTACCTACGCAAAATGTTGCAAGGCTAAATGAAACCCACTTACTCGCCTTGATCCAATTTAATCAATTCAGCAATTGCAGGACGTTTAGTTTTTTTTTTATCTTCCCCCAAAGCCTCTTTCTTTTCCTTAGGGACTAATGTTCTTCCTCAGCAACCGATTCATTCATTTCATTTTGTCCGCCCACAGCGGAAAATGTTGTGGTTGTGGTGGCGTGTGCAACGCCGGACCTAAGCAGAAACCAGCTCAACCCATGAGCAAAAAATAAAATAGTTTAGAAGAGGATTCGCCGCTCAGCAGAACCGTACACCCAAAGTCACTATATGCCTTATATAGTATATCATACCTTTAGCAGTGCTATCAACAAGTTGGCCTATGGCCTATCTGGACTATTAGCACGAGAAAAGGTTTTCAGGGTTCAAATAATAACTTATCCTACTTGGTTATTGTGAGATTTGAACCCAGACACATGCACACTGAGAAGGATTCGAAATTCTTCTTTGTCTCTTTTCCTCTTGGGGCATAAAGCATATCATGCTCCCCAGATGTTGGAAGAATCTTGGGTTGTTTTCATCCATGAGAACCAACACATGTTGTTACTAAAGAAGAACAGGTTTTATTGGTCAATCTCTATTGTTAGGCTGGCAGAGAATCAGGAAGTTCAGTTTTTGCTGACTAGCAATCCAGAAAAATGGGTAATTAAAGACACACACACACACACACACACATACACACACACATGTGGCACTACAACACTGGTAGACCCTTTTTCTATATTACCTTTGACAATGTGGGTCATTGCCAATAACACAGTAGAGTGTATATAGTAGTGGCTTGGGTGCTGTAGTCAGAAGCTTATGGACTCCATCGCTAATGTTTCATAGCCTACCTGTAGGCACCGTGACCCTTTGTCTCCTGGCGCACTAATGGCACTGATACAACTCATGGCATTGCATCATCACAGCCAGGGTTAGAGGTTTTGAATCCCATGCTTAGAATGTTTATATATGCATCATGGTATACAGTACCCATGCTCTGGACAATGGCTCATGTTATTTCAGGATGTATTAGTCAGAAGAGTTTATGTGTATGGCATAAAATCATAACCTCTGTCGGGTTAAGCCCTCCCAGCCAGAGGGTCACTGGGCTGAGGGAACATGTAGCAGTCTGAGTAATTGGGTGTTGTAACTGAGTGTTACATTAGGGCATCAAGAGGAACGCTGCAAGGCCCGGCCTCATTATTATGGCCAGTGGCGAGGAGGTTGGTGAAGTTCGCTCTAATGAGGGTTTGATCCGATAGACTCTGGTGGCTCGTAAAGAAACCCAGAGACGCCATTTATACTGTGTGTGTATGCTCCGGAGAACCATGGGCCACACTGGGGGGAGGGAGGTTTGAATGATGTCATGAGAGTCATGTGGAACTAACTGAGTGTAGCCGGGTTAGAGATGCGTTTTCTTTTCTTATGTTGTACAATTTTAAAGCTTTCCAAACCTACTCCTCTTTTAACTTTGGCAAACCAACTTTTAAAGTTAGTTTGCAAACACAGTGTGATCTTCTCTTTTTGTGTCTAGGGCATGAATCCTGTGTACCTTTGGTAATGTTGTTGTTTTTTCTCTTGGGTTTAGCATAAACATCTTAATATAGTTGGATGATACTAAATGTTTTGGGACATTATCAACTCCAACCATTCAAACCAAGCAATTACATCAGAATATCAGTGGCTTGCTATGGTTCCAAGAATGCCAATTTTACAACTAATATGTACTTTGCCTTTATACTAAAGGGTGAGAATAGAGTTGAGGGACTTAGGCAGTCACAGAATATTCTTTTTACGCCTGGACCGCAGCCGTATAGCGGTATAGCGGTATATTGAGTCTTATGTCTCGACGTCTCTTCCCTCTACTACTTTTACAGTAAATCATCTCTCATCTAGTCAGTTGCTGATGCAGCAAGACGAGTCATACCAACCGATGATGGCTACATTACCAAAGCTTAGCAGCCACAGACGTAATTTCCAGCATTTGGGTATTGGCTCACACCATTCCCCTTTAGTTGTAAAATTGTCATTCATGGACACGTAGCAAGCCACTGATTATCAGGGCCAGAGGCCAGCGTTGATGTAAAGCCATCCAGTTTTCAATCAAACCCCTGCCCTTGATGATTCAGGAGTACTGTGGAGCCTCCCACTGTTTATTATGGAGTGGTCACCAGCCAAAGACATGGTTTTAGGTGTAGCTATTCCCAAAGCTTGCATATCTACAAGACACATCTGTCATTTCCTGGGGTCAACGAATTATAGAGAAATTGCACTGCTGCTGTAATGCAATGTGATATTAACTGTAATTCTGAAATTGAAAGAATGAACATTAAGTCAGTTGCTCCCTGATTTGAGTCAATTTTCACACCAATTGAGGTTTGTAAAGTTCACTCAAGATTATATTTCATGGCAATATTAATGATAATGTGCAGAGAGAGCGAGAGAATCGGACAATGTTTTTCTTCCTCTCTCTCTTCCCCTTATTGGCTCTCCTTAGCAGTTCCCATTACCTCACTCCGTCCTTATTTAGTATATTAACCAGCCCTGGATTCCACTCGGCGATGAATTCTTCTCGTTGTTTATACATTTACTCCTAAAATGCTATTTTCAATAATCACCTTTGCCTTCTTATTCGACACCATTGCCCAATTGCACCATCCCTTGCCTCTCTTTCTTAATGTCTATGTTAAAAGTAATGGTCAAATATGTTTTTCTTGGTTTGTGATCAAGTCATCTGGTGGCACCCTAGGAGCATTACATCATGGTGCTGATGTCCAGGCAAACCCATGCCAGGGCTGCAGCTGTACATCATAAACAATTTAAACACGCCAGGAGCCCTCCTAACTTTGGAATGCTCTTTTCCGCATGGTTCTTTCTCATACACGCTATGAGGGTATACACATCAATCCCACACATATTGGTCCATCTCTAGAGGGAACAAAGGTTTCTCGTTGGCTGTGATTCTTGGCAGATGGAAAAGGGGAGCCATGTTTTAATGTCCAAAATGTCGGGTCTCCCCAGGGACACTGGGGAACCGACCACAACAAACAGTTATGGTTTCTAAGAAGCCCTTTGAACGAGCTGGCAGAACTGAACAGCTTTTGGCCTTATTAGCATGGCCGCTCACAGCAACACGTGTTTGCACAATCCTGTTCACTTTGGTCCCTTGATAACCATCATGTGAAATGGTGTCCTCTCTACAGCACCATTTTAATTTTCCAAGCAGCGAGAGGCAGCAGTGAGAGTCCAACCGCCCAACTGTGCTCCAGAAGTAAAACCGTTCTCCCACCAACAGCTACATCTGTTGAAAAGTAGGTTAGCGGTTTTAACATGTGTCCGGGCTAAGTCAGTTGAACGGGGCCGTTGGCTGCCGGTGGCTGGGTGGTTCGCGTGGGCCCCGGTGGAATGCTGGGGAGGCCACAGGTCTGTCCTTGAGAAAACACTAAAGGGTGAGAAAAGAGTTGAGGGACTTTTGAAGCCACAGGTTGACAGAGGTTTATCCCACATAGCGTTATACTGGAACTGACCTGGCTTTGACATGGCTCAGTCAGCAGGGAGTCACACGGTTGCTTCAACAGGACTGGCTAAGGGAGTTTGGTACCCGCTGCTTTTTGGGTGGCATTTTCATATTATGGTTTCCTCTTTTTGATCACTGGCACGTGACTTGACCATATCAATCACCAGGTGTGTCTATCTCTCTCTCTCTTTAATTAGTTTCTCTCGCTCTTCTGTTTCATTCAATCTTTTCTTTCTTCTGGTCTGTGTATGTTTTTTCCTATCATAAATTCACCTACTGTACTTAGCATAATTTTCCTTCCATCCCATTCGTGAAGGAAAACCATTGGAGTTTAATATTATGCTCACAAACTACTCCGTCCACCCTAGTGAAAACAAGAAAAATAGAGTGTCACATCCCCCTCAGCCATTTGCTAATAAACCTTCCTACAAAGTGTCAGACCATTTTATAGGAGCATTCAGGAGCTCATAGCAACAAAATAAAAAACTTGGATTGGTCATCATTCAGAGGCCCTGAGCCCCTGTCCACGATTCTTTCATCTTATTTGTCGTTGAAGTTTGGACTGTGTTCGAGCTGTGTGGTTTGAGAAGTTCACACACAGAGAGATCTTCAGGGGAGTTTCAGCCCTTACGGTCACAATTCTTCTGTGATAACCAATTCTTCCCCATCCACCAATAGCACACAGTACACAACAGTTCTTAGACGGGTCTATGTGGCTACAGGTTTGGGTTCAAAAACATTTGTCAGAGTTCACTCGCAAGGTGAACATGCTCCATTTGAGGTAACTTACAAGAACAAGCAAAACACTCTGGACTATAAGCATGCCATTATTATTAGATCAGAAGGAAAACACCACATTAAAACCTTCATATTTCCTTTGAGGAAGAAAATGGGCCACTTCCTCTCTCTCTCTCTCTCTCTCTCTCTCTCTCTCTCTCTCTCTCTCTCTTCTGTGCTCTGTTTGGACAGGTGATAGAAAAGTGCAAGCTAAGTCTTCGTCCCACGGCTACATGCTATACCTCAGAGCTGCGACATGTTCCAACGCAAACATGACCCTTTGTGATTCAAAAAGAACAAGTGTAACTTATGCACACTGAAAAGTCTTGGACTTTAAATGTGGGCCCATGTTAAATATTTAGAACTTCTACATATATGTCTGCATGGTGATTGAAAGGTTTGTATGGAGGATGGTTGGTGATGGAGTCTTTGAATCCTTAGTGTGCTTTTTTGTTTTTTAATCGGTACCCATAAAGACTTCACTCAGGGCAAAGACCGTCCTATCCATCGGTCTTGTGTGTGTGCGTGTGTGCGTGCGTGCGTGCGTGCGTGCGTGCGTGTGCATGTGTGTGTGTGTGTTTGCCTGTGCCTGTGCCTGTGCGTGTGCGTGTGTGTGTGTTCATGTGTGTATGCGTGTGTGAGAGAGAGGGAGAGGAGGAGAGAGAGATATACAGAATGGGCATGTTGTGGTTAGGCAAGTGGATGTTTGTCTGTAACCGAGTGTTTTCATACCGTACTGCTCACGTTGCAGATTCTTTTAAACACCAAAGTGAAAAAACAAGCCCACTTGTCCTCCCTCACACTTTTCTAAAAATATTCTGTTGAGCTTGTAAGGTCTTGTCCTTTGCCTTTGCTTCATCAGCCACATTGAAAACCCCCGAGTCTGGATGATGGAGGAAAAAGAGCAGTGCACTTGTCATTAGAAAAACCCTTTTTGCAATGTCTTGTCAATCCCTACTGCTTTTGTAAGAAGTTGAGTGATGCAGGGTTGTGTAACCTAGTCCAAGCAGGCCAAGCAAAAGCCCTGGAAACCTCTCGACTTCACATGTTCAAAATTGATGAGTAGGGACTTCAAATATTAATGTTGACGTTTTTTTTACCCTGTAAAGATGAGATGACCAAGATACAAAATAGCATCTTTCCTGCAGGATGAGTCTGTATGGGTGTTATATTTTAAGTGTGTCTTTATGTGTCTGAGAATATAGTCTAAAGGCGTTGGGTCTATCTGGAACCGGAGTACACTCACTTTAGCAAAGTGAAACTGAAAAAGTCAAGTCAATTGACATGAGATCGTCTAATTTTATACTTGTCTTAAAACATCAGATCAAATTGTATAAATATGAGCAGATATTGTAGAAATAATTTTAATTCAACGTTTTTATGAAAAAATACAGCAGTGGCACTTGTGGTTCTTCTTTCTATTAAATCTTGTGACACTAATGAGACGAAAAAATAATGCAGAAGACACAAAGTGCTATAAGTCTAATGAGACAATGAGTCATTATTAAGAGGCTATTGAAAGCAGAACAGGTCATGTAAAAATACATGTTATGTCCTAAGAGATGGGTTTTTTTAGCGCCGTTTCCTGTGAGTCGTTCTGTTCCCGTCCACATCTGTTTGACTACAACATCCTCCAAGTCTTTCAGAGTCACATATCCTCTGTCCCTCGCCCCAGCACACACACTCAATCTTTTCTTTCTGTTTCGACGGACCGACAGTCATACACAAACACACGTACACAAACACGCACACACACACTAATTTCCTCTAAAACACACACACACTCACATCTACACCAAAACACACACACAAACACACACACACACACACACTGACAAACAGTACCTCTCAAACCCAATCGCCAGTGTGTGCAGCCGCAGTGGGGGCAGAACCTAGAGTGTATTTCCCGGTAGCTTTTTATATTAGTGTGTGTTTATAATGGAGGCCCCTGGGGAGTGTGTTTCCCGGGCCCTCAGGGTCCGGTTAAGCAGTGTCGTAAACCTCACCACCCAGGGCCCCCCCCACATCCTTTCCTCTCATCCCAACCCCCCCATGGGCTCCTTAATGAACCGGGATCTGACACTTTGTTCTCTCTCTGTGTGTGTGTGTGTGTGTGTGTGTGTGTGTGTGTGTGTGTGTGTGTGTGTGTGTGTGTGTGTGTGTGTGTGTGTGTGTGTGTGTGTGTGTGTGTGTGTGTGTGTGTGTGTGTCAGGTCCGGCAGTGTGATGGACCATTGGGACGATATCTATTACTTTGTGGAAAACCTGGCAGAGAAATTCAAAAGGTAAGCTACATATATATAATGAATGTACACTTATTATAAGCCTAATCAATCACCCTCTATACCTTTATATATACACACTGTCTTTTGGATTCAATTTCATTAGAGAGCAAGTTTTCTACATTTGTTCGTGACTTGAGGAATCGTTTACAACGAAGGAAGATCTTGAATGGAAGCACATACACACACATCAATTATTCCAATAAACAAACCATCTTGGAGGAGAAGCCATATGTTAAGCCACTTCATCACCACTGCATCGCCGGTCTACACCATGTGTCACCACTCTCAGACTTAGCCACTAATGCTAGTAGCATTGATGTCATCGACTGTTATTTGGCTGATGGCATGAGGGAATATACATGAAGATAGTCAGGGGGGAACCAAGGTGATAGTCGTTAAGGTGTAGAAGATTGTCGTCTCTCAACAAAGCTAGCTTCATAACAAGTCTGGTCTAAACACACAGAGGGAATTTCCATCTCAAGAATCTTGAAGTCAAAGAGATCTCCATAGTCTATGCATGGAAACAAGATTTACTCCAAAGTCAAAGCCCGAATAGAATTCTCGGTAAGAGACTAAATGAATATATGAATATTGCATAACGTATAATATTTTCAAGACCGATTCAGCTTTGGAATCCTTGGCTTTCGATAGCAGACCGTAAACAGCTCCCCCCCAAAAAGCCCTGACGTTAGTGATTACACATTGGCTGCCACGTGGCCCGGTTCGCGTCCTGTGGGATTGAAAGCCTCTCCAGTAAAACAGATGAGCAATCTCTCCCGCTATGTTTGTTTATAGTTCTCCGCTCTGACGTTTATTTAAAAGGCATCCACAGACGGATATATACAGACAGACACGCTTGTTTTTCTCAGGGTTCCTATTTGGGCGAGCGCTTTTGTGGAAATGTCTTTGCATGCACTCACATGTGCATAAACTCAGCACCACCAACACACCCGCACACAAAGAGAGAGAGACCGAGAGAAGGAAGAGCGTAAGAGAAAAAGATAAAGCACAAGATAGGTCCACAAATCCTGCATAGTTTCATCCTTTATCTTGTTATGAAACGAAAATGCGATTGTTGTGGAAAAGCTGTATTTTTGTGCTGGTTTTTCGCTGGAGCACATGTGTTGTTTATTGGTGTGCCAGGTGTCAGTGTGTCCCGTAGGCAACAAGCGACATCAGGAGAAAACAACACCATCCCCCCCTCCCCCTCGCAATGGCACAGATTTACTGCAGTTCCCTCAACACATTGTGTGCTTGCGTTCCATACAGATTAAATCACTTACAGCGTCATATAGTCTTTGAAAAGATAGGAATTAATATTTCCTTTGGGGATGTTTACAGTAATAGGCTTAAAACAACATATTGACAAATGTATGAAAAACACGTCCTCCCTTTTCAATGTGATGTGATTGTCATCCGTTCATTTATTTCAACCTTTTTGGTTTGTTTTCTGACTACAGCCCAATGCTGAGGATGTCCTTCATCACCTTCTCCTCCAACGCGGTCACCATCATGAAGCTGACCGAGAACAGGTTCATGTCATTACAGAACATATCATGACCAATCAAACCCACTTTTCCTCAGATAGCCAGACCAATTCGCAGACGTGTTTTCCACGAGGCGTTATTAACAGGCGCAGACAAAAATGCCTCCGGACACAATCGGATAGACCAACAAACAATCAGCAGACCATGTATCAGCCAATCTTGGCTGTTGAGAAAAATGCCTCAGCTGCGCTCCCATATGGTGCTTCTCTGCTCAGTCATCCTATTAAGCCCGCCCCATATCAGATAAACGGTTGTGATTGGTCCGACCCGGGCCAGGTCCGCTGGAAATCTGTCTGAACGGGAGGGGGGCCAGACACATATGCCAGAGCAACATGAGCTTGCAGATTTGTCTGGTTCCCAGGCCTGCGTGTCCCCACAGGCTCACAAGCTCAATGACTGCAATAGGAATTTCTATCGGATTAATAACAAGACAATGACTAAAAATGCTTCCTGTGCTCACCTCCTCCCTCAGGGTGGAGATCAGAAAGGGTCTGAACGCCCTGCATAGAGAGATCCCTGGTGGAGACACCTGCATGGACCAGGGTCTGAACCTGGTAGGTTTGGGTGGAGAACATAACGAACATCTGCTAGCTAGGGCTGGAGGCTGCTTGCGTCTACTTCCAAGTTCTTGTTATGTAATAACAGGATATAGACCCTTGGTGACAATTACTCCTTAACTTAACTTCATTGGGATTCTCAGTCTCACTTGTATTTCGCTCTCGATTAAAGTGTCTGTGCTAAATGTTAATTAGATCTCGACTGCCTCATATGGTTTCTGACTGTATTGTTATCTTCTCACTTCTAGGCAAACCAGCAGATATACCACGAGAACATAGGTAAGCTCTCGGAAAGACTCATCAACAGATACACACACACACACACACACACACACACACACACACACACACACACACACACACACATAGAACGACATGGACGGCATAGAAGAACAACCAATGATATTTCCCTCTTTAACGTGTGGCATGTTTCTCCAAAGGGACGGCTAGTGTTATAATCGCACTGACAGACGGAGAGCTGCAGGAACATCAGCTCAGGGATGCTCAGCAGGAGGTAAGGATTGATGTCCGAATATATCGGCTCTGTATCAACTCTCTTATAGCACCGATCTACTGACTCTACTGTGCTAACCCTCTATTATCTATTGTACTCTACTATATACTACTGTACTCTCTACTACTGTTCTAACTCTACTATACAATACTGTACTCTCTACTACTGTTCTTACTCTCATATATACTACTGTTCTCTCTTCTACTGTTTTATCTCTAATATATACTACAGTACGCTCTTCTACTGCTCAAACTACTATAGAGCACTGTACTCTGTGCTATGGTTCTAACTCATCTATTTTCTACTGTACTCTCTTCATTTGTTCCACTACTGTTCCAATTCTTCAATATTCTACTGGCCTATCCATCTGACTGCTCACTCTCTCCTCATGTACTAACCATGTACCTTTGTCTACTGTACCGACTCTCCTAAGGTATCCGCTGCCTAGCATTTACCAACAATTCGGTTTTAATGCCACAAAGATAAAGACTGTTCATGTTTCTTTACCAACAGGCGGAGAGGGCCAGGTCTCTTGGTGCAATTGTTTACTGCGTTGGAGTGAAGGAATTTAACGAGACTCAGGTAAAAAAAGAATATTTAATTCAATTTATGTTCCATACATTAAGTTCAAAGTAGATGAACTATCCATTTTAAGAAGAAGCATTTTAATTTGCACAAACCGCTAATTAACGGCTGTTCGTAAAATGGCAGGAAAGTTTACATTGTTTTGTTTGTACATTCATAAAGAAGGAAACTTTACCGCTGGACTTTTTAAAAGTGGCTTCCAGATACTTTGGAATAAATGCCATTTGAAAAGTCTGGTTTAAAACGGAGCTTGACGCTATCTCGTGAAGTCGTGTCCACATGCAGAGGCCTGTCATCGCTGCCTGATGTCCCCACCACCACGCCCCGACCTCCTAGTGTGTATGTGTGAATAAATACGCTCTGCACACGAGCGGCACACTTAGTTTATGCCCTTAGGCCTCACGAGAAGAACTTGATGTACAAAACACTGCGAGCGGGACGACCACATCTTAATCGAGAAGGCAGATACGCAAGATGGTTTATGCATCGATCGAATGCGCATCGTGTTACCGCATGTACGTTCTCACCACTTGCAGTTTATCCCAACCTATAATTTAAACACTTCCTGAACTACCAAGCCAATCCCAAGGAAGAATGTCGTCCATTTTTCTAAGGGGCCTCTTGGATCGGTTTGGCTGCCTATCTCCCAGATTGGTCAGAGTCTATGTCTAGAATTTCAGTATTATTCAAAGCATTACCTCGTGACCAGGATGTTTCGGCTTCTTGCATTTCTGATTCAACCTGGATTTTGATCCCTGTAATGTTTAGACTAGAATGACTCTTTCTGTGATAATGATTCATTGGCCGTTGCATTGATTATAAATGTACCTATTATATGATTTAGCATAATGTAGAGGTCATTACGGGTTGTTCCCACCCAAGTCGACACATGCACGCACACACACACACAACCACACAATCATATATAGACATGTGTCCCTGTAATTGATGCCTTCCCGGGTGAATAGTGGTATTACAGATAATGGATTCTGGTTTTATATTTGCATGGTTGTAAGAGTAAACATGTGCTTCATCTAATCATATTTATCCACTATGTCCCTTATTCTTCCTGCTCTACATACCCTCTCCCCCTCTCTCTCTCTCTCTCTCTCTCTCTCTCTCTCTCTCTCTCTCTCTCTCTCTCTCTCTCTCTCTCTCTCTCTCTCTCTCTCTCTCTCTCTCTCTCTCTCTCTCTCTCTCTCTCTCTCTCTCTCTCTCTCTCTCTCTCTCTCTCTCTCTCTCTCTCTCTCTCTCTCTCTACCTCTCTCTCTACCTCTCTACCTCTCTCTCTACCTCTCTACCTCTTTCTCTACATCTCTCGCTCCTAGCTGGCCACCATTGCAGACACAATCGAGCATGTGTTTCCTGTGTTGGGAGGATTCCAAGCCCTCCGAGGGGTCATCGACTCGGTAAATAAAGTAGCGTAAATGCACAGAGTGTGTAGCCATTTAAGAAGTCCCTCTGCCTATGTTTAAACCATATCATCTGTAGTGCATTACAAAAGGTGAGTAACGGCGTCTATACGATTTAATGTTGCACTGTGGCGCAGAGTCCAACTCTTATTCCTATTTTACAAACTTTACCCGATACACTCGTATCTTTTGCCGTTATGGCTACTGACAAAGATTATTCATTCCAAACATTTTCCCCACCACCCTGTTTTGGCAGTTATGAATATTGTGTGTTAGAAGTTTATGGAGTTGTCTTATTTCTCCATCTGTGTTGAATACGCAATGAGAACGAAGAGTTTGAATCTGGATGAAACATTGTACTGGGGATGGATTGAGCCACCCGAATCCTCTCGGTGGTCTTAAATCAGGACTTTTTATTCGTATACGACAGGAAGAACCACCAACTCATTTTAATCCTCTGTTTCACAGGGATCCCAGAAGGAAGCATTTACTGTAGTGTCAAAGAGCACAAATGGAGAATTCACTCATGAGCTTGAGCAGAAAAGCAGGCAGGCGCAATTTTAACAATGAGAGCCGCAAAAAGGAAGAGGAATGATTTAAGGATTCAAACGTTAGAGTTAGAATGAGACATTTTGGTATTACTTATCTTCCAGAATACACCCCCACCCACACACATGTTAGATCGTTTAAAGGGGCATGAACCCAAAATCAACGTGGTAATATGTCTTAAAGGTAAATCCTATGTTTTTGAGAGTCTCCGCCAACAAGTTAGTGAACGGTCCCCTCTGCTCTGAACGCAAGTGGCATTCTTTACTTGACGTCAAAGGGCCTTTTAGAATACTCTTTGACGTCACTACGAAGCAGTTATTGGCGGCATCCGAGGTTAAGCTTATCTGACAATTATAGTATAACACCACGGTGTGAGTAGATGAGTTGAGCTTGAAAATAGGATACCTCTCATAGTCTCTCTCTCTCTCTCTCTCTCTCTCTCTCTCTCTCTCTCTCTCTCTCTCTCTCTCTCTCTCTCTCTCTCTCTCTCTCTCTCTCTCTCTCTCTCTCTCTCTCTCTCTCTCTCTCTCTCCCAGATCATTAAGAAGTCCTGCATCGAGATCTTGGCGGCTGAGCCGTCCAGCGTGTGTGCAGGAGGTGAGTAGGAACCACGGATAGAGATAGAAAGATAGAAATCCCATCAGTACGACACAGCCGTACAAAGACACATTTCTTGTGTATATTGGGTGTAGCTCTCTGAAGGCTAGAGTTATGAATTATTAGAGCCGATGCAGTTGAGGGACAATACATTGTAGTATGGAGTTGAAGGTAATATTTAGGGCATATCGTCCCCATCATATTTCAATTGCCTGGTTACCACGATTAGGTTGCTAGGTCTTTGATAGGTCTTCTAAGCAGAAATAGTTCTGAGCCCTGCTGCCCAGGAAAGAGTATTGGGAAAGGCTATGGTCAAAGATCCAAGCTTTGACAAAAAAAAACTTTAACAGGGGATAGAGCAGTGGAATAACACGTTACGCAACCTCGTTTGAACACTGTCAATGTTCTTGCCGTTCAGAAGTTTCCTGTAGTTTGGAAAATAACAGTGGATTACTGCTATATTTACATCGAGGAGGGGAAAGATAATCGGGAGGGGACATTAATTGCTTTGAATTCAGCATGTTAAAGAGGTGGTGGAATCATAAAAGCGCTGATTAAACAGCAAATCCTTTACCAAAATACGTATTCTCTTGACCTAATTCCAACCACATCTTTTTACATGTGGGAAGCGCACATCTGCTATTGCAGTTGGTTGAAGAGCGGGATCCCCCTGGGCCCTTTCTGTTGAAGCCATCCCACACGCATCACATAGTCTTACGTGCCTCTCAGCCCTCGCCGTTAGAGTCTGTTGTAAATCTGTAAGCTGGATGTGAGTGGCTATGGTGCCTTTTTGATGTGTAACTTTGCAATGATTGAGGTCATAGTCTAGAGAATTAAAAAGACCAGTATTTAACGTTTATGGGTTTGAGTGGTCACTCGGTAATTGGGTATCAAGTGTCTTCATTCAAAGAGTTCTTGAATGTCACTGGCATTTTCCTCTGACTTTAAGTCTTTCTGGATATTATTGTTCACATTTTTTCGACTTCACAATGTAAAAAATGTCATCCTCAGAATCATTTCAAGTGGTGGTGAGAGGCAATGGCTTCCTCCATGCGCGAAATATCGACCAGGTGCTCTGCAGCTTCAAAGTCAATGACACCATTACTATAAGTAAGTAAATCATGACCTTACTGTGTGGTGCAATAAACACACATGCTGGACACACTATGGGAACTCTGTATTTCCTCACAAGTCCAGAATGGATGTACTTCACACGCATTATGAACAGTTCTCAAATGAACATGAAACATCTTAGGGGATAACGGTAGAACTCAATATATGTAAAGCCCGTACCAGATTCTACAGACTACAAGTCTTAAACGTTTGTTTTCCGACCGCACTGCTGGGGTCGAGTGATATGGCCAGACCGCTGATGGGTTAGTCTATGAATAAAGATTTAAATGTTAAATATAAACAATTATGTACAATATTAGGCAGTAGACTAAGCTTGTTTGCACAGATACCTTCTCACAGACAATCATACCTTCAGGGTCTGTTTTGCGGCAGAAACAGATACACGTGGGTACTGGGTACAATGTGAACAATGCCATGTAGAGGCGCCTTAAGGATTGAAATTTGAAAAGGAATGGTTATTCATCCAGATGTTTGTTCATTCCTTCCCCCCCCCCCCTCCGCCAGATGAGAAACCAGCCCAGGTGGAGGACACCTTCCTGCTGTGTCCTGCCCCCGTCATCGGGGAAATCGGGAAGTAAGTACACTGGTGGATTGGCTTGGGATTCTCTTGGAGAGTATGTTTGTTTACCCCTTGGGAATTTCATGCAGAAATGTACAAGGACAATGGCTTTTATTGCCTAAAAATTGTGTCATGCGATCACGAAGATCGTGATTGCAATGCCCCAAAAGTTCTTAAAAATAAAACTGAAGTGCCCTTTTTAGTAGTCGCTTCAGCGGTTCATTTTGACCGTCTGAGTGCGACAGAGTGTTTGGTTCCTCTGACACTTTTAGTGTAACGCCATGGTGTGTGTGGGTGTGTGGAGCCTCATCTGGCCAGCTGTTGATGTTAATGTAACCTCGAGAGAGGCATAAGCTTCTCGCATTGTTATAGGTCATGAAATGTAGTGATTGTATGTCTGATACCATACCATAGAATACCACATGCTCGGTCTCTCAATGGGAGAGAAAGGCAGAGAGATGGCCTAAGAGAGAGAAAGACAGATAGCCAGAGAAAGAGAGAGAACTTCTGTTCAAACTTCTGTGCAGAATAGTTTTAAAGCTAGTCCAGCAGTTCAATTCCCTCCACTTCGTCCCTTTCCCATTTGCAGTGGAGAGGAAGAGGACGAGAGACTTTTAAAGTAAACAGTAGATATTTCACCAGCCAGTGAGAAAGCCTGCTGACCTCGGATGTGTGTCGAAAGCCTCTGTCAATATTAGGAACAGGGTCTTAAACCAGGGGGACACTGTGTGCTCCTCTGAAGTGGATGGAGGTCTCTCTCTCTTTCCCAACTTGTTTTTCCTTTTTGGGTATCGTTGTGATCCGTGAAGATAAGCCTCGAGCTGAACCCCCCCCCCCCCCCCCACGGCACGCTGTCCATCTCTCCACATCCTCCACCTCCATCCATCTTGGGCTTTGGTCTCTGGGAGATCCAGCCGAAGCAACGCTCCCATACCTCAAACCCCCCCTCCCACCCCGCCCTCGTCCAGCACGCTCCAACTCACAGTCTCTGACGCACACAGACACAAACACACACACGCACACAACACAAACACACACACGCACAAAAGAACACGTATAAACAGCTATCCCCCCCCCCCAATCTATCTGCTCTCTGTCTAGTGCTGTGATCAAAGAGTCAGCCCCCTCACGTGTACGTATGTGTGTGTGTGTGTGTGTGTGTGTGTGTGTGTGTGTGTGTGTGTGTGTGTGTGTGTGTGTGCTCACGCGCGCATGTGTGTGTGTTGAATCTTTCATCTGGTCGTCTAACTCCCTCACCGCCCGCCATCCTGAAGTGACCGACGTCATCTTGCTCTCTCTAATCAGTACTGAACTCCCTCTCTCTCCCTGTCTCGTTCCCTCTCTTTCTTTGTCTCTCTCTCTCTAATCTGCTGTGCTGTTTGTTTCCTTTATCCCTCTCTCTCTCCCCCTCATATTCTCTGTGTCTGATCCCTCTCTCTGCCATATTTTGTGTCTCTCTCCCCCCTCTTTCCATCTCCTCGGCCATCTTTTTCTAATCAGAGATCATTTATCACCAGATGAACCCCCATGTTACACACATGCAGCAACACGCATGCGACAGGTATCCTCTTACCAGAGGAAAGGGGCCAAGCCTGTTTAAACCCATGCACACACACAGACCCTTTTGCTAGCACGCATATCGGAAGTACGTGCACACACGTTTTAGCACAAGTTTGAGAACAATCGAAGTCTATACTACACGCCTGGCACCGGATATGACATGACCATTCACGTAAACTGGGCATACGCGGGGGTAAACAGGAAGCAGCTGTTAGCTGGGGGTAAGTCAAGTCAGATGTTGTTTGTTTTCTTCCGGAAAAGAGTCACGTGACTGGGGCGTGACCAATCAGGGTAGGACCCGTCGTGATTGATATGAGCAAATCGGGAGGTGAACGGGGGCATCAAGCCATCATTCTCAAAAGTCTCAGTTTCAGCCTGTGCAGACTAAAGGGCCATCCCAGAGTTTCTCAAACTATAACGATTTCAACAGCATTTCCAAAAGACTAAAGAGTTTGAGAACTTAAGGGTTCTCTAAGTAAAGTAGTGAAGACACACATTAGGAGTGCGGAAAGATACAAATGTGGATGTGGCCTTAGTTGAAGCCACGCGAACAGGGCTGCGCTCCGGTGAAAACACACACACACACACACACACACACACACACACACACACACACACACACACACACACACACACTGTGTGTGTGTGTTTTGAAGTTTAAAAGTTTAAAAGTTTAAAAACCCTGTTTTGAAGTTAAAAACCCTAGTCCCCAGCTGGTTGTTGTCAATGAGGTATGCTGCTCATCATTGACTTAACTTACTTAGTCTCTCTCTCTCTCTCTCTCTCTCTCTCGCTCAGTCTCTCTCTTTCTGTCTCACAATAAACAAGCTCTGCACAGGCTGTACCAAGGGGAAATAAAGGGTGGGCGTTTGTTTTCTTCTGTGTGATCGGTTTCCTTAGTCTCTCTTCTCTTAGTCAAACTGGCTGTCGTCTGGCACCATGCAACACGTACATGATAACACACACACCCTCACGCACACCTCTCTAGGCAGGTCAGAGACAGAGCAGAAACAGCTTATCCCTCCATAAAGCTTTCATCTCAGAGTTAAGGCCCCTTCTTGTATGTGTTTATGCATGTGTGTGTGTGTGTTTGTGCATACGTGCGTGGGTGTATTTACGGGAGCCGGGACACATGTTTCACTTGGGTCACTAAGATCACAGTCCGATTCCCAGAAATGTTTCCACTACAACTCGCCACCTAATGGGGATTTTGATGATTTCACATGGGTCCGTTAGGTTCCTGAAAGGGCTTTTGGCCCTTCCTGAGGTTTTGAATCTGGCCGAGCAGGATCTTGTTATAACAGCGTTTGTCCCTGTTGATGGATGCAAAACGAGATGTTTCCCTTTTGGATGTGCGGGATGTTAGCCCTGAACGACTCAACCTCACTCCGCTCCGCCACTGTTTTGATCTTCCCTCCTCACGCCGTGAAACCCTCAAATGATAAATATATATTTTTTAATGATATTCTGAAAGTCGTCGGATAATATAAGCCTTTTTGTTAGAAAAACAGAAAAAATAACATCTTGAATCCATTTCGGTTTTGGACTGGCCACCGAGAGGATTAGAAGGAGTTTAATCACTCAAAGCATTTGGAAGAATTGGAGTGCGCAGCACATATCTTCATTGATAGGAATCCACATTGATACATCAGACATGTTTTGGTTCCCAAATGTCGAAGGATCGGTCTGACTGTAAAAAAATTACAAACAAAATGTTCCATTTAGTATATATTTTCCCCAGTCAGGACTTGTGAGATGACCCTTTCTCAGGGTCGTTGGGGAGTTCCTTTTCAGTGTTATTGAGTCCTCTACTGCAAGCAATTTCAGTTGTTTTGGTTAAGCTGGCTGCATGAGTAGTTCTGTATGTACGGCTTGGCATATCAGAATGC
>NC_082399.1:8613533-8631033 GCF_031168955.1 Gadus macrocephalus
CTACAGTACAAACCCATTGAGATAAGAAAACAGAACTCCAGCTGATGGACTGAATGAACAATGTTGACACTTCTCTTTGGCTGGAGAGCCCTCTCCCAATGGAAGCCAGATGTGGCTTCCCTTTTTTTTTTTTTTTTTATCTTGCCAGGTTATTCATCATTTATCTCATAAACAAAAAATAATCTGTTCAGTGGAAAATAATTTCTTACTTTTCATGAGTGAAGCAATGGGGAAATATCCAAACGCAGCTGGGGCCTCATGTACTAAGGTTGCGTACGCACAAAAACGTGGCGTACGTCCTTTTCCACGCTCACGTTCAGATGTACAAAACGTGAAATGATCGTAAAAATGTGCGGTCCCACGCCAGCTCAGAGCTGTCGTACGCACGTTTCTACAGCTATTGTT
Source organism: Gadus macrocephalus (assembly GCF_031168955.1). NCBI lineage: Eukaryota > Metazoa > Chordata > Actinopteri > Gadiformes > Gadidae > Gadus > Gadus macrocephalus. Next base: position 8,613,939 of record NC_082399.1, read on the forward strand.
CCTTTGGCGACACTTAGAGGTGACGCTGGAAACTGGGAAAAAAGGTGAAAACAATGACTCAGAGTGATTTGCACATCAGAGACACACTAATGAACAATTAACACACCTTGCAATTATATGGGTGGCTATAAAAGCATGCGCAATGGATGAAGAAAATTGTTTTAAAAATGGCTGCGTTAGCGTTGTTAGAGGACATCGCAAATGGTCAAATCCGAAGGGCGCTGGAGACGCCGGGGCCGACGGAGCAATCCGTGCCCTCTCCTTGCTTGTCTATTCAAAAAATAAAAAAATTAAGTTAATAAACACGAGTCAAAGTCTTCAATATCCTGGCATCTTTACGCACGATTTATGTGTATTGCAAGCAGCCAATTGTAATGACCAGTATAATTACAGCATTTATGACTTCAGCATATTTACCTTGGGGATGATCGGTGTCCCCTTCATGGGCTCCCACCACTCCGGTGAGAGCTGTGTCACCGATCAAAGCGGCCACTCTCAAATCGAAGGGGGGAGAGTTCCCCCACTCCCGTCCCCCCACCTGTTGCGGTCACGCTTCGGCGGTGGGCAGAAACCCTCCGCTTCACCTCCACCTTGAGGTCTGACCACTTTTTTTAATTTCAGAGTGTGTGCGCTGCTGAGACCCCACTGCATTGACGGCCTCGCAAACACACTCCCACTTACTTCTCTTTTGTTTTGCATTTATCCCTGTTGACAGGGTTCCAATAGCATATGCTTGCGCATTTCTACCTCGTGGAGCAAAATCTCGAGCTCAGACTCCGTGAAGTTTCGTTTTTTGCCTCTGTTCATGGTGCCAGGTGATCGGATTAAGAGGTGAATCTCAGGTCCAGAGGCCTATTTAAATGAAATTGCATATTTAATAAGGGCGTGGACAGGGAGGAGTTTGGCACCTTGGCATGTGCGCTCAATTCCACGTTGATCGAGATGTACAAAAGAAACGTGCTTGGATCCATGCGTTCGCACACTTTGATACATCTGAATTTATTTGTGCGTAAGACAGTTTCTGGGTTTTGGCGTACGCCAAGTTTCAGTATGAAATCCACGCAAGTCTTAGTACATGAGGCCCCTGGTGATTGGACAAAACACTCACTTCCTCTCCTGTTCTTTCGCAGGGTAAACTGGACGCTATCTGGGCGCTGTTTCGCCGTGGTTACGACCAGGTGTCTCTGATGAGGCCTCAACCTGGAGATCATGTAAGTACCTGCCTTCACAACGACAAAAGCAGCCATGCACTGCACCACGGGAGGGGGTGGGTGGGGGGGGGGGGAGGTTAAGAAACATGGCTTCTGCAATGCTTTTGTTGCCTCACCTTAAAACCATCCAGGGGGTGACACCAGACTCTGTCCTTCCATTCCTCCCTCCCCACCTCCCCTTTCCTAGCTCTCCTCCTCCTACTCTTCCTAGTGCTGTTATGTTTCTGTAATAGGAGCTGTTTTCTGGAAGTGGCTGTAAGGGCCATGTCGGGACACACATCATTTCACTGTTTTACCTTCTCCTAATCTTCACCCTCTTCGACTGATTCTTACTTCATCAACAGAAACCACAGGGGAGCCCCCTCCCCCCATAATCCCCCCCCCCCCCGTGGTTTCTGTACTGACTGATGACTTCCTTTCTGACTCCCCCTCCCTCCCTCCCCCTCTCCTCTCTCTCTCTCTCTCTCTCTCTCTCTCTCCTCTCTCTCTCTCTCTCGCTCTCTCTCTCTCTCTCTCTCTCTCTCTCTCTCTCTCTCTCTCTCTCTCTCTCTCTCTCTCTCTCTCTCTCTCTCTCTCTCTCTCTCCTCTCTCTCTCTCTCTCTCTCTCTCTCTCTCCTCTCTCTCTCTTCTCTCTCTCTCTCTCTCCTCTCTCTCTCTCTCTCTCTCTCTCTCTCTCTTCGTTCGCTCTCGTCTCTCTCTTCTCCCTTTTGATTTCCATTTCTCTCTCTCTATCTCTCTCTCTTTCTTTCTCTCTCTCTCTCGCACACTGGTTGGGCCATTACCAACTGCCAGCCAGACACCCCACTCCTACCCAAAGTTAGAGACAATAAAGTGGATAGAAAGCAGACACTTGGCCCCATCCACACATAAGTGTGTGTGGATGTGTGCGGATCTGAATCACTCACACCGCATCTGCTATTGAAAGCCTTGTCTGCGCTAAACAAGAAACATATTGAATGAAGTACGCTCCCGCGTTGTGCATGATGCTATGTTATCAACCTGGGTGCACTTTTCAACTGTGAAAAATGCTATGATTTATCTGGCCTATCATCATAGGCTTAACTTTAGCTAGCTTAATATAGTAGTCCAATAATCCGGGGCCTGGTGATTCTATTAATTAATCACTGATGTGTTTATTAAGCATGGCACATGAAACACACAGTGGAGAGAACGCAGAAGGGCTTTTCACACCGAGTCCGTTCTCTCTGAATTTGAGTTATTTGTAGCAAACCGCAGATTGTAAAAAATAAAGAAAAAAAATTTAAAAAAGGAATTTCAATCCGACTCAGTGTCCGTTGAGTATCCACAAGGTAGAGTTCATTCTTTTTTTCTCGCTTTATATTCTCACTACAGCCCCATACTCCATGTTGTTTTCTTCATCTCCACCTCCCCTGTTGTTCCTCCTAACAGCAGAACCTCTCCCCCGCTGGGCACCTCGTTAAAACCATGCCTGATTTGCAGAAAATATCCAACAGCCTTGTGTTTAATTTGAATTCCACCGCTTAAAATTCGTGTTTTCTTGGCACTTTGGCATTAGTCACCTTTAGTCACCACTCACCAGGGCCCACGCCGGGGTCCTGTTTCAAAACAAAGACTCGACCAGACGAGGCGATTCACGGGAGTCCATCTTAAACCTGCCGAGTGAGGTTCAGGGGGAACCACATCTTGTAATAGATATCTGATCGAGCACCTGGATCGTTAGTCATGTCTGGAATGATGCTGTCACCCGCATACTTGTATTTTTTCTTCTTCTGCGGTTTGTTACAAGGCACTAGGAAAATGTTCCAAGGCCAGCAGTCCTGGCTGAAATACAGTTATTGGGATATTGGTCCAAAAATTGAAGCGTATATTCGTTCCCGCGTATATTAAGTGTTGTCTTTGTATATCCCTCAGGCAACCAGGATATCTGTATCTAAGTATGGAGTCAGGCTTTTAGGTTATCAGAAAAATGGCCAATGACGAGAATGAATGGAAATGCTTTGTAACACAGAATCGTGCACAAACAGATGTGCGTGCACATACACACACATCGAACCCAAGAACGCACATCAATCAACACAGACACAGGCTGGTCTTTGAATCGCTCACAGAATCATCCGGAATGTCTTGGAAGTTCTACTGTGGTGATGTCATTTGTTGCCGTCGGGTTTTTTCAACTCATCGTTGGTTGCCATGGAGATGGCTGAATGGCACGCTTTGAGGGAGCCCCTAGTTCGTAAAACTGTACAGTATGAAGATGAATACGGCCTCAGTGACTCTTAAAGCCCCCCAGACAGAGACCCATGCACCGGTTGACCCCCCCCCCCCCCCCCCGTTTCTATCAGCCCTCTACAGTGGCGTCCATTGTGAACTCCCTCCGGCTTCCATTGGAAACTAGCATTAAAAGTGAGGAACGTTTCGTACTGTCGGAAGGGAGTTCTGAGATGGCTTACACTTCCCGGTATGTGTCCAGCATTGGTTAACGGTTATACAGATGTACCGTTTTCTATTTCATCCACAAAACAAACAAAAGCAGAGTTCAGTGAAATTGGTTTTGTAGCCTAGCCTCTCCCTCTCTGCTTCCCCACCTCACCCTTCCCCACTGCAGAATTATGTGGTTCCCCCCCCCCCCTTCCACCTCTCTCCTTTAAACTCACTAACCTCTCTCTCTCTCTCTCTCTCTCATTCTCTCGCTCTCTCTCACTGTCTCTCTCTCTTCTCTCTGTTTGCTTAGTGTAAGGGATTTACCCAATAAAGTACAGCATGGTACAGACTTGTGTGTGTGTGTGTGTGTGTGTGTGTGTGTGTGTGTGTGTGTGTGTGTGTGTGTGTGTGTGTGTGTGTGTGTGTGTGTGTGCCTGCATGCACGTGTATGTTTGTGTGTGCCTCCTTGAGAGCATAATCTTGCTGAACTGGGTTGTTGATGCAAGCACACACAAATTCTCACACACACACACACACACACACACACACACACACACACACACACACACACACACACACACACACACACACACACACACACACACACACACCACACACACACACACACACACACACACACACACACACAGTTGCGATCCCTCCCTTCCACACGCTCATGCCCATAAAGTCCTCTCAGGGTTTAGTGCCTTGCTAGCATGGACACCACAATATCATAGCGTCATGATTAGCAGGAAATAGATCTTACAGTACGAAGCCAGAGCTTTGGGTCGTTTTATGCGAGAATGCATCATCATCAAACCTCATCCTTCACACCGCCGGTGGGTGGCTGACATAGCGCCTGCCGCCCAGATCCTTCGGCTCAGAGGCTCAACGCCAGACTCACACTCCATTATGGGGCTCATATCCATTTAAACAGGGCTGGCCTGTCCCCCTCTCTCTAGCTGTTTAACTGATGTTTTCTTTTACTTATTCGCTTCTCATTCGCGTCTGTGAGTGATAAAGTACTTCTTACTCAATTAGCCCTTTGTTATCAGGTTTCTCCCTCATTTTTGTACTTTACTGTACTGTTTTGAAGTTTAAAAACCCTAGTCCCAGCTGGTTGTTGTCAATGAGGTATGCTGCCCATCGTTGACTTAACTTACTTAGTCCCTCACACACACACACACACACACACACACACACACACACACACACACACACACACACACACACACACACACACACACACACACCACACACACACACACACACACACACACACACACACCACACACACATGGTTAAGTGTCTTTTAAGTATATGAGGTCACATCCCGGGCAGGACTCCAAACTTTCAGATCTGTCTCCACTGAAAGACCACATCTCACACACACATGCACACGCATGCTCTCTCTGCCTGTAACTCATTTACACACAACTCACAGACACAGACCATACACGCACCCGGTCTCTCCCTCTCTACCTCACACACACTATCACACACACACTGCACCATACACATTAAGACTCATGCATGACACATGCACACGCACACGGTCTCTCACTCTCTACCTCACACTCACACACACTCACACACACACACTCACTCACACAAAGACCACACATTATCTACCTCCACTCACAGACATGCAACCACACCCATTCTCTGCCTCTCTCTACCTCACTCACACACACACACACGCGCACACACACACAGTCTGCCAGACGTAGCCAGGGGTTTACAACCTTGGCCAGACAGTAGACAGTGGAAGAGGTCAGTTCTATACACGCTGTATGGCTTTCCTTGGTTTGGGAAGGCAGCAGAACAGAGAGACCAGCTGAAGGTTCAAAGGCATGAGTCCACCGCCAACTCCTTTCATCGTACGCACACCGACATGCTCACAAAGGAAAACTTATATAATTTCCAAACTACACTCTATGGGCCCTATTTTAACGGTCTGAAACGCAAGTGGAAAGCGCAAAGCGCAAGTAGCTTTGTGGGCGGTTCTACGGCGCTATCGCTATTTTACAGGCGGATAAATGACACTTGCGTCGCGGCGCAAGTGTCAAAAGGGTTGGTCTGAAGCAGCCTAATTACCCGTAGGTGTGGTTTGGGCGTAACGTCCAACAAACCAATGAGAGTGCCAGCTCCCATCCCCTTTAAGAGCCATGACCGCATTTGAATCAGACGAGTTGATATTTTGACAGCGCGTCTGCAGTCTCCGATGAGACAGATGCACATGAATTTCAAACTGCAAATGGCTCAGTTTATTGCCAAATAATATGGCCTAATTCACACATGGAATAAGGGGTTTTCTTCCACAACTTCAGAAATACTGAGTCCTCAAATAAATTTCGCCAAAGAAAACGTAAATAATATAACATATGATATGCGGTAACTGATCTATTTAATGAAATACGCAATACATTATAAACATTGTTTCTTATCAGTATTGTATGCTATCCTAATATGCATGTGTCTCCGCGGTAATAGACATTGCCATTGATTGTATTATGCGTTACGTGTTTAGTTTGCGTGTGTTTAAACAGAGCACACACGCGCGCCCGCATTCATTCATTCTTTTTAACACTCACTCGCGGTAAAACAATGTTTTTCACGATCAAATACTCATCAATCCTAAAAGTTATGGGCATGTAGGCCTATACGATGTCTGTGTCAAGAAAATACGTGTTTGCTGTACGGTGTTTGCAGATGCATTGATTTAAAAGTACAACTTATTACCGCTGCATCAGCTGTTCTTTCCCAAATAATTTACCAAGAATGTGCGGCTAGGTAGATGAGAGAAGCAAAGTGTATGCGCGAGGTGCACAAGCAATCCGTATGCATCGCATGCGCATGTAGGCTATGCATCCGCCCTTAAAATAGCATCTGAACAACGCGCCACTGACTTTAAACCAGGTATTTCCTGGTCAGTAGCGCAATGGTATTCAGCAACGGCAAAATAGCGTTTGCGCCAGAACACGCCTCCTCCTTCCGCCGAACCGCCCCTTGGGGCGCATGATCAATCCCTAATTTACCGGCGAGTGGCGCTGGTGGGAAAAGAACGCTCTGCGCCAGTTGTAAACTAGCAACGACACATGCGCCAGTGACTAAGTCACTTGCGCCGGATGCAAGTTAGGGCCCTATATGTTTCTGCCAGTACAGAGCATGGTAGAGGGTTAATTGTGTGATGTTGCAGCACTTGAGGTGGTCTGCTTGAGTGGAATAGAGTTTAAGAATAAAGGTAAACAGAGATGGGAAGATGTATATATTCTTAAGGTTTGAATTCTTCCTCAACTAACTCCGCTCACATTGTTGTGCATCTGCTTCACATCTAAGGCTGTGATATCAATGTCCCAGGAACGTAGTTATTAGTGCTGAGCTTGTGGTGACGAATTATAAGGTCGTCTGACTGTTCCTCTATGGGCCCTTTAGCCCATAGATGTTCTGGAAAATTTCCTGTCAAATGACCCGAGACCCAAACTACAAATCAGGCAGGTTTTGAAACACTACACATTCAAGTCAGCATTGAGTTGTTTCCATACAGAAGCGCTGTCCGACATACCGTTTTCTTTGTCCACCATTAGGCAAGGATTCACAAATAGAATGAACTAACATTAATACGGCGAGCAATGGGAATATTTAAGCAATAGATCACGCCAGGCTGTGGTATGTGCTCATTATACCACCGACGCGCAGCGGAGGGCCGGCGACCCCCTTCACAGTGGTATAATGAGCACATGCCACTGACTGAAGTGATCTATTGCTTTTATACAACGGTTACTGTTATGGCGAAACGAAAGTCATAGACACACTACATTCAAAAAGAAACCAAGAAAGTCAAAGTAGCCGTTTTATTAAAGAATACAAAAAAGTAGTCCCTCCTGGCTGCCGCTATGCATCGACGGTCGCTATGCAACACACTTTAGCGTCCCTCCGAGAGAAGGCTCCGATAGAGCGGTTCGCCGGCAATTTATCCTATGGAGCAGTACACTCGCCGTGTGCCTAAGCTTTCGTTAGTCTCTCCATCGCCTTGCTCACTCCCGGAGTAACAACATTTACACCCTCTCCATCATCCAACATATGTTTTACTTTGTCACTGTTTCGACTTCCAGGCGCGGAGTGATATGCAAACTTTCACAAAATGATCGGGCGTCATAGCAGTTATGTATACGCTCATTATACAACAGTTGGGAACCAATCAGATCGCTGGATTTAGGTCCCCCGTTGTATAAATTAGCATAACCTAGTCCTAGAGCATAACTTGGTGACCTTATGAACCCTCAACAGAAAAAAAATAAGATAAAGTGGATTTCAGCATTCCAGGTTAAAGGATTTAAAATACAATCCCATCTGAATAACTACCTTGCACAACTATATTTACTGCAACACTGGTACTTATCAGACCATTACTGTTTTACCCAGACGGCTGAAAGTGAGGTTGTTTTTTTTTCCAAGAATTCCTTGGGAGGATTTAGCTATTAGTGAATGTTCAGCACACACACACACACACACACACACACACACACACACACACACACACACACACACACACACACACACACACACACACACACACACACACACACACACACACACACACACACACACACACACACACACACACCACGATGTGGCATTTCCCCCTCAGGCATCCAACGTTCGTATTGGATCTCGCTCCCTATCCACAGATATTCAGTGGAAGGACCTTCCATGGGTTGAAGATAAATGTTTTTGAGGAATTCGATCCCAGAAGAGACCTTGTAGATATGCCCCTCTTTTCTAGTCCGGAAAGGCCAGACTGGGTTTGTGTGGACACAATTATGGGTCTTGGGTTTTTTGTGTGGCTGATTTACAAGTTGGGGATGAATAGAATGAGTTCCTACTGACGGCTCTGTCATTTCCTGTTCATCGCATGGTCTCTGGCAATGGGACAATTGTGCATTTGTGTCTATATACTAGTGTCCTTTTATGTGCAAGAGTGTGTGTCTCATCCTGCCATTTCCAGACAGACATAAACCACTGATGATGTATAATGCTCTGGATGAGTACAGTGGCTGGGAACAGTTGGTTAGTGAGTCCGAAAGTCTGCTGCGGGTGGGATCAAATCTGCATGCAGACAGAAAGGTGTACAGACAGACGGACAGGCTATTGATTGACAGACGGCAGACCAACTGACAGAGAAACTACTGTATCATAAGGCCTGAAACAGGCCTCCTAGTCTTCTGTCACATGTGCGATGTGCGTGTGTCAACTGCAGTCAGTTAATATCTCTCTCTCTCTCTCTCTCTCTCTCTCTCTCTCTCTCTCTCTCTCATCTCTCTCTCTCTCTCTCTCTCTCTCTCTCTCTCTCTCTCCTCTCTCTCTCTCTCTCTCTCTCTCTCTCTCTCTCTCTCTCCTCTCCTCTCCTCTCTCTCTCTCTCTCTCTCTCTCTCTCTCTCTCTCTCTCTCTCTCTCTCTCTCTCTCTCTAGGGCCGCTGCATCAACTTCACCCGCGTGAAGGACGAGGCGGCCGCCGGCGCCAACGCCAGGGCCCCGCCCCCCCGCACGCCCAGCCACACCCCCTCCCCTCCGCCGCCGGACTACCACCCCGTGACCCGCACGCCCACGCCGCCGCAGCTGAGCAGCCCGCCGGCCAGGCTGCCCCGAGGGGCAGATGCCCCTGGGACCCCGCCCTCCCGCACACCCCCGGGACTCCCCGGCCCCCCCGCCCTCCAGGCCCCCCCCCAGCCTGCAGCCCTAGACCAAAGGGAGGCAGGAACAGAGAGGGGGAGAGAAATAGAGTGAAAGGAGAGGGAATGATGCTGACCGCCTCCCCCCCACCCCCACCCCCACGAACAACCTCTTCATTATAAGCCGACCCCCCCCGCGCCCCCCCCGCCCCGTCCTACACGGCTATCAGTTCGATGCCGATGGACCACCCAGCCAGAAATACTCCACCAACATCTACTAAAGATGATTATCAAAACAGATACAAAAATCTGTCCAAAAGTCATGGAGCTCTTCGTTTATTTTTGGCACGGATCTGATCCAATTTTGCAGCTATTCTTGTAAAATATAATATTTTATAGCTTGTTAGCATCCACTTCCATCTATCCAAATACGGATTACTATGTGGTGAACTAGTTATTCATATGTAATTTAGATGATAGGCTTGTTGAATCAGGTTTGTGCTGAATTTGACTCTGTGTTTACTCTAATTAGGCTAGTTTGAAGCACGTTATCACACGATACGTTCATCACGTCGCAAAGCTACAACAAACAAGCAGTGATGCATATGAGGAGCGCTAAAGTAGACTGGCACGTGTGTGGGGGGAGACCGTGCTTGGCATTATATTTTTTAAGATCGGCGAGGTTTGTTGCTGGACAGCAAAGCATGTAAGGACAGGATATCAGAAAAGAACTACAGCAACGGTTTCATTATTTAGTTCTCTTTTATCAACTACTGAGTTTTCTTGCCAATCTTTCGAGTGTAGGCTAACAGTAGGTTGCTAGCATGGACATCGTCCTTATCCAATTTCAATTAAATGAATCGTGTTATTCATACATTGCTAGGTTGGTAGAACAGCAAGTGTTAAAGAAAAAAAATTAACAATTATACATGATCATAAAGTGTCGTTATCGGTTAAATGTTCTTTGGTATTTTTTCTGATTAAATGTGGTTGACACATTTTTATCCAAACAAACTCTTTTTTACCCTCAATTATTATTCAACCTCAAACCTGATATGCTAAAACATGATTTATAAATAAGGTGTTGAAATTACAATTGTATGCAATCTTTACCGATTTATTACCTCCTCAGGATTAGAGTACAGGACAGGTTTTGTCATTAAAAGCGTTACGGCGGTTATATATGTCTGTTGTTTGGAGATAATGTCTGTGGGTGTGCTTTTCCGGGCGTTTTATTCTCTGTTTGGTTTCCATGTACGCTTTGTCGTCAATAACTTTGAGGCTTTAGATGTTGGCCTTCGAAACTCATCAAGGCAGTTTAACGAAACGGGATGTGGTATTACTTTAGAATCTGTGCACATAGCAGAGCTGGGCAAAGTAAAAGCATAACCAGCGTAGTTTGTTTTTCACACTTTGACATGTTGTTTTGTATGACGAGCAAACTCATCCATTTGAGAAATCAGGAAGGAACACCCCTGGTCTTCAGTTGAACTGTACTGAGTATCATGTATGTCTACTATCACCACCAGTCACATTGCAACTGCAGGCAGTTCATTCAGCATCTAATTTATTTAACTTCCCACTCAAGAGGTAGAGGAGGGTACTTGAATATCGACAAGGTGTCCACCAGCAAAGACGGACACTGTGCAAAACACAGTTTAACTTCATGTCCCACCAACCACCCACCAGTCAGCCTTCTGTGGTGCAATGCAGCTGTAGATTTGAAACGGTCGCCAAACAGTAATCAATCGATCCACAAGGCGAAAGGTTATTGCTGTTTTTTTCACATTGGTTTATATTATATATGATGTCACCACATTAGTGCAATGATGATGTCACGTAGTGTGCCTTTTGTTTGTAATGAACATGTTCACTTAGCAGCCATATGGTTGTTTAGTTGGGGAAACCAATGCAGTATTTCTTTAGGTCTGCATTCAATTTCTGCATATTAAAGTTCCCCCGGATGCCATTTTGAGTTTTTATGATTTCCCTTAAGATTCTTAAAGATATATACCCCCAACTAACCAGTATGGCTGCTATAGGTCCAAGGCCGGGGAAATTTACCATTTCAAGTAATGTATGGGCAAAAAATGAATATTTTTGTTTCATCCAGTGCCTCCTGAGATTCTTTTCTATACATTATTTTCATAAGTAGTTTGAGATGTTCTTACTGTTGTTGTTTGCTGGTTGTGGTCCGTTTTTTAATTACTTCAAGAGATCATTTCAAAGTGCAAGGGATGTTTTAAAAATGGTTCTGTAATCTCTACCAAGCAAGAATTACATTTTTGTAAGTCAAATATAATAAATGTTTCACTTCAAATCGAATCAATGTTTTTCTTTATACGTGGCTCACATAACACAGAGTAGATCTACTATCGACTTCCTGGGCCACATGGGCACTTGAATATGGTATAAAGAAGAAATATAACCACAAACGGTGATTAACAGGGTCCGAGCAAAATGAAAAGTCAAGAAAACACTAATGGAAGATATATAAATATATCATATAATTATGAAGGAAAGATGTTGATGTTCCCCTTAATGCCATACTGTGTCTCGGCTTTCAGGTGACTGGTGACAGGTGACTGACATGTTCAGCATTGTCTAATCGGGATTCGAACTCTCAAACTAAGGATCTGCAGCCATCAGTACAAGGCATTATCCCATTGAGCCACTGACAAACCTGAAAACTAGCCTCATTCACATGGTGAAAATGTCTATTGATAAGCACACAACATCCAGAAAACTCCAAGCAAACATTTCTCAAATTAATTAAGGGCTTTCTTAAAAGCAAATTCCTGAAAAATCTTTGAAATTCTGGATAAATTAAGCATTAGTTGTCAAGAAGACTAACGTAAGAAATATCAATAGGACAGAGTTCATTATGAAGGAAAAATGGTTGACGAAGAAGTTGCCCTTAATGCCATACTGTGTCTTGGCAGTCAGATTCTTGGAAACTAATGAGCCGGAATGTTGATTGCCTAATGAATTTCAGGTGCTGTTCAATGTTTTTCTTAAATGAGAAATGGCAATTGGCAATGACAGAATGTCATGTTCAGCTTATTCGTAATGCTCTAATCGGGTTACGTATACCCTACTCCACCAGTACTAGGCATTATCCCATTGAGCCACTGACATTCCTAAACTGTGTGAAACCTCATTCACAGGGTGAAAATGTCTATTGATAAGCACACAACATCAAGAAAACTCCAAGTACACATTTCACAAGAGAATTAAGGGCTTTCTTAAAGGTCCCATGACATGAAAATCTCAATTTATGAGGTTTTCTAACATAAATATGAGTTCCCCTAGCCTGCCTATGGTCCCCCAGTGGCTAAAACTTGCGTTTGGTGTAAAACGAGCACTAGCTGTTCTGCTCGCCTTTGAAAAAACGGAGGCTCAAGCGCGCTGATTTGGAAATCTGTGCTCATGACGTCATGAGGAATCTCAGCTCCTCCCCTTACTCTGCCTGGCCCGCCCAGATACGTTGGCCCGCCAATGAGACTCGACCGTGCGAGCGCCACATGTGTGTGTGTGAATACACACACTGTAACGCAAGTGTTTCTTGTCGGTTCTTTGACGTGTCTTGTGTTTCCACAACGAGACTGTCGTGGGGGTTATCTAAGCCATGGTTGAGAAGGAATTGGGGGAAAAGGAACTTTGGCTTTGACTCCCTCAAGAACATGAACCACGACAAGGAGGAGAAAGGGATCTTTGCCGGGCAGCGCTTATGCACCTCCGCCTCCGGCGGTGGTCCCTCAGCGGGGCTCAAGCGGGAGACATTCGCCGCCAACAATCCCTTTCTCCTCCATGTCGTGGTTCATGTTCTTGAGGGAGTCAAAGCCAAAGTTCCTTCCCCCCAATTCATTCCCAACCTTGGCTGAGATAACCCCCAATACGAGTCTCGTTGTAGAAATACCAGATACGAGAGAGTCCGACGTGTTATGTGCCATCACACCAACAGCAGAACGGTTATCCAAATAACAAGGAAGTGTACAACACTTGCGTTACAGTCCTGGAGCTCTATATCTAAATAATATCATATACATAGATATCTATATCATATAACATATTGTGTGCGCCTCCAGACGATATTATGAATCACAAACGACTTTGTCGGGTTCTGCGACGTCTCTGGTTCTTCCACTTTCACATCAACCTGAAGTCGACTGAACCGCGCGCTGCCTGCTGCCGGCTGCCCGCTGCCGGGCAATGGTGCCTCGCGGCAACGGGCGGCATGTCGCAGTTCATGTACTTCAGCGAGTCAAATCAAAGTTCCTTTCCCCCAATTTCTTCTCAACCATGGCTCAGATAACCCCCACGACAGTCTCGTTGTGGAAATACAAGACACGTCGAATAACCGACAAGAAACACTTGCGTTACAGTGTGTGTATTCACATTGATGTGGACGTTGAAGAACCAGGAACGTCGGAGAACCCAACGCGGTCGTTTGAGATTCATAATATCGGCTCACACAGCTTTTGGCCGTGATAATATATATTATATGATATAGATATCTGTGTAGGCTATATGATAATATTTAGATATAGAGCTCCAGGACTCCCGTGTGTTCTAGAATATTTACAGAACACGGCTAAAGGCTGTGTGCGGCTCGCCATTGCGATACATCCACTGTAAACAGAGCGCATGGTGGCTGCAAGCTGCTCAGGGCCACACCCCCACCCTCCTCCTTGACACGCCCACCGAAACAGCGCATTTGGGGGAAGCTCAATGGGCGACTGGCTCGGAGTGGCTGTAACTCTGCACCACGGCTGAATTTAGGGAACGTCTTTGAATACTGTGTTAGTTGCCCACTAATACCTATATTAAAGAATACATAAAATAGCATGTCATGGGACCTTTAAAAGAGTACAGATCTGAAAATGTAAACTGCTAATTGTATCCACCTAATGATAGCCGTATGGTAGTTATACAATAACAGAATGGTGATATAGGCAAAATGGGTTGAGACTGTGGACGTTTGGCTTTTCTATGATGGGTAAATTTTGAGTCCAGGTCAATCTCGGAGGAGAAATAAGGCTAGTTCATATTTTTTTTTAAATAGCGCCACCTTTGGGTGCAGTACCACAAATTGGGTTTATTATTAGTGGGGGGTTTTGGTATCCACCTAATATTAGTTGTATGTTTTTTTTTATACAGTAACAAAATGGTCATATAAGAAAAATGGGCTAACTGCTCCAACTTTAGTGGCCAATATTTCTCAAATGGAACTAAGTAAAACAAATTCTGTTCAATGATTTTTGTGAGATTTGGTCTAAAGATGTTATGTGGCGATTTTGGTGAATTTTTGATTATTTTTGTAGCCTGTGAATCTTTCTATCATGTTTAGCTTTAATATGAAATTGTGGGAAAATTATACGTTTTTAGGGCATAAAACCCAGGTTTTATAAATGCGTCTGATTCTAGAGATTAATATTCTGAAAGAATTTTGAGTCCAGGTCAATCTGGTGTTGAGAAAAAAGCCTGATTAATGATTTTTTACAATAGCGCCACCTTTGATTGCAGTACCACAAATTGGGTTTATGGGTAGAGGGGGTTATTGGTAACCATACCTGAAAATTTCAAGAGTTTTCGATTTACGGTATAGGCTGCAGTATGACTTTTACAGAATTTGAGGAAAAAAGAACGTTACAGAAACAATAGGGGACCAAGCAGCTTCGCTGCTCGGACCCCTAATTACACAAATGAAAATCTGAATAGAACTTCTGGCAATTTGAGCTTCCCGTTGTATCAAACTAAGGTTTTGTCCATAGGCATAGATTATAAAAAGAGATATGTATGGGTTTGGTTGCTGTCGTTATACATTTTGAAGCTCTTATTACTTCCTGAGAGACTCAAACATTGTATCAATCTTCAGAAAAAGCTTAAAGGTCCCATGACATGAAAATCTCACTTTATGAGGTTTTCTAACATAAATATGAGTTCCCCTAGCCTGCCTATGGTCCCCCAATGGCTAAAACTTGCGTTTGGTGTAAAACGAGCACTAGATGCTCGCCTTAGAAAAAACGGAGGCTCAAGTGCGCTGATTTGGAATGTCTGTATTTATGACGTCACCAAGAATCTCAGCTCCTCCCCTTACTCTGCCTGGCCCGCCCAGAGACGTTGGCCCGCCAATGAGACTCGACCGTGCGAGCGCCACGTGTGTGTGTGTGTGTGTGTGTGTGTGTGTGTGTGTGTGTGTGTGTGTGTGTGAATACACACACTGTAACGCAAGTGTTTCTTGTCGGTTCTTTGACGTGTCTTGTATTTCCACAACGAGACTCGTATTGGGGGTTATCTCAGCCATGGTTGAGAAGGAATTGGGGGAAAGGAACTTTGGCTTTGACTCGCTGAAGTACATGAACTGCGACATGCCGCCGGTTGCCGCGAGGCACCATCGCCCGGCAGCGGGCAGCCGGCAGCAGGCAGCTCGCGGTTCAGTCGACTTCAGGTTAACGTGAAAGTGGAAGAACCAGAGACATCGCAGAACCCGACAAAGTCGTTTGGGATTCATAATATCGTCTGGAGGCGCACACAGCTTTTGGCCGTGATAATATGTATTAAATGATATAGATTTCTATGTATTATATGATATTATTTAGATATAGAGATCCAGGACTGTAACGCAAGTGTTGTACACTTCCTTGCTATTTGGATAACCGTTCTGCTTTTTGTGTTATGGCGCATAACACGTCGGACTCTCGTCTCTGGTATTTCTACAACGAGACTCGTATTGGGGGTTATCTCAGCCAAGGTTGAGAATGAATTGGGGGGAAGGAACTTTGGCTTTGACTCCCTCAAGAACATGAACCACGACATGGAGGAGAAAGGGATTGTTGGCGGCGAATGTCTCCCGCTTGAGACCCGCTGAGGGACCACCGCCGGAGGCGGAGGTGCCTAAGCGCTGCCCGGCAACGATCCCTTTCTCCTCCTTGTCGCGGTTCAGTCTACTTCACATTGAGGAGGACGTTGAAGAACCAGGAACGTCGGAGAACCCAACGTGGTCGTTTGAGATTCATAATATCGGCTTACACAGCTTTTGGCCGTGATAATATATATTATATGATATAGATATCTATGTAGGCTATATAATAATATTTAGATATAGAGCTCCAGGACTCCCGTGTGTTCTAGAATATTTACAGAACACGGCTAAAGGCTGTGTGCCTCGCCATTGCGATACATCCACTGTAAACAGAGCGCATGGTACCGTGGCTGCAAGCTGCTCAGGGCCACACCCCCACCCTCCTCCTTGACCCGCCTCGCTCCTCATCATTTGCATTATAGCTACAGACACCAAAACAGCGCATTTGGGGGAAGCTCAATGTGCGACTGGCTCGGAGTGGCTGTAACTCTGCACCACGGCTGAATTTCGGGAACGTCTTCGAATACTGTGTTAGTTGCCCACTAATACCTATATTAAAGAATACATAAAATAGCATGTCATGGGACCTTTAAGTCGATCCTTTTAGATGAAAGAAGAAAATGCTCCAATATGAAAGATATTGATTTTCTTGTGAAATAAGTATCAAGAGCATAGGGGATTTTCTGCAAGAAGAGCTTAACAACATCTTAAACAAACGTTCCTGGAAATAAATAAAAAATTGAATAATCTGTCAATACAAACAGTGACTGATATCTGGATATGTGTGTCAATTATCATTTTTGGAAAATGCAGTGTTGAGCTTTTTCCTTCAATTACAACACGTTTAGACCCTCTGTGTAATTCTTGGTTTTGAAGTACTACTGCAAAAGAATAAAGGAAGTATCTTAATTTCAATACGTCATGCCCTTTGGACATTACAAGTA